>NW_022196896.1:4329563-4348670 GCF_008632895.1 Mastomys coucha
GCACATCTGTCAATGAACTCAAACAGCATCTCCTTGGTGACAGGGTTCGAGATGCTATTGCACACAGCTGTGGACAAAGGAGGACAACATCTCAGATGATTAAGGCAGCTGACTCACTACAGGCCTAGGATGGTCTTCACGCAGCTCTGTGAAATCATGACATTTCATGAGGGGCAGGCAGGCCTCAGGTTAGGTGTTTTTTTAGTAGTTACTCTTTGCTGAAGTATTTATTTTAAGCAAAGATGTTAAGGGATTTTAATCTAGTACAGCATACCTCATGAAAATCCATATTTAACTAAAACTTCTATGCAGGAAAGAATACTACAGTTTTTAAGTCATTCTGACAGAAAGATGTCCATTCTGTGAAATACAAAAGTAATAGCCAATGCCACTAGGGAATAGGAGGATTTCATGGTACCTTCCATCCATATTGTTATTTTAATCATTTAGTTGAAGAACATATAATAAAATAGCCTAATAAACAAAACATCTTTTCTTGAATAATCAAAAAATAGAACCAATTTTCTCATTTTATGATTTATTTGTTTGTCTGTGTGTTCATTTGTTTTGGGAAAGAGGGAAAAGACAATAGAATGAACTCATATTGTCTGAGAATAGATGTTACTTCCAAAAAAGGCCCCTGAATCTGAAACAGTATCTTTTAAAGTGAAAAGGTGAACTGGCTGACTCTCTCCTCTTCCTACTTCTCACCATCATGATCACTATCAGCAATGGAATACTGGACAAGCGAACAATCGTCCACTGCACCTTATCTACCTCTTTATGAAGCCACCTCTACTGCTAGTATATCTTATACACTGAAATGAAGTTGTGGTATTCTTTAAGAAAAATAAAGAACTATGCTAAATCCCCGAGGCATTCCTATTACAGCCAAAGAACATTCTGAAGGATGGCAGGGCAGTTCTTATGTTTTAAATGGTTTTCATTTACTTTCTTTCCATTGTTTGTAAAGTTATTTTAGGAGCTAGAAATTACATTTTCCCTTGCTAATTCTGTTTCTTACCATCTGGCAAACAATTGTTTTAATAGTTTTGAATAGATCAGAAATTATCATGGCTTTTTTTTTTTAAACCATTCATTAAGTTATACTAGTATGCAACCATCACCCTGCCCTCTTTTGCCCTTTCAGGCACACAGGGCAGCAACTAACAAGGTGCAGGCCTGACTATCTACCCCATCAATCAGGACAGCATCAACAGGACATGTGGGCTTTGATGCCATCATTTCTGTAATTTACTGTATTGGTCACTCTCATACTCACCCATGGCTGTGTTGTAGGCATTTGGGAAACTTTTGTCTATTCTCTGTCTCATGAAGACCCAACTGTTGTTCTCAAATTTGCATTCTATAATTTTGTTGTCATACTGTTTTAGTTCTTTTGTCACCTGTTTTAAAAGAGGATTGATGAAAATATTTTAAATCATTTGAAAGGCTTTTTGCTTCTACTATGTGACAGACACATTAGGAAATGCCAAAAACACCTCAGTAATTCTTCAAGCAGAGCTCTTTGTCATCTGAAGTGTCTAATCGAGCCTGAAGATATGGTGCACACTCTCAGTACACATGCTCATGTATCTGACACTTCAGAGTTGTGAAAATGGCTGTCAATATATAGCAATTAAAAGAAGCTAAGCAGAAAGCAGCCACTTCTGGGCCAAATGCAAATATGTTACCATGGGGACAAAGCCTTCAATCCTGTCTTGTGTTTCTGTGGCTTTCAGACAATGAGTTCACTGCTTAGGGTCCACCAACTTTCAGAAAGATCTTACCGTGTAGATTCCTATGCAACCCCTTTCCAAATTATCTTTATTATAGGTAAGAGGGTTACATAAAAAATAAATATTAGGATCAAATTAGACAGTCTTTAAATCTAAACTTACTCCTCAGGCTATTTTCCCTTTTCATCCTTTCAGAGAATACAGATTTAGAAAGGAAAATACTTTGACTTTAGCTGGTGTGTTTGTTGGCTCCTTTACCTCAGATGATTGAATATGGATTACAACATACTCTATCAAAGCCACCAAGTATCCATGGTAACTATGGTAAGTCTGAGAAGATATCCCATCAGGCTGGAAGGATGGTTTTCATAAAAGGAATCTAAGCTTATCTCTGCACTTTTCCAATCAAATGCCAGTCATGGTAATATTTGAATTCAGTCTCCATCCTTCAGAACGAACAACACTCTCTCTTACAATATGGTAGATTGTAATCACTAAACTTCATTAGCATTATTTGAAATGCTCTCATTTTCTGCCCACATATTCACTACCACCTAGGAATATGAAGGGATGCAAATTTCTAAAAGCTGTTTTCAATTCGGATTAGTCAGGGTGTGTCTTCATGAAAACTTTCAAATTGTCTTCCCTCTAGATGAATGTTGCATTTGATTGAGTGGATCATTTGCATTTTCAACAGGTCTAATATCTGGTCCCAAAACAGGTCTAACAGGCCCATGCTCTGTAAACTTAGCCCTCCTACAGACTTGACACTTTCTGTTTAGCAACCTAGCCAATGTGTCCTTGGATGATCCAGAGTATATACTCTCACTCTGCTGCCTCAGTAGAAATCCATGTCCTTTTGACTCATCACTTATGTGCAGGCGCTGGACAATAGATTCAACCTAGGCAACCAGTTCTGGGTTATGGCAAGTACAAGTTGTTCAAAGAAGGAAGTCTCCAAATCTTTCAAAGTCTTCATTTTCTAATCTCTAAAGCATCAAAGGGCTTTTTAATGTACTAGGTTATGGAAAGAGCCTGAGACAGAGGAAGAAATCTGTAAATGTGAAATTAAATAGAACCCCCCCCCAAAGTCCTATCTTAAGCATTTTAAGGGGGCAGTTTAACAGTATTATATGCACATCCACTGTCGTACAGCAAACCTTTCTGATGTGTGAAGTTTGCAATCCTACAATTTTACATCTTCTGAATACCTAGACCTTCCTATTTTCTGTTTGTGACTTTTACTTTATACTCTTCAGATGAGTATAGTCGCATAGTATTTATCCTTCTAAGCAATTTATTTTAATTTAGCATAACATCTTCGAGGTTCATTCATACTGTAGCATGTGACAGAGTTCCTTTTATGTTACATAATATTCTATTATATTTTTTTTAGCCATTCATCTGTTGATAGACATTTTTTCCTACATCTTTGCTATTGTGACTAATGCCGTAAGAAAATAGGGGTATAAAAATTATGTGGAGATCATGCTTTCAATTCTTTTGGGCATATACCCAGAAGAGAGACTGCTAGATCATACATTAATTCAATTTTTAATTTTCCATGCAACTTCCGCACTATTATCCAAAATGGTTAAACCATATCATACCCCAAACAGTGTATCCTTTATTTCTGGCCATGTTGACAGGTGCCAGATGTTACAACACTATGGTTTATTGGTTGTACATGCTTATTGGTTGCATGCCTTTCCTGGAAAATATATATTTCATTCCTTGCTGAATACCATGTTCAAGGCAGTACAGTTCCCAGCAGGCATTGCCAATACACTCGCGAGTGCTGAACTCCGGAGACCTGTTCAGACACTACCGCCTCAGCCGTTCCTCACCACCAGTCCTCAACTGCCTCCTGCCAGTTTTCTTTCTAAAGTGTTTCTAATTTTGTTTGTTTTGTCTTTTTAATCCTTTGAGGCTCAAAAGTTTCAGGTCTTATGCTTCAATTTTTAATCCATCTTGGAGTTAATTTCTTATATAGTATAGGGCAGGTTCCATTATCTTTCCCTACTGTGTAATCTTGCTACCTGTGTGGAATATCCTGCACTAAGAACTTATTTCTGGGCTCTCTCCTGCACTGCCTGCTCTAGTTGTTTATATATGTATATGCATATACATATATATATATATAAATAATCAGAATATCCATAATATTTATATATAAGCATGTCCCCAGATTCATGATTTTCCCATTTTAATTTTCCATATACTATGAGATCACAGGTATATACTATTAGATCTGTCTTGGGGGTGGGGGTGTTACTTTGCTAGTTCCTGTGATCTACTTGTCTGGGTCAGTGATGAAGCATGCTATTTAAAGCACTGTAGCTTTGCAATAGAAGCCAGGGTGTGAGGCCTGCAACTTTGCTTATTTGTCAGCTATTTGGAATTCCTTAAGAGTCCATGTGAATTCTAGTACAGCTTTTCTACTTCTGCAAAAGATACTATTAGGATTTTTGTTCCGTTTACACAGCATCTCAAGACAGCTGTTAAGTTCTATGGATATTCTGATAACATTCTCTCCTGATCCATGACTACTCAAAAGCTTTCCATTTATTCCTATCTTTTTTTATTTCTTTTAACAAGAAACACTGCTTATATTTTTTAAGCAACTTTACAAGTAAACTCACTAAAGGAATCATGCTGACATCAAAAGGCACACTCTGAAAACAGCTATCAACAAAACTACATCTTTGGTATTTTAGAACAATGTTGACGAGCAAGCTAGTTACTGGCTAGCAACTGCAAGTTAAGTATCATAAAGCCCATCACTCTTGCTCTCAGTTTCAGACTTAATAGGTATTACTATCTATTGCTATAGCTGCTCGGCCAAATATTACCAACATAGAAAAATATTTCCAGAAAATGAATGCACCAGCACTACTACTTTAAATTCATGTCCATATTCAACAAGAAGCAGTGCTCTTCATTGGTGACATGTTATATTCTCACCATGGACAGGCTGCAAGATAGTTATTTGATTGGGTGATAAACACATTTAACTGAGAAAAATACCATCTCTCATATCTGCACAAATTAAAGTTTTCACTAATGATCACATAAAAAAATTAGTGAGGTACAGAAGAGTGACTTAATTTTAGCATCCATATTCTTCTTAAAACAATTATATATCATTATTGACTGAAAGAGGACCCCTGCTATCTTCTATATAAACTTTGTTATCCTAGTTTGAGTTAATGTGTGTAAATATTTATAAATTAGAATTTCACACTATAACTACTATTACATTAAATCTATTTAATAATTTGAATAGGACCACACTATCAAATCACAAAAGCCATGCTTACTGTTGGCAACCTGTATAGAACGGGTGAAACTACTTCTGATGGTAGAGCAGGAGCCTGCGGATAACTTCCCTGCTGGGTGGCCGTATCAAGTGAGCATCTTAGAGATTTCAGTTTGATTTGAAGCCATTAAAAGTAAAACAAAAATATAAAACAAAAAACCTAAAATACCCACACACACCAAGAAAGCTATTATAAGTTTCTTCTATCTTCACATTTAATTTGGAAAGATTTAAGATTGGCAGGAAAGTTGTAAAGGTGGTAGGGGGTTTCCTATTTTCTTCTGCTAACATTTGTATTTTATTTATCAGCATACAGCTACCAGTTAACACTAGTATAACATAAATTAAAGATTATTGAGATTTCTATTTTATTATCTATAATAGGACCCAATCCAGGAAAGCACTTGAATTTAATTGCCACAATGTTGGTTTCTTCCAATCTATAGCAATCAGACAGTCCTTGAGTTCGTTCTTTTTCTATCTATCTATCTATCTATCTATCTATCTATCTATCTATCTATCTATCTCAGCTCTGTAACCCAGGTCAGCCTTTTATCATGGTAACCTCCGACATGAGTCCTCTCAAGCACTTGGATTACAAGCATGAGCCACCACACCCAGGTGCCTGAAGAGTGTCAGATACTTCAAGAATGATGCTAAAATTGGGATTTTTTAAAATTGGCATTTGCTCATTGTCTTAGTCAGGGTTTCTATTCCTGCACAAACATCATAACCAAGAAGCAAGTTGGGGAGGAAAGGGTTTATTTAGCTTACTTCCACACGGCTCTTCATCACCAAAGGAAGTCAGGACTGGAACTCAAGCAGGTCAGGAAACAGGAGCTGATGCAGAGGGCATGGAGGGATGCTCTTTACTGGCTTGCTTCTCCTGGCTTGCTCAACCTCCTCTCTTATAGAATCCAAGACTTCCAGCCCAGGGATGGCACCACCCACAAGGGGCCCTCCCCCCTTGATCAATAATTGAGAAAATGTCTCAAAGCTGGATCTCATGGAAGCACTTCTTCAATTGAAGTTCCCTTCTCTGTGATAACTCCAGCCTGTGTCCAGTTGACACGTAAAACCAGCCAGTACACTCATGATAAAGAATTTCTGGGTGTGGCAAGGAGTAGCCTTCTGGTCTTTCCACACTACACTAGTTCCCTGTGTTACTGGTAACATGAACTGATTACTTAGTCAAGGTGGTTATTTGCCAGGTTTCTTCTATTGGTTGATGTGAGTTACGTGTCTAGGCTGACTTCAAGGACAGGGAAATGAAAGTTCACTTCCTGGAAAGAGTTAATAAAGAGTATGTGGTGTTCATTTATTTTACTTATTTTACACTTCACATGCATGGATGTGTTGTTGCCTGAGTATGTACCACTTGTGTGCTTGATACCAGAAGAGATCAGTAAAAGGAGCCAAACTCCTGGAACTGGAGTTACAGATGGCTGTGATCCACCATGTGGGTGGTAGGGATCAATCCCAGGTCCTCTGGAAGAGCAGCCAGTCCTCTTAACAGCTTGGCCAACTCTCCAGTCCAATGTGGAATTTATTAATAACACAACTTATAACTTTTGGAGGGATATCTTCTGAGGCTAGGCAATAACTCCATTTCTCCAAGTTTCAATCATGACTTTCCCTTATCTATCCACAAGCCTGCCTACAGTAAGGACTAGTGGACTGTCAACTGCCTTCTTTCCTTACTACTCTTGTACTCACACTGGACTTCTACATGGAAAAGTTGTCTATTTTCCTTTATACAATTTACCCTCTGAGCATTTGGTATATGTCAAGCATTATAAATCACTAATCAATATGTTACCCATAATCTTTTGTTGTTGTTGTTGTTGTTTTTGTCTCACTCTATGATCCATTCTTGTCTGTAGCTCACTATGTACTGGCCTCAAACTTGCAGACATGGTTACAGGAGCTGTGTCACTCTAGGTGGGCTAGAAGGCATCCCAAGTCCATGCTGCTCCATCGGCTCTCTCTGCTTTGTGCTCGTGGATCAGCTGGGGGAGCTCTTCACTCCTGCTCTATCACCGTGACTGCCTGCCTGTTGCCTTGCTCCCTGCCACAATAGTCATGAACTCTGTGACGGTTTAAATAAGACTGGCTCCATGGGTTCATATACTTAAATGCTTACGGAGTGGCATTAGGAGGTCTGGCCTTGGAGTAGGGGTGGCCTTGTTGGAGGAAGTGTGTCACTGGAGGTGAGGCTTCTGGGTTTCAGAAGCTCAAACTAGGTGCAGGGTCTCTCTCTTCCTGTGGCCCACAGATCCAGATGTAGAGCTCTCGCTATTCTCCAGCATCATGTCTGCCTACGCACCTCCATGCTTCCCACCAGGATGATAATGGACTAAACTTCTGAACCTGTCTGTACGCAGGTCTCAATTAAATGTTTTCTTTTGGAAGAGTTATTGTGATCATGGTTCCTCTTCACAGCAATAAAAACCCTAAGACAGACTAACTGTATGAAAACGCAAGCTCCCAAATTAAATATCATTTTATAAGTTGCCTGCCTATAGTGTTTTGTCATGGAAATTGAAAAGTAACTAAGATACATGGGAATGGACTAGAAGAAGGAAGCACATGCTTCAAATTGGTGATGAGGAATGGGTCCAAAGACTTGTGGCAAAAACTTGTATAGCCTTAGCATACTGCTCAGAGTATGCATGTGTGTGAGAGAGAGGTCCTCCATGAGCCTTCTGGGTGGTTCCACACAGATTTGACACATTCCCAAGCTTCCTACAGCCTATATACCCCATTTCATATGCTTGAATATTCTAGTTGCCTATGTGATATCATTGTGTTTTGATTTCCTTTGTGATAAAGATAAAACCTAGGGTCTCAACCTTGCTAATTATTCTACCATAGATACAGGCCCCACCCCATCCCAACAACTTCTCAAATCCAGCATGTTCTACTTGTCATCGTCTTCCTATTTCTTCTTGTCACTTTCCAAAAACTGGCAACATTATCACCTGATTTATGACAGAAACCCAGATGTCCTGACTCTTCCTCTTTGTTTATTCTTATATTTAATCTATTAGAGGGCTTACTAAGTCCATATACAAAAATCTGCTTTTTCTATTTATCTTACTACCCTGGTTTTAAAATTCATAATTCAAGACACACTGCCTTGCAAATGATTTCTCCATCCCTCCAATTTTTATCTTAAAGCTAGATTTACTTTAGAAAAATATAAGCTTAATTGTAATCCCTTGCTTAAGAAAAAATATCCGCCAGGCTGGAAAGGAGGAAATAGATTTGTCATGAGTCCCAGATGTTAACACTTACATAGAAGAACTGTATGAAGAGGTTCTTAACAACTGCAGGTTTAAGAAGATTATAGAACACAAGGACATACCATACACAGAAGTCACTATCTGAGCACTAGAAACTACAATCACAAAATAAGGTATTTATAACTCAGCTGGGCACAGTGGCAGATAACTGTGATCCAAGATATTCAGGAGCCTGAGGTCAGAGCCTCAGTCTAGGCTGCAAGCTTGAGTCTGAGCTACATAGTTAATACCTCATCTCAGAAAAAGAAAAGGAGACTTGAAATTTATAACCTGTATATACTGTCAATTACAAAAATACCAATAAAAGAATAAAGAGGAGGGGGTAAATAAATGTAGAGATAAAGATTGAAAGATCCAATATTGTTGCCATCTTTCTTCCCAAAATGATCTACAAGTTCAACACAACCTCAAGGAAAACCTCCCGACCCTCACCCCCACCAATACAGGGTCTTACTATGAAGGTCAAATTGGGCTTAAACTTAATGATTTTCCTGCCTCGGTTTCTAAGTGGTGACATTTCAGGCATGTGTCACCATGACCAATTAAAATTATTATTATCAGACACTGACACCTAATTTCAAATGAATTTTATGTGAAAAGACAAAGGAACTAAGGAACCAAGCTTGGCATGGCTCTACATGCCTGTAATCCTAGTATTTTCTAAGAAGAGGAAGGAGCAGGAGTTTAGGGTCATCCTATGCTACATGGTGAGATCACAGTTGGCCTGGACTAGAAGGGGGTATCTTAAAGCATATTACAAACACAATACAACATTAGCATAGCACAACACAGTAAAGAGTATCTATGCTCTTCACCTGGTGGAAAGATAAACTATGGTAAAACTGTACAATGAGATACTATCAAGAAATACCATCTACTGGTAAGTTCAATAACATTGGTGAATTTCAAATGTAATGTGCAAAATCTAAACAATGATCCTCTAAAAGCCATTAAGTAAATCAATTCCCAGGGCACATTAGAGAAAAGTTACAGAAATAGCTCAGTGGTGATGGGGTAAAGAAGGAATTAAACAAGTACAGGGACCATCTTGTGAGAAGCTGAGAAAGGGGCAAAGCTGTTCTGCATATTGATTCAGTGGCAGCTGTGCCCATCTATCAAAACTCATGGAACTGTACACCAAGAAGTTACTTTAGTATAAACACACTCTAACCTGGGCAGTGGTAGCACACTCCTTTAATCCCAGCACTTGGGAGGAAGAGGCAGGTGGATTTCTGAGTTCAAGGCCAGCCTGGTCTACAGAGTGAGTTCCAGGACAGCCAGGGCTACACAGAGAAACCCTGTCTCGAAAAACAAAAACAAACCAAAAAAACCCCAAAACAACAATAAAGACACTCTAATGGAAATTAAAATGAAAACAAACTTTTTATTTATTAAAAGTACATGTAAATTTCATCATATCCTTGCTCAATGATTTCTCTCTTCAAAGTACTCAGTAAAACAGCCCTTTACACCATCCTAACTTCTATAAATCATCACAGTGTGCCTTATACTTTTCATTTGCACTCTATATCATTATCTGTAAATTAGCTGTTTACTATTGATTTAATCTGTCCACTAGAGTGACTAATAACTATTACTAATAACTTCATTGGTATTGAGTACTATTCAAAGTAATTCACAAATTAATTTTTTGAATCCTCACAACTCTAGGAAGTAGTTTTTATTACTAGCCTCATTTTATATAGAGAAAAGCAGGCACCAAGGAGTTAAGTAATTTAACAAGCATTAAATGGATAATATTGAACAAACATACCATGTCTACTAGATTCTTTAATAACCATATTTAATTTAGGCTGAACAAAATCCAAAGGAATTCTAGATCCAAAAACCAAAGCTAGAGAATTTATAAAATTTATATAAGGACAGAGCTAACTTGTTTTATTATCAAAATTCAAAATTTTGAACTATGGGTGTGGCTCAGTGGTAAAGTTGTACCTAAAGTGGGTTGGATTTGTAGCAATGAAAATAAGTGAGTTAAAATAAAATTGTGCTTTTTTTTTCCCTCCCAGGAATCTAAGCTCTAGGTGAAAAAGACAATGCAAAGAGCAAAGGCACAAATATACTTATGCACAACTTTACTTCCGGCATAAAAAACTCTGTTAATCGGTTACTTCCAAAGTTGACATTTCCCTTGGAAAAGTCTGTAGGCATGACGTGAACTGCTGTGTGACTGATGAAGGGCAGGGGACATATATACTGGCTGAACTTCTTCTCTCCCAAATGTGTATCATTCTGACCTGGATCACTTCTACTGTTTGCTATTCTACTCGCAGTGCTACCAGAAATCATAGTAAATTATACGATTTCTCAGTCATTAAGGATTTACAATAGGTTAATTTTAAAATGGGCTACATCTCACAGCTGTAAAGCTTTTGTTTGATTTTTAGACCAAATGAGAAGCCATTATTGAAACAAATGACCTTCACATAGGAATGGCTAGCAAAGAGAAAAGATCCCAGTAGACAAACAAGCACCTCTACCAGGTGAGGTTAGTGAGGTAATAACAATGGCTCAGGAAACAGTGGCGAGTCCTATGACACAATACACTGGCTTCCTGTCTGTTTAGTACAGATATGATGAGAATTACAAACAGACCAAGAATTCACTGCATGCTTAAATAATAAAACAGATGAACAAGGAAAGCTTTACCTTCTAACATGAGGAAGCTCAATGCAACATGCATGTCTAACACCCCCCCTTTTTTTTTTAAATAAACAGCTCTAAGTATACTGACAGGCTTATCTGATCTTGGTTTTTAAAGATATGTTATAAAACAACATATACATTCACAAAGTACAGGATGTGGAGGCTATCTGGCTGTGGCATGTCACCCCACTGTTTGGCAGAACTGATTTGGCTGGTTAGGCTGGTTAGTCATCCTCCTCTGCTCTGCTCTATGTGTATCTGCCTGAAGCTAAGCATGCGGTTGGAGGATGGCCTTCCCAATAGAGGATGGTTCTTTGGTCAAGGGTATATGAGTAGTTACACTCCAATGCTAGAACCTCCAAAAACATTAGCAATACTATTTTCTATACTGATTTTGAGAAACAGTCTATCCATTTTATGTAAAAAATTTTTACATACAATATATTTTGATTATATTCTTTTTCCTCCTCTAACTCTTCCCAGAGCTGCTACACTCCCTACCCAACCAAAAGGTCTATATCCTACCCCCCAAACAAAAAGTCAAAACAAACGAACAAGACAAAAAGTAAACAAAGAACCGTTGGAGTCTTCTCTGTGTTGTCCAGTTTGAACTTGTGCAGCTTGTTTTACAAGCTATCACTCACAGTCTCTGAAGGCTCATATGTACATCAATCCCATGTTTCTGGATGACACAGTTTCCTTAAGAGTCATCTACTATGTCTGGCTCTTATAATCTTTCCATCTCCTCTTCCACATAGCACTCTGAACATTGAGGGGTGGAGTTTGATAAAGGTATCCCATTTTAGAGATGAGTGCCCTGAAGCCTTTTACTGTCTGTTTAGCTGTGGAGCTCCACATTAATTATTATCAACTGCATGAAAAAGCTTCTCTGATGGGAGTTGTGTGATGTGTTGACTTACGGGGATAGCAATACATCATTAGGAATCATTTTAGTACTACTTTAGCAGAATAATAGTAGTGGGTTTTCTCACAGACTCATGACAGAAGTAGTCTCAGGTTATTGGACACTTCAGCAGAGTCAGAGAGAGGGTTGATCTCATGGAGCAATCAATGTGCTTATGTCCAATCAGAACGTGCTAGGCTGCTACTCCCGGATGGCTGTGCAACATTCGCACCACTGTATTTTGCAGGAGGTTACTGTTTTAAGTCCCAGGGTTTGTAGCTGGGTGTTAGTGATGACTGCTTTTCTCCTTCAGTAGTATGCAAAGTAATTTCCAGTACCACAAATGCTAGTCAGTAGGGGTAGAGCTTTTTGTTGAATAGCAACTCAATTTCTTCCTATTGATGGCATACGTAAGTGGTGTCTTCAGCAACAACCCTTATTATCAGGTTATGAAGGGTAGTAAGTAGCCATGACAACAGCCCGTAATGTTTATAGGCTGGGGTAACAAAGCCTCTTTGGGATGTGACTCAACAAGATATAACCCATTCCTAGCACTAGTTTTTAGTGACATGAGATGTACAGTCAGAACAGTGACTCTGATTGCTGATCTATATCATATATTAGTAGTACTGGGTTTCTGTACAGCTTTCCAAAAGGCCTTCATGTTAGTTGTCCTTCCCCATATTCCCTCCTTTATCTGGTTTTCCCATCTCCCTCCCCAGTTAATCCTATTCTAGCTTCCCCTTCATCTCTTTATTATACCTTGGGCCCCTGACTAGCTACCTAATAAATATTGCAATATACTTCACTCACAATGATTATTTCTAGCTCGATCAATTTACCCACAAGCTTTATAATTCTTTTCTTCTTTGCTTTTTTTTTTTTTTTTTTTTTAAAAAAAAAAAAAAAAAGACAGAATATCATCACCATGTAGCTCTGGCTGTCCTGGAACTCATAAGTTAGACTAGACTACCTTAAACTCACACGTCTGCCTGTCTCTGCCTCCAAATTGCTGAGATAAAAGCTGTGTGTCAGTCACTATGCTTGGCTCAATTTCATTTTTCTTAAACAGTGAATAGTATTCCATTAAGTAAATGTACCACATTTTCATTATCCATTTGGCCTATTTAGGGTTTTATCACTGTGACTAGATGCCATGACCATGGCAACTCTTATAAAGGAAAACATTTAATTGGGGCTGGCTTAAAGGTTCAGAGGTTTAGTCCATTACTGTCATGGAAAAAGCATGATGGTATGCAGGTATACATGGTGACGGAGAAGTAGCTAAGAAGTCTATATTTGGACAGGCAAGCAATAGGAAGAGAGAGTGACACTGGTTCTAGATGGAGCTTAGGAAACCTCAAAGCCTACACCCCCTTGTGATACATTTCCTCCAACAAGGCCATACCTCCAATAACGCCACCCCCTATGAATTTATGGGCCATTTTTATTTAAACTACCACACCATTCATGAAAATCTAAACTGTTTCCTATTTCTGGTTATTGTGAATAGAGCAGCCATAAATATGGATTAACAAGTATCTCTATAGTAAGATATGGACTCCTTTGGGTGCAGAAAAGTATGGCCAGATCTCATGGTAGATTCATGTTTAGCTTTTGATAAACTTTAACATTTATTTCCATACTGGGCCTACCAGTTGCACTCCCATTAGGAATGAGTAAGTGCTTTCCTTTCCTAGCATTCTCACCAGTGTAAACTGGCACTGTGTTATTGATCTTGGAAACTTCAACTGGGTAAGATGAAACTCAAAGTAGTTTTAATGTATGTTCCTGAAGGCAAAGGCTGTTGAACATGTCTTTAAGTGTTTCTCAGCCATTTGTGCTTCATCTTTTGAGAACTCTCTGCTTCAATATCCCATTTTTAACTGAGTTGTTTCTTGATGTCCAGTTTCTTTAGTTCTTTATATATTCTAAATATTAATCCTCTACTAGATATGTAAATAACAAATATATTTTCTGATTCTGTAGCCTACTGCTTTGTCCAAATGCTATGTAGAAAATTTCCTGCTTCATGAGTCCCATTTATTAATGTTCTTGGTGCCTGTGCTATCAGTGTCTTCTTTAGAATGTTTTTCCTGTGCCAATGAGCTCAAGACAATCCCAACAACTTTCTTTCTCTCTCTACTCTCTTAAAAGATTTATTTATTTTATGTATGTAGGTACACCGTTGCTCTCTTGAAGAGGGCATAGGATTCCATTACAGATGGTTGTGAGTCACCATGTGGTTGCTGGGAATTGAACTGAGGACCTCTAGAAGAACAGTTAGTGCACTAAACTGCAGAGCCATCTCTCCAGCCCAACAACTTGATCTCTTGTTGAAGTTCTCCATCCACTTCAAGTTGAATTTTGTGCAGGTGATAGATACAGATCTATTTCCATTCTTCTGCATGCAGCTATCCCATCTAACTAGCACCATTTGTTGAAGATGCTGTATTTTCTCCCTTATATATTTCTGGTTTCTTTGTAAAAAAAAAAAAAAATCCATATCCATAGGTATACAGAATTATGTCTGGGTATTCAATTTGATTCCATTGATCTGCATGTCTGGTTTTATTTCAGTATTATGTTGTTTTTTATTATTATAAATCTGTAATACACAACTTGGTATCTGGAGATGCCTCCAAATGTTCGTTTATTATTCAAGACTCTTTCAGCTATCCTTTTTGTGTGAAACACATTTGTGTTTCCCTATTAAAGTTTTTTGTTTTTCAATTTCTGTGAAGAACTATAATGGAATTTTGATGGGGACTACATTGAATCTTTAGAAAGCTTTTAGTAGGAGCTAAGACTCTGGAAAAGCAGCCCATGGGGGTGGGGTGAGCTTTGGCAGGGGCAAGACTTGGTCTTGCAGAATCAGAGGTTGCTTGATATTAATAATATTTACTCTCCTTTATTCCAATGGCTTCAGGAGAATTATTACCTATTGTTTAACAGTCGTGGGAATAAGTAAAGAATTAATTGTCAGGGTTCCTTTCTCTCTTGCTAGGGAGCCTCACCTTTCACAGGCCAGATAAGAGGGAAGCTTGGAGAAATTAGCTTTTATTGAACCAAGAAAAGAAAGAACAAAGCACTTTTACACATGCAAATATACACAGAAACACATATACATTCATACCTACAAATTTTTACATATATACTTTGCCAGGCCCAGATATCTCTTATTAACTTACATACTCACACCCATACTTACACATGTACATACATATACATATGTGCATACACACAAACACACACACACACACACACACACACAAATAAAAAATTTGGTGGCTGAGGCAAAAGCCTGAGCACTGAAAGAATTCACTCGTTCTGGATGAAAAATAAGCACCAACTTTATTGCATAGAGAAAGAAAAAGTTTCTACCTTTTTATTGAGTATGAAAAAGCCCTGTACTTGTCAGTGAGAAGAAAGCTGATGTTAAGAGAAATCCTTTGTCATTGTAAGAAGCAACCTGCCTGCTGTTTTCTGCTGTATTCTCTCTGTTCCCTCTGCTTAGCTCTACTACGTTCTTCTGTACCCTGTAGTCTCTCTGCTTCTGTTTTGCATCCACTCTCCTTATCTCCTATTCTCTTTCTGCCTACTGAATGTCATCATTCAAAGTTTTTGTACTTTTTAGGAGATCACACGGTATTCTAAGCATCTCCCCTCAAAAGGTCCTAAGTTCAAATGTAAATTCAAGTCATAAATTGAACAAGAAATTGCAACAGAAATGTTTACATGTACTTCCACTAAGACTAGTTATCTAAATACTTTCTGCCAATAGTTCCACAGGTTCATTTAAAGTTAAAAACCATAATTCTTTTTTTAAATTTCATTTTCTATTTTTACTTATTTACTTTACACCCTGCCCATTACCCCTCTCCTGGTCATCTTGTCCCATAATCCTTCCTCTGCTCCCCTTCTACTCTGAGCAGGGTGGAGTGGGGTGGGGCTTCGTATTCTCCTACCCTGGCACTTCAAGTCTCTGCAAGGTTAGGAGCTTCCTCTCCTACTAAAGACAGAAAAGGCAGCCCAGCTAGAAAAACTGTAAATTTTCTTATGTCTAAGCTAACATGGTATACCAAGACTCAAAGTATCTACTTAGTATCTCATTGAAGTTTTATATAGCAAATCCAGTCAATATTTTATTTTCTATCCTTGTACCTACAGTAAATCATTAACCTTTAGTTAATAGTTCTACAGCCTAAAGGAATATGTTCCTAAACTGTAAACCTGTAGCATGCTGGCTTTTTATCTTAGCCCAATTAACTCATAACACATGAAGACTGCTAGAGTCCTAATTGCAGTTTTCATATTACAGAGGGCCCCAACTATAGCTTTTTTTTTTAAAGGGCTCAATAATTACTAGTATAAGTTTACAATTCTTATAGAAACACTAGGAATTAAGAAATCACAGATTTTTCTATATAGCATCACTATAAGATAGTACATCATTGATCTGCAGAAAATCTGCGCAATAGGGTAGGCTACTGCCCAGGGATTGTTATATCAATTTAATGACAGGAAAGACATATCAATAACAAAAATCAATCCTGAGATGAAGTCCCTTGGGCCTTGCCTCCAAGAGCTCATTCATCACAGCCCACAGTGAACTATCCCTGCTAACTTTCAACCTATATTAGATGACAGACCCCAAGACTGCCTTTTCCCTCATTTTATTAAAATTAGAATTTTTTCCCTTACCTAATATATCCTGACTACAATTTCCCCTCCCTTTGCTCTTCTCCACCTCCCCTCCTATCAGGGCTCACCCTGTTTCTGTGTCTCTTTAGAAAACAAGCAGGCTTCTATGGGGACTGCTTTTTTTACAAGTCTGTATTTGAATCTGAAACCACAGACACACTGAGTCCCCTGTCTAAAGCAGCTATAGCCGACTTTGGTATAGTCAGCCACCTAGAGGAAATTCAAACTCTTTTGTGTATGGATCATGTTCCTTCTTCAAGAAAAGAAATCTGAAGAGTTACAGAGAAGGTATACAAAAAGAGAGAAAACGGTACCCAGATTCAGGTTCTGTTTTGTGCCTATGTACTCCCTGAATGATGATTTTTATAGAAACCTACCTCATCCTCCTAAGACACTAGAACTTTGATGAAACATTTAAAAGAGGTTTAAATTTGAAGTGATTACAATAAATTAGCTACCAACATCATATTCATGAAATACATTCCTAAAATTGAAACACATCTCAATAATCTCATAAAATCAAGTGTTTTAGAACTAGGACTTCAAATAGAAACCCAAATCACCAACCAGAGATTCTAATTCTACAACATATAAGTACTAAAATGCCTAAAATGGACCCCACTATCTCTGTTATTTGTTGTATATAATAAGCACTCACATATTAAGGTGGTTTTTTAAAAAAGGAAAAAGCAATTTCATGATTTTAGTAATTTGTACTTTAAGCTTCTTTAAGGACTTAATCTAAATTACTGGCTAGGATTTTTTTCCCTTCATGGAAAGAAGGGAGAAATTACTTTTATTAATTTCTGTGAGGTAGGAGAACACTTTATGCCCATCATCAGTCTTTTGAACTGTTTTTCTGTTCTGAGAGTGCAAGGATTGGACCAGGCTCTTATGCATGTTAAACAAGAGCTCTATCCTACTAAGCTGAATTTCCTACCCCAATTACTTTTATAATAATAAAGTAAATGATTGTATATAGACTTAAGAGTTGTAAATTGCATTACCTCTTGGAAGTAATTGAGACATTCAGCATAGTAAAAGAAAACTACTGCTAAAATTCTACTACCAAGAATAACCAGCTGTGGTAGCACACATCTCAAGAAGGTCACATATCATCCTGGCACCAGTGAGGCAGGTGGGTGGGCAAGGATACTTGCTAATGAGCCTAACCACTTATTTGATTGTCAGAACCCACCAACTCCTGAAAAGTTGTCCTCTGACCTCCACTAGTATGCACTGGTATGTGTACCACCATCCCAAATAAATAAAAAGAAATTGTAGGAGTTAGGGATGCAGTTAAGAGTATAAGTATGTACATGAGGCCCTGAACTCACTCAATCTCCAACTCTAAAACAACAACAAAGAAAATGAGTGATCAGTTAAACCAAAGAGATAATGGAATTAGCCAATAAGTATTCTTCCCCACTTTAAACTTTAGGAGATATACGGACTAGAGTCTAAGTCATGAAGTCATGCTATGTTCAAACTATCAAATCTTCAAGAATCTATTGCAAATCGGGGAGCTGTAAATTTTATTATTATATTTTAAAAGTTTATTATTTATTCTTGTGTGTGTGTGTGTGTGTGTGTGTGTGTGTGTGTGTGAGAGAGAGAGAGAGAGAGAGAGAGAGAGAGAGAGAGAGAGAGAGAGAGAGAGAGAGAGAGTCAAATGTCATAATATGAAGGTCAGAGAACAACTTGGAGTCTGTTTTCCTCTTCCATCATATGGCTACTAGGAATTGAACTCAGGTAGTCAGGCTTGGTGGCAAGTGCCTTTTCCTTGAACCATTTCCAGGTTCCTATATTTTGGTAGTATGTTACTTTCTAAGTACATAAAATTTAGTCTGAGTACAACTAAGGTGGATGTAACCTTTTACTTTCCCACTAAAAATATCTAACTCCATCTTAGTACTTATTAAAAATAATGTATCAGGTCAATGATATGAATGGCAAGAATGCTACCTACTAGGAAGCAGTTGATGTTTTGTGGTATGCAAACCAAGCCATAGACAGCCAGTCCCATAACACCCAGAGGAAGCTCCACTCCCAGGTGCCCTGACACACCCAGGATCAGAGAGAGACCTTGGGCTCACGCTCTGCAGACAGTCCCACAACACCCAGAGGAACCTCCATTCCCAGGTGCTCCGACACACCCAGGATCAGAGGTGAGCAGGAACCAACATCTGTCCCAACACTGGGAGTAATTGGGTCCAGCGGAACCAGGCACACAGGAACTCCGCCAGCCCAGTGACTCAGATTCCTTCCGGTCTGTCTGGGTGGTCTGTCTGGGTTAGTGTTCTGAGCAGTCCTTGGGCACAAGTTCTGTAGCTAGTCCCACAACTCACAGAGAAAGCCACACTCCCAGGTGATCTAACAAGCCCAGGATCCCAGGATCCCGGAATCAGAGGATCACAGAGTCAGCTTGATTTTGAGGAGTTCTGACACAACCAGGATCACAGGAAGGAC
>NW_022196896.1:4349831-4350659 GCF_008632895.1 Mastomys coucha
TAATTCTACCTCTTACAACAAAACAACAGGAAGTGACAATTACTTTTTCTTAATATATTAATTTGAAATTACCAACATATATATTATTTGAATATTACCAACATATCCTAATCAGTTGAAATCCAATAATATGAGGATTTGGAAATTTGTTGATTGTCATCCAATGCTCTCTCTAATTTGGTAATTGGAGAAATATGTCCAACATTGTACAATCTATATACACTGTCAGCTTGCATGTTTGTGACAGTGTCTGGCTGTGTACAACATAAGGGTCTTGAAATCTTGCTTCTCCTATCTCAGCCTCTCTATTAGTAGTATTGTTTATTTCATGTTTTTACACTATACTATGGTTTTCAGAACAGCTTATATATTTCAAAAGTATTTATATACCCAAAAGAAACATGATTAAGATTACATTATTACATATTAAATATTAAATATTGTGTAAATTTTGTTTTGTCATGGAATATCTTGTTTTCTCCATCTATGGTAATTGAGAGTTTTGCTGGGTATAGTAGTCTTGGCTGGCATTTGTGTTCTTGTAGTGTCTGTATGACATCTTCCCAGGATCTTCTAGCTTTCATAGTCTCTGGTGAGAAATCTGCCGTAATTCTGATAGGCCTGCCTTTATATGTTACTTGCCTTTTTTCCCTTACTGCTTTTAAAATTCTTTCTTTGTTTAGTGCATTTGGTGTTTTGATTATTATGTGACGGGAGGAATTTCTTTTCTGGTAATAATTATTACATTATTACATTAAGATGATGATTAACTAGGGAGGTGGCTTGTAAGAGAACAACAAAGTGAGACTGAATGCTTTGCTTGACATT
>NW_022196896.1:4351550-4365989 GCF_008632895.1 Mastomys coucha
TTTAAATGTTAATAAATTCAGATAAATTGAAATCATGTAACTTTTCTCATCATAATGCAATGAAAGTTTAAAAAAACAAGCCATAATAATAATAATAATAATAATAATAATAATAATAATAATAATAATAATACTCTACATCTTATCAGACCACAAAAGAATATGAAATTTAAAAGCTATTACACAACAGAGTAGACAGCCTACATATGGGAAGAAATCTTTGTCAGCTGTTCATGCAGGGGTTGAGATCTAGAATATCCAGAGAATTGCAAATATTAAACACCAAAACACTATACACATAACAACTGGCCAATGAATTAAACAGTTCTTTTATTTTTTAAAAGGGTTTCAATATCTTTAGCTATCAGAGAAATGCAAATTGAAACTACTTTTAAGATCCTATGCCACCCCAGCAGAATGATTACTATGAAATAAAACACACACAGACACACACACACACAAATGACAAGACATGCTAGTGAGGATGTACAGAAAGGGAAATCCTTGTTCACTGTTGATGACAACCAGTATGGAAATCAGCTATACTGCTCATTACTCTTTGCATATGCTTTATTCTAGCTAGTTTTTATTATCAACTTGACACACCAGAATCATCAGGAAAGAGGGAACCACAACTGAAGAACTGCCTCCATCTGACTGATCTGTGCTTCTGTCTGTGAGAGACTATTCTGACTGACAATTGGTGCAGGAGGGTCCAGTTCACAGTGGGCAGCACCATCCCTAGCATATGGGCCTGGATTGTGTAAGAAAGCTAGCAGAGAGCAAGCTAGAGAGAGAGCCCATAAGTCACGCAGTCGTTTCCAGCTGTCTTTTGTTTCCTTCAGAACAATTCAGGAGCAATAATCCTTCAATACAGCAATCTCATTGGCATTCACTGGAACATTATGTACATCCATGTTTTTATTATAGTGTTGTTATAGTTTCACAAAAAAATCAACTTAACTTTTTTTAAAAAATGAGTTAGTAATAAGTAATAAGATTTTTAAAAGCTTTATAAAGGACTATTCTCCCCTCTGACATTTTAATGTTTGTTGGTTTAGTTCAGTACTACAGCCCAGAGCCTACCACGTGTTAGCATTCTCAGCTCTGTTTTTTATCTATTATTTTGGGGCAGGGACTCAATAATGTGCCAGGTAGGCCTTAAACTTGTGAGTTTTTTCCTAATGTTATAGAACTGCCTGGATTTAATACTAGTTTTAACTTCCCATCTCATTTGTAACAATTTGCTATTTTTACTATGTATTATTCTCTTTTAGAAAATTCTTTATGCATTATAAAAAAATTTACAAAACACTGAATACTGAAATCTGTTTCAAAATGATGACTATCCAGCTACTGTTTTTTCTGAGTACCCAAGTCCATTTCGCAGCACTCACATCAGGTGGTTCACAGTACTCCTGTAACTCTAGCTCCAAGTAATCTAATGACCTTATCTGGTCTCATGGGCATCTTAGCACACAGCATGACCTTACATAGACACATACACATATTCATACATTGAAACAAAAACAAACCTTTAAAAACCCTGCATTACTAATATAGCTTTATTGAGAAATCTAATAGCTCTGCTGTAGCATTATGTGTGCCTTAATCAACCCCCCCAATATATCCCCAACACAGACTAAATTATCTTAACATAAAAAGCCAATGGGAAGATCTTATAGGACCTAAAACCTGATGGTTCCCTAGCATATCAATCATGCACAGACTTGACAGCTTGCTATGGCAGCCAAATGCTGAATTCTACTTACTACTCAGTCAGTCATGAAGGAAAACTACCTATATTCAACAGGAGTGCAATGGCCTGGCTAGTCAAGAAGCCACAGAGCAGTTGCAATCTCTCTCCTCCCATCTTCTTCTCTCTCATCAAGACAATAATTCAAGTTACATTTCTTTTTGCTTGTTTTGTTCTTTTAGCAACTTGTTCTTTATCTTAAATTACTTTTTTTTCAAAATCAAGACCCAACAGTGGGAACAATTATGTCAATAATGATAGGGAATTTGTTTGCATTGTTAAATTGAGATTCAAAACCACTTCAATTGACCATACATCTGGGACTGCAAGTAATGCCTATTCTTACATTCATTTTAAATGTCTCCTTATTACAGCTTATTAGAAATGTTAAGTCTGAAATTCAGCACCATGGCTGTTCAATTTCCAGGCCACAATTTTATGGTAATCACATGCAATGTATTCATGTGTCAACAGAGCTGCCTAACAATGCCCCAAATGGGACTGTCAGCAGCTCTCTCCTATGGCCACAGAGAGAACTCGTGGAGAGTTTTCACTTTGTAGCATGTACTAATTTGCTACTTTAGTTTCGTTTATTTGCTACTTGCACAGAAAACAGACTCCAAACACTCAAAGAACTAGATGTTATTTATGAAATGGCAGGATTTTGTTTTTAGGCAGCCTTCCAATCAAAATGCAGAAAGTGCCTTGGCACTTTATAGTCACTGGTACGTAGTGGCACAAAGGAATGCAGGATCGGCTCCAGAACCCCAGTGTTCTCCAAAAGGCTGATGCTTTCCTCACCTTGGTCACCAGCAGGTGGGGTAACCATGTCCTGCCCAGAAGCTGTTGCCAACAGCTTCTCTTTTCCCTAACATACACTAACCTCACTGTTTGGCTCAGTTCCCACGAAACAGCATACCCTTGATGGGGAGGGAAACAAATTCCAAGAATTAGGGTTAGGTGATGGTACTCCTCTTACATATGCATACATAGAAGTATTTTGTTCCAGGCTTTAAGAAAAAGCAGCAAAACACTCTAGAATCAAGAAGTTTTTCCCCCACAGAACTCTTATGTTTTATACCTAACTGCCATTGAGGGAGGACCGAGGCTTGAAATCCTGGCTGGAAATGAGCATGAAAGCTCATGTACACCAACTTTTTTAGATGGAAATCACTAAGGTTTGCAGAGTGTCTAAAAAGAGTATGGAGCATACACTTCTTTGGGTCTAGACTTCTGGCATTTAAGGGTGCTAACTCTAGAATGGTCTACAGGAACTTTCTTAGTAAATATAAGGCTAAACTTTCAAAGTGTTTTGCTAAAAACAAACACTGTCTGGGTTTTTTAATGTGTTTGTACATGAATACATGTCTATGCCCATGTCTCTGTCTATGTCCTAGATAGGGTTTTCATTGCTATGAAGAGACACCATGACCAAGACAACTCTTATAAATGACAACATCTATTTGGGCTGGTTTAGTTTCAGAGGTTCAGTCCATTATCATTAGGGCAGGGCAGTGTCCTGGCAGCCATGGTGCTGGAGAAGGAGCTGAGAACTTTATATCTTGATCCAGGCAGGCAGAAGGAGACTGCCTTCTGCAGGCAGCTAGGAGGGTCTCTCTTCTGCACTGGGCAGAGGTTGAGCACTAGGAGACCTCAAAGCCCACCTTCATAGTGACACATTTATCTGACAAAACCATACCCTTCTAATAGTGCCACTTCCCCATGGGCTAAGTATATTAACACCATCACTATACATACATACACACATATGTATGTGTATACATACACCCATATCCCAACCTACTACATGCACAGCATTTTACAAGCTTGCTTGCTTATTTATTTATTTAATTTGGCTCAATACATTGTAACTGTCTTGTATCATATTTCATTAAAACAAAAACAAAAGCAGACAAGACCTGATACAATGGTTTTAGGGTAAATTACCAAAGCTGGAGTGGGAATGTCACCTCATTGAGTATATGAAGCGAGGGGAGAAACAGAACTCAAGCTAGGAGTCTGCCAGTGTAAGGACCCTGAGTAAGTGCACTGTGAAGACGCTGCCCTTGTGTCCAGGTTCTAGAACTCACCTCTGCTACAGTCCTTCTGCAGGGCATACCTGCTAAGCAAGTGTAGCTGATGCTTTACAGACGTTGCTCTATCTTTCTCCTCAAAAAGTAGGTCTATTTTGTCAGTCTCTGAGACTCCATACCACAAATACCAGTGTGAGGATATTTCTTTCTCTCCATTTATAATCTCCCTTACTAGAGGATTTGCTCCTTGAATGGACAGGGCCATAACTGCTTACTGCCATACCTGAACACAGAACTCGTTCTCACTAGTCTCACTGCTGCATCAGCCTCTTCTTCCCTGTACTAGCCAAGTCCCTTTTACCACAATCACCTTTCCTGGAAGCCTCTATTCACCTGCAAAAGCTTTTGTGCTTTACTAACAACAAACCTTATTTGTCTTTTTTTTTTCAAAATATAATATGCTAAATTCTCTCTCTTGACTGTAGCCTCCTTCAAAACTGCTTGTGGTAGATATGGAATTCATGCTTGCAATCCAGGAATGGGCTAAAGTCCCTGTGTCAAAACAAAGAGCAAACAACAAAAGCCTTCCTAGCACAGCATCACAGTATGTGCTCAATTAATTTTTTTGTTTGCATATATAAATAACAAATTACATATTTTTGGTCCAAAAACAAAACAAAGCAGGGTTTGGTGATAGACACCTATAATCCCAGCACTTGGGAGGCCAAGGCAGGATGACCTTCTTTGGGTTTGAAGGCAAAGACCCTATTAAAAGAACAAAAATCAAACAAAACAATTCCAAACCAGTTCAAAACAGAACAAACTCAAGCTAATGACCTAGTCACTGTATAATAAGTTTTCTCAGTAGAAATCCTTAATACTGTTTGCCATGATTAGACATTCTCACCTCTGTGGATACATGATTTTTAGCAAGGAAGTAGAATATTAAATATGGGAGAGATGAAAGAAACAAGAAAGCACATAAGCAAATAGTCAACCATGTTGTTTTTATCACATGGGAAGTTAGCAACATAATTAAGGCATCCAAATGCATCATAATTGAGGGAACAAGATCTGTCTCCTTCCTAAAAAATGCAAGGTAAGGACCTAATCATCAGCTTTATCAATAGTGTTTACAATAGGAAAATGCAAAGATTAAATAAATAAATAAATAAATAAATAAACAAACCGTATCATTCTCCTTTTATCACATATCCAGATAGGAGAAGAGCTAGATAGCATACACTAAATAAGAACAGATTTACATAGTGTACCGAGTAGCAATTTAAAAGTTTTACAGATACCAATCTTATGAGCTAGTTTTACACAATTCCTATTTTAAACCATAAACTTTAGATTCATGTGTGATGGTTTTAGTTGTCAAGTTGCTATAATATTGAATCACTTAGGAAAAAGTCTCCATGAGAAACTATAGATTATATTAGCCTGTGGGCATGTGTGTGAGAAATTACCTTTGTTAAGTTAAATGAGGTAGGAAAAGCCAGCCTACAGTGGGTGAACTATTCCCTAGACAGAGGATCCTGGACTGTGTAAGACTAGAGAGAGCTAGCTGAGTACAGCTATGCATATATCCATTCTTTCTTGTCTGCTTCCTGACTACAGATGCAACATAACCAGCTGTTTCAAGTTCCTGCCACTGTGACTTCCCTGCAAAGATGAGCTGAAATCTAGTATTATGAACTAAAATAAAGCCTTTCTCCCCTAGGTTGCTTTTGACAGAAAATTTTTAATCACAAGAGGAAAAAAACAGATATTCTGTAAACAAGAATGAATTGAAAATGTTTCTGCCTTACTATGCTCATGCTAAAATAAATTTGTATTACTTCTTAAAATAATTTCCCACAATAAAATATTTTCATCATAATTTCCTATAAAATCTGAAAAGAGAAAGGCCCAATGGCCTCAGGAATCATCAGTGCAGGGCCTGAGTTTCTGTTTCAGTGTGATCAGGGTCCCCTGAGAGACTGGGGCTTTGGTCCTAGTAGTCTTTACAGTGACTGTGGCTGTGAGGTTTAGAATTCGGACGCTGTGTAACCATTGTAGAATCCATAGTCCACACTGCTATGGTCCCAGAGATCATTTTGGATCATTAAGCAACATATAAACACGCCTAGACTTGACAAAGAAACAACCAGTTCCAATTCAAGCACTCAACAAACCCTCAAAACTAATATAAAGGAAAAAAAATCAATAAACTAGCAAAGCAGAGCTTCACCAAACAAAGTAATAGAAAATAGCAGACCCATTTCTATAACTGACCTTAAATGGAAATGGCATCAACAGGCCATAAGAAGATACAGATTAACATCTGGATTAAAAAACAAAAACCAATCATATGTAGTTTTCAAGAAACACACTTGGCTAACAAAGATACCAAAAAACATAGTTACAGAGGGTAGAACACTACAAACCAAATGAAAAATATACGTAAGCAGGCAGAACCATCCTTACATCAGACAAAGTAAATTTCAAGCTAAAAGTAATTAGAAGAGAATACACATTAATAAAAGGAACAATTTACCAAGAAAAATAAAACAACTTTAGACTTTTAAGTACCACATGTTTGGAACTCCAAATTTCATAATGAACATTAGAAGGTATAAAAGATGAGAGATCCTCACACAAAAACAATGAAAGACTTTAACATTCCACTCTCGTCTCTCCTTCCCATCCTCTCCCTGCTCTCTCTTGTTCTATTTTGTTTTGTTTAAAGACAAAATAAAATTTGTTTCACTATGTAGCCTTGGCTGGCCTAAAAGTCTATGTCAGCAGTTCTTAACCTGTGAGTTATGAGCCCTTAGGGGGCCACAAATCAGATATTTGCATTCTAATTCATAACAGTAGCAAAATTACAACTATGAAGTA
Organism: Mastomys coucha; assembly: GCF_008632895.1. NCBI lineage: Eukaryota > Metazoa > Chordata > Mammalia > Rodentia > Muridae > Mastomys > Mastomys coucha. Next base: position 4,358,226 of record NW_022196896.1, read on the forward strand.
GCAATGAAATAATTTTATGGTTGGGGGTTATAACATGAAGAACTATACTAAGGGGTTGTAGCATTAGGAAGTTTGAGAACCACTGCTTTGTGTGGGATCAATATTAGAAATCAAAGGAGTGTACTCACGACAGACTTTAATGAAACACAGAATATTATTAAGGTTTACTATAAAAATTATATTCTATAAGGCTGGATAAACTAGAAGAAATAGAAGAATTTCTAAATGTATTATCATCTGCTAAAATTAATCCCAGAAGATAGAAATTACTCACACAGACCCATTATAAGTACTGGTTTCAAAGCTGTAATCAAGAGCCTCCCCCTCAGAGAAAAGCCCAAGACCAGGTGGATTAACTGGTGAGCTCCATCAACTTTTCAAGGAAGAACTCATCCCAATTCTTCCTATATTGTTTTATAAGACAGAAAATGAAGGAATACTACCAAATTCACTCTGTGAACTTAGTATTATTCTTATAGCAAAACTCTACCCAAAGGAAGGAAGAAAGGAAGAAACAAAGGAACAAAGAAAGAAAGAGAGAGAGAAAGAAAGAAAGGAAGAAAGAAAGAAAGAAAGAAAGGAAGGAAAACTACAGACCAATTCTTTGATAACATACACAAATTTTCAACAAAATTTCTGCAAACTAAATTCAAGAACACTTTAAGATTATACATTATGACCAAGTATGCTCTATCCCAGAAAGCAAGGTTGGTTCAACATATATAATGCAATACATTTAATACACCATATAAATAAACTTAAGGACAAACAATATACTAATTTTGAATGCTGAAAAGGTATTTGGCACAGCTCAACAAACCTTCATTATAAAAGTTCTGGTGATGTTATACATCAAAATAATAAAAGCTATATAAACAAACCTGTAGCCAACATAATATTATTCTAAGACCAGGAATGATGGAAGGATGTCCACTATGCTCTCTCTCTTTCATGATTGTACTGGCTGGTTTTGTGTGTCAACTTGACACAGGCTGGAGTTATCACAGAGAAGGGAGCTTCAGTTGGGGAAGTGCCTCCACGAGATCCAGCTGTGGGGCATTTTCTCAATTAGTGATCAAGGGGGTAGGGCCCCTTGTGGGTGGTGCCATCCCTGGGCTGGAAGTCTTGGGCTCTATAAGAGAGCAGGCTGAGCAAGCCAGGAGAGGCAAGCCAGTAAGGAACATCTCTCCATGGCCTCTGAGTCAGCTCCTGCTTCCTGACCTGCTTGAGTTCCAGTCCTGACTTCCTCTGGTGATCAACAGCAAGATGGAAGTAAGCTGAATAAACCCTTTCCTCCCCAATTTGCTTCTTGGTCATGATGTTTGTGCAGGAATAGAAACCCTGACTAAGACAATGATACAGTGTTCAAAGTCTTATCTGTAAGAACTAGACAACAGAAAGGAATGGAAGGGATAAAAGTAAGAAAAGTTAAAATATCTCTATTTGGTGATGACATGATCCTTTGTCTTAAAAGCACTATACAATCTACTAGAAAACTGGACTTAATAAATACATTAAAGTTGCAGGACACTATATGTACACATGCAATATACTAGCCTTGATATATACATCAGCAATCTACTACCAGAGAAATAAAGAGAGAGATACCCATTCAAAATAAATCCACAAGCTGAAGAGATGGCTCCTGAGTTAAGAGAACATGTTGTTCTTCCAAAAGACCTGCACTTGACTGACAGCATTCACACAGAGGCTCACAACAGTCTGTAACCTCAGTTCCAGAAGACCCAACACCCTCCCTCTGGCCTATGAAGACATTTCATACACATGGTACACAGACATACACGCAGGCCAAACACTCATACACATTAAAATTTTAACTCCTAATAATTATGTATTAAGAATATATATACTATTCCTGGAGGTTCCTGCCCACTGCTTTATGGCACAGGCAGGTCAGGCACCACTACAGTGAGCAAGCATGTGATAGAGACGTGGGACAGAAAGGGAGCAGAATGGCTTTGCATTATGAAGAGGAGTGAGGATGGTGAGGAACAGCCTGATGTGAGTAGCCAGTTCTGCCATGGTAATGTTTCAGCCTGGGCTGTCACAAAGGACCATGTCCAGGTCAGTGGCCCTGAAGCAGCAGGGGTCTGTGTCCATGTCTGTGGCCCACATTACCAACAAAGGCTGGTGGACGTCCCAGTCTGGTCTGGCTGCTGCCTGGGCTGGCAGTAGAGCTGGCCCTGGTAGTGTGGGTGCAAGAGAACTAGCTCTGAGGATGTGAGTGCAGGAGAGCCATCCCTACCCATGGCTTGGACAAAGCAGGAGAGCTGGCCCTCATGGCACAGGCCCAAGAAAGCTGGCAGGCTGACCAACTCAGCTACTATCCAGGCCCAGCTATCACCCATAGTCAGGACTTTGAGTGTCCCATCCCAATGTCTACCCCACTGGAGCATGTGTGCACTCATGCGTGCATGAAGATGCAAAGCTGCAGGATCTCTGATACAGGGGAATATCTGAGAGGAGTCCTGGTAAAGATCCAGTATTGATAGTGTAGTAGAAGACAGTGGCCTCAAACCAGACCAGTGACTCAATGCAGTAAACATTTGGAAGGAAAGCTGTTTGGGCAAAAGGGGTATACTGTGGGATACACTATGACACAGCCACAGCTTGCAGTGAAAATTTGTTTTTGTTTTGTTTTTTGTTTTCTTTGGGAGAAGGGAAGTTACAAGGGTGAAGGGCAGATATGGAAAAAGAGGGAGAAATGGGATTGGGGTGCATGATTCCAAAAGAATCAACAAAAAGTTGTGTGTGTGTGTGTGTGTGTGTGTGTGTGTGTGTAGAGTCAAAGATAAGAAAAACCTTTACAATGAAAAATTCAAAATATTGAAAAAAGAAAATCTCCCAAGATACCAGATGATTGAAAGACCTTCTATGCTTCTGAATTGGCAAAATTAGTTAAGTAGAGCTACAGTACCAAAAGTAACCTACAGATTTAATGAGATAACTATCAAAATTCTGATATTGACAAAAGCCTCACTATACTGCCCAGTCTATTTAGAATCAGAGTAATCGCTTCACCTTGGCTCTCTGGGAAGTCTAGAGATGCTATGCTATCAGAGCCAGCCAATAGTTCTCATACCTTCATAACAGAGAACTGCGTTAGCCAAGTGAGTACAGATGTATGCTTTGTTGTGTTTTGTTATAATTCAGGCTAGTCTAGAATTCCTGATCCTTCTACCTCAGCTTCTCAAGTGTGGAGGTTACACATACAATGCTACAACACTCTGCTGCAAACAAGACATGTGATAGAAGAAAGGAGACCTTAGTGGAGCTAACAAGTATGGTTAGGGGACTGAGGCCAAGCTTGAATAGTGGTTTTTGAAATCATTCTCCCCACCTTTCTATTTTCATCCAGAATCTACAAAATGTCTAAAGTAACAGGAGATAAACACACAGGGCACTGACTCACGTGTATGGTTTTCTATTTGCAGATGGAGTAGAGAGCATGTGTGGTGCTCCTAGTATTTATAAGTATGTGAATATGATATCAAAGACAGAGCTTTTAGAAAGCACATAGCTGATATGTAGATGAAAATAATCCCAGATTTTAGGTGAATAAATCCTTGCAAGTGAGGATGTGGCAAGAACAGAACTTGTTTTCATTTTTCAGCCATTCCCAAGACTAGAAAGATGAAGACATTTCAGTGCTTTAATGAATACAATATAATAAAACTGCCTGTGCAATCAGAAAATGAGACTCAAAAAAAAGAGCCCTCATCTTTGAGAGCATGAGTCATGTAGCCTTCTCCTCTACATCAAACTGTATAGCACACGCTTTGATCTGATTATTTGGAGGTAGGTGATTATTTTTAATGGGCATATCTGTAGGTTCATTACTAGTGATTTCTACTAAGTATTCTTTTATCTAAAAATGATTCAATCTTCCATGTTTCAGAAATTGGGCATATTCTTTTTAGAAGATAAGGATCAAATATTTATTTAATAAATACTTCTTCAGCTCCTACTATTGTATAACTACCTGACTCCTTCTGATGAATCAAAGAAGCTTCCACTGCCAGAATCTGGAAGTTAAGTATCAGGGGAGTGGAGTGTATTTTTGTCAGAAAGAGACAAATTTTAGGTCTGGGGTATAGCTAGGTTGGCATGCAAAAAGCCCTAGGTTTGATACCCAGCACTATATTAAACAAGGAGTGGTGGCACAAGCTTTAATTCCATCATTCAAAATGTGAAGGCAGGAAAACCTAAAGGTCATCCTTGGTTTTACATAAAGAGTATAAGGACAACCTAGACTACATAAGACCCTGCATGGATGGATGGATGGATGGATGGATGGATGGATGGATGGATGGATGGATGGATGGATGGATGGATGAATAGTGGTCAAGGCTATATGTGATACCTGACCTCTTGACAAAGTAGAAAGGGCTAGACTAGAACTTTACTTAAAAGCTGTATTTGATTAACATATTCTCAAGTACTGTTTAGTCAACATAGTTCTTTTAGAAAAGCAAATTTAGTTACAACTTCTTATATATTTTACTTAGTTATATTTAATTCTGATTATGTGGCATATGAATATCACATATTTAGAATAATTCTAACTTATTATTGCTAATTAATACATAGGTATTTGGTAAACTATATCAAGCTTCTCCAGAGAAGAGGATATTACCATCAGGCCAACCAATCATATAATTCAAGAGCTAGATAGCTAATTATAAAAGGCTTCAATCTTGGCTTCCCTCTTCCAGCTTTAATGGCAATTTTCATGTAGCCCAAGCTGGCCTTAAGCTTATGTAGTTGAAGATGACTGAGGTTTTCAGATGGTCCCATCCATCTTCCAACTTCTGGGACTACTATAGGTATCCACCATCAAGCAGTGTTTGGAGACTGAACCCAAGGTTTTGTGGTATTATTTTAGGAAAGTACTAAACTAAACTAAACTAAACTGAATTGCATTCCAAGTGCCAAAGGTATCAATTTTCCTTCCACTTAATGCAAAGTTCCTATCCATAGAATTTTTAAATTTTCCAAATTTATAAATTTATGACTTGTGGTTTCTAGCACTGATTCTGTTATCTGAACAGAACTGTCAACACATTTATATTTATTTGGCCTACTCATTTTTGTTTCATAAATCCTTAAGTCAAATATAAATACCTACTATATGTCAATAAGTAAATCTCAGCATCACACAGTTTTTCTATATCTATGGAGGATGTTCTACGATTCCTAGAAGATACCTTCCTATTATTATAACAATACATCTGAGAAAATCAACTTAGAAGAGAGTTTGCTTTGGTTCATGGTCTTGGAGATTTCAGTCCATGGTCACTTGGCTTTATTTGAGCCTGTGGTAGTGCAACATTATGAGAATACAACAATTAAAAGCCTGTTTACCTCTGGGAAGGTGAAAAGGAAAGGTAGGAGAGTTTAAATCCCAGTATCCTTTCAAGGGCATGACCTAACTCCCTCCCACTAATCTCTACCTCTTAAAAGTTTAGGATCATCCACTGGCATCACAGGCTAAGATCAAGCCTTCAACTCATGCCTGTGCTTAGAGAAATATTAAAGATACAAACTATAGCATTATTATAATGTATAATTCATAAATTAAATATATAAAATAATTAGCCATAACAATGGCAAAATAATTACAACAGCACACTTTATTATTTGAAAGTTACTCTAGAAATTTTTATTTAGTACATTTAGACTATAGAACATAGAAAACAAGACTGCTACTGTAATCATAAATAAGCTGTTTTAAATTTTGTGACTTATAGGATCATATATATGAATGTGTGGTCACTAGGTGGTTAGGATTCAAAGGTGTAGCACTGTTAAAGGACGAGACGTGTCACTGGGGATGGTATGCCTTAAGTCAGGCCCAGTCACTCTCCCTTCCACCTACCTCCTTGTGAACCAAATGTAAGGTTCAACTACTGCTCCAGGGCCATTCCTGCTTGTCTGAAGCCATGTGAGTACTGGGTTCAGCCTCTGAAGCTTTAAGCAAGCTCTCAATTGCATGCTTTCTTTTATGAGTTACCTTGGTTATAGTATCTCTCTACAGCAATAAAAAAGTAACTAAGTTTTGGTTTAATAAAAAACATGTTTTAGCAGTTATCAAAACTGCTCAGTGGGTAAAGGTACTTGTCACAAAGGCTGACTACCTGAGTGCCATCCCTGGAACCCACATGGTGGAAGGAGAGAACCAATTCCTCTGACCTCCACACATGGGTCCATATCCTCCCTCCTAAACATGTACAAAACCCAAACAAACAAACAAAGGAACAAACCCTCACCCAATTCTGAGTAACTTCCAGCATTCCACAGATCCAAATGCAGAACATAGAGCTGAAGGGCAACTGTATAGTAACTTTCTGATCTTTTTCAATTACTGAGACAGTTTGAGGAAGAGAATATAAAAAAACTTTAGAGGAAACCATATTATATTAAAATCTGGAATCAGGTTTTTTTTTTTTTTAAAGTCAGTGTGCACTGGACATCACTCCCTAGAAATACTACGTTAGTCCACATTTTTGCAACTTTTTGTCTGTGCCTTTTACTTGACTGCTGTTGTGGAGATGAGTTTAAGACAGGGTCTCAGATAACCCACACTGGCCTTCAATACTTGCCTTCTTGCCTCTGCTCCTGAGTGCTGGGATTAAAGGCTTGCACTGTCATACCTAGACACTATTCATTTTAAAGACATGCAATCTGAAATACAGTAAATAATCTCTATAAAAGTTGGTAAAATATTGGGGACATCAAAGCTTGTGTATTTTCCTAATATTTCCTGAGTTATTTTATACTCCATATGTAGAAAAATATAATATATATAAACAGAAGAATTTTTTGATTTCCATTTTAAATACCAAGAAAATAAAACCAAACAAACAGAAAAGAAAACAAAATGAAACAGTGGTCCATTCATTCTTACTCAACATGAGATTCAGTGTAAAACTACCTACCAATACCTCTAGTTCCAGGGGTCGGCTACTCTTTCTGTCCTCCCCAAGCACTGCAAACATGGGTGCATGCACATATAAGCAGGAAAAGCATTTACACAAAGAAATAAAAATGAATTAAGAAAAACAGAAATTCAGCGTCAGTGAAGCAAAGCACAAACTATTTGTACAGCTAGGCGTAGCCATATCTTTAAGCTCGTGGGTGGAGTGCTGCGGGGAAGTTGTACACTCTTAGAACAAGGTTACAGGTTTTACAAGCATTAGCACTTCTTAGATTATTAGCAAGGAAAAAAACTGAAGCAGCAAGAAAAAAATTACAAGAATTTGACCTTAAAAAAATGACAGCTGGCATCAAATCTACAACCATAAAAGGTCATTGCAGACCATTTTTCTAGGCAGTATCTGGCTTTGGAGCACTCAAGTTGCTTTACTTAAGTACAGAGCAACAATCAGAAATTATACTACAAATGAAACATGTAAATTATAGCAGACTTTGTTTAAAAATGAAATTTCTAATATGTAACAAAGGAAAAATCAATACAAGGCGTACTGTAAGAGCTACAGAGAGAGGCCAAGTATAGACGGCTCAGCAGGTAAAGTACTCACCATGCAAGTGTAAGGAACCTGATTCCTAAAACCTACATAGAAATCAGGTAGGTGCAGCAGCTGTAGTCCCAATGCACAGAAAGCAGACACAAGGAATTTCCAGAACAATGTGGCTAGCCAGACCAGCTAAGTCAATGAACCCATCTCCTTTGGCTCAGCAAGAGGCCCTGCCTTAGTATATAAGGTGGAGAGTGACTGAAGA
>NW_022196896.1:4366190-4368338 GCF_008632895.1 Mastomys coucha
AGCAGCTAAGTCCATGAACCCATCTCCTTTGGCTCAGCAAGAGGCCCTGCCTTAGTATATAAGGTGGACAGTGACTGAAAAGGTGATAGTGACTACTTGGATCTCTACATGCACACACATACATGTGTGTCTGCATACCTGTGTGTATACACATGCATGTGAACATGCACAAACACCCATACAAGCACACAAACTATTCACATACAAATACAAAAGTAAAATAAAATAAAAACTAAAAAAATATAAAAATAAAGGTCCATACTAACTACTTCCATGAGGTGTTTGAGAGGTGCCTCGGTGGTTAAGAGTATGTGCTGCTCAAGCAGAGGACCCGAATTCAGTTTCTAGCATCTACAGCTGTCTATAACTTCAACTCTAGGAGATCCAATGACTCTTTTGGCCTCTGTAGGCATATGTTCACATTTGAGTCACAGACATTCACACATACATGTAAGTAAAACAATAGCAATAAAAACATGGAAAAATTCCTCACACTAAAAGGAACAAGGAGTAAACAGGCTTAGAGATTGGAAAAACCTGAGTTGCAGTCTCAGTCCCATCTCCTACTGCTTCCTAGATCATGGGCAAGTTATTTCATCTCCTTTTTTTTTTTTTTAAAGATTTATTTATTATATGTAAATACACTGTAGTTGTCTTCAGACACACCAGAAGAGGGCATCCAATCTCATTACAGATGGTTGTAAAACGCCATGTGGTTGCTGGGAATTGAATTCAGGACATCTGGAAGAGCAGTCAGTGCTCTTAACTGCTGAGCCATCTCTCCAGCCTAAGTTATTTCATTTCTATGGGCCACAATTTCCTTATTCATTTATACTTTGAGCAAAAATAACATTTATACTTTGTAAAACTGCTATGAATATTAGAAGGGATAATGAATCTTGACTACATATCATAAATAAAATTACTTTTAATGCCTTTGTATAAAATATCTGGTTTTCTTCTACAGCTCATACAATTAGAATCATACAGTTATATTTATGACAGAGCTATGGTTCTAAAATATATCTTTAATTTCAAAACAATGTATCTTTAATTTCAAAACAAATGCCTAATTTTAAGAATTAAGGTCTTTTTTTCCAAAGGGAAAAATATACACATTGAACCAGTCATTGATTATTCTACTGGGTAGAAAACAGAGTCAAGTTCCTGTTTCCAAGCATGATGTTGAAACGCACGAGGGGACTAAAGAAAGGACTTGGAACTTGATACACAAGTGTTCAACCAACAAGCCACATCCTCAGCTGCCAAACACACTGACTCATGCTTTATTTTGTTTTATACACTCTCAGAGTATAGCCAAGGCTAGCCTTAAACTCATAAAATTCTTGTTGCTGCCTCCTGAAAGCTGGAATTACAGAGCTGTGCTACCACAGACAGCTCATAACATTTATAAAAGATTATTTTAAAATTTTATTATGTTTTAATTTATTTATTCTGTATGCATGTATGTTTATGTGTGGGGGCACTTATGTGAAGTTGCACATGTAAAGATCAAAGAACAACCAGGAGGAATTGGTTCTCTCTTGATATTACATGAATCCAGGGATTGAAATAAGCTCACTAGGCTTGGTGGCAAACACTTTTATCTACTGAGCCACTCGCCAGCTCCATACTATAAAGATGCAATTTCATTGCCTCCTACTCCACACCTAGTACCAGGAATTAAACCCAGACTGTAAGCATCCTATACAAGTACTCCATTCAAAAATCAGTTTAAAAAATAACTTCCTAAAGAAATTGTGAATGTGATGAGAATGGAAAATTTGATATTACAAAGCAAAAATACATAAATCTTGCCACCCCCCCCCCTACTATAGCCAGGCTGATGAAGCTTCTACCCCAGTCTCCAAAGGGCTGGGACCACAGGAATATATTTGTGGTATTTTGAACGACAAATGTCCCTCTACAAGTTCACATATCTGAACACTTGGCTTGGGAAGGTTCAGGGGTTGTGTCCTTGCTGAAGGAAATAAGCACCAGGAACAGGCTTTGGGAGTTTGCTGCTTTTTCCATTTCCAGTTTGCTCTCCCTACTCTGTGTTTAGGGGTGAGGATGTAATTCCTCAGCTTCTTGCTCCAGAAGCCCATACCAGTCCACCATATGAACTCTCTCTCTCTCTCTCTCTCT
>NW_022196896.1:4368348-4379765 GCF_008632895.1 Mastomys coucha
TCTCTCTCTCTCTCTCTCACACACACACACACACACACAGACACACACACTCCCTGTGCCCTCTCTCTTTACAACTACACCCTAAATAATAGGAATGAAAAATGTGTGAAACTAAAAGGGAAAAAAGATACAAACAAGTAGAAGGATGAAAAACTCAATTTAGAACCTGGAGGATAAAGTCACCAACATAGTTAAGAAAATCAACATGAAAATCGAGATTTGGGGTTAAAAATAAATCGAAATACTGGAAATGAAATACTCAATGAATCAGTCAAACAAAAACCAAAGAAAGGTCAGCAATAGACTAGGTCAAAAGAGAGAGTATGCCAATTAAGAACAGAGGACAAAGACAAAGAAATGCTATATTCATATCATAACATCCATAAGGAAAAAAATGAGGGCCACTGAGAAAGTTCAGAAAGTAAAGGCACTTGCTATGAGGCCTGATAACTTGACTCCGATCCCTGAGAGCACTGTAATGGACAGACAAAACTGACTTTTTCAAATTGTCCTTTGCCCTCTGCCCTCTACATGTATACTAAAACTCACAATCTACGACACACACACACACACACACACACACACACACACACACAGAGAGAGAGAGAGAGAGAGAGAGAGAGAGAGAGAGTATAATGACTTACTTATCTAACAAAACTATTTTTAGAACAGAGAGGACACAGCAAATCTCAATGCATGTAGGAAAAGTGAATCAGTATCTTATATCCTATATTCTCTGACCACAATGGAATACAGTTACAAACACAACAGACCAATTTCACTAATGAAAATAAATACAAGAAAGCTTATTAAAACACTTGCAAACCAAAATAAAAGTATATGCAAAAGGATTAGACACCACTATCAAACTTATTTCATTCCATGGATTCACCTATTCTCCACTAAGTACAATTATGGTACAAAGACTCAGACAAAAGGCACACCATTACCTCAAAAGATGCAAATAAGCCATTTAACAAAGCTCAACATCCCTTCATGGTAAAAGCTCTGAACAAACAGAAGGAACACACCTCAGCATAATTAAGGGTGTACTGGGGAAAATCTCTAGTCAACACTATATTAACTAAACATTTCTTCTGCCATCAGAAAAGACAAGACTTTCTACTCTTCACTAGAGATCTTCGCTAGGGCAATAAACCAAGAGAATGAAAAAAATAAAGGAATATAAACAGGAAAGGAGTAAGGTGAATGTAGGAGTAAGTCAAATATGGTCCATACAATATGGTCCATACAATATGGTCCTATACTATTAGAAGACTCTTAGATTTTAAAAACACTTTCAATAAAATACCAAACTACCATATTAATATGTAAAAATCAGTAGCATTTCTACAAACCATCCGAACCTAAGGAAGAAAAATCAAGGAAAAACAATACCATTCACAATAACTTCTGTCCCCTTTCTCCCTCCTTCCCAGCCTCCTTCTCACACACACACATACCTCTTAAACAAGAAAGTGAAAGGTTTAGGAGACTGAAGACCCCAGATGTTCATAGTAAGGTAGCACTAATACAGTAAGAATGGCTACATCACCATTAAAAACATTGACAGATACAGGGTAATCTCCCTCAAAATTCCAATGATATTCTTTAAAGAACTAGAAAAACTTCTAAGAATCCTATGGAAAAATTGAGGGTATGTGAAGGGAAAGTTTCTAGCTGTGTCATGTGATGCAGACACACGTGGTGTTTTTGTTAAGGACTTGTTGTTTGGAGAGAGTATAAATAGAACTCAACAGACAGTGAAGGCACGCTTGCATAGGTCTCATGCCTCGGCTGATCTTCACTTCATTAAGGGAGGCACAGCACAGAACTTCTTGGGCTTTCAGGCTAGATCCTGTCACTGCTGCTGATTCATATCTGGTATCCTGACAATGGAGAGTGGAGTTTTCCCAATGAACTACTTCTAAACAGGTCCACATCTCCTTGTCCTATTTACCATCTTTTCTTCCTTACCTTTGGACAGTGGGTTAGACAGAGGATTGAAGCATTTGAGAAACCTTACTAGAAGTAGTTTTTAAAATTTTAAGCCTACAGGTATGGTTCAGTTTTGAGCTTTAATTCCCCTTCCTAGCATAAAAGGATGCAGGAAAATCAAAAGTCCAAGGTCAGCCTCAGCTACACAGTGAGTTTAAGGCCAGCCTGCTCTATAAGAGAGTATCTCAAAACCAACAAAACCAGCCTCCAGCAAAAGTCTCTCTACCATAGGAGATTACAGCTCCTTATGTGCTCATGTACCAGAAGGCCTTCCAAGTACTGAGGATGCAGTGTAGCTGTGAAAGCACTTGCCTAGCATGTTCAAAACCCTGAGTGTAGTAGATATGAAAACTAAAGCCAACATACAACCTACTAGTGGAACAGGATGTAAAGGCAGAAGGCAGTATGATAATCCTAAACCTTTACAGAGCGATGTTAATGTACATCTTTGCATCTTAGATAGTAGAAAAAAAAAAGGTTTAAATTGTGTAAAAAAAAAGTTCAGAAACTCACAGTCACACTTCTGGATGCATATTTTCCTTTTCCTAAATGATTTTATTAACTCTGTGTTTAAATCTGTTTTAAAAGCAACTTAGGGACAGATGTGGAGACTTTTAATCCCAGTAACAAGAAGTAGAGGACTGCCATCCTGGTCTATATAGTGAATTCCAGACCAGCCAGGGCTATAAAAGACAGAGATCGTGTCTCAAAAAACAAAACAACAAAACTCCCAGAGGTAGAGAGACAGCTCAGCAGTTAAGAGTGTGTACTATTCTTACCAAGAACCTGAATTCAGCTTCTAGAATCTCTATCAGGTTGTTCACAACTCCCAAAACCCCAGCTCCAGGGGGATCCAATACCTCTGGCCTCCAAGGGTACCAACACTCATTTGTACTCATGCACTAACACATATATACATGTAATTTTAAAAATCAAAATAAATCCTAAAGATTAATTTTGCTTAAAAAGTAACTAAATAGGCCGGGCGGTAGTGGCGCACACCTTTAAGCCCAGCACTTGAGAGGCAGAGGCAGGAGGATTTCTGAGTTTGAGGCCAACCTGGTCTACAGAGTGAGTTCCAGGACAGCCAGGGCTTTACAGAGAAACCCTGTCTCGAAAAACAAAAAACAAAACAAACAAACAAACAAAAAACAAAAACAACAACAACAAAAAAAACAAAAAACAAAAAAAAAACCTAAGTAAATAAATTATAAACAGAAAAAAAAAGCTTACAAGTTAAATATATACAGACACCTTTTGTCCAGCCGCATATCTATTTTAAGCTCCAGCCACATGAGTAAAGCATTTTTATCAATGTGTGAAGTGGGACCAGTGGCTGACATGTTACCCAGCCTGTTGTCAGTGAGAGCAGGAGGGCTGCTGTGAGTCTGCAGTCACCCGGGCTACATGGCTTCCAAGCTGCCTGAGCTGCAAGCAAAGACTTTACTTCAAAAACATGAAAGAAAACAGGGGCTGGAGATTGTTCTAAGGACAGCTACACACTCATACATATGAACACAAACTAAAATCTTTCTACAAATTAGCTAAGTAGGTAAAGTTCTTGCTACACAACCAAAAGTGAGTCAATAAAATAAAAGTAACTTGAGCCGGGCGGTGGTGGCGCACACCTTTAATCCCAGCACTTGGGAGGCAGAGGCAGGCGGATTTCTGAGTTGGAGGCCAGCCTGGTCTACAGAGTGAGTTCCAGGACAGCCAGGGCTACACAGAGAAATCCTGTCTTGAACTCTCCCCCCCATGCCCCCAAAAAAAGTAACTTGAAAGAATTCATAGTGGAGAGATGGCACAGTGTTAAATGCACTTGTTATTCTTACAGAGGACCCAGGCTGGATTCCTAGCACTGACACAGTGGCACAAAACCATCTGTAACTCAGTTCCAAGGGATCTGAGCCCCCTTCTGGATATGTGAGCATCAGCCATGTATAAACACATACACATACATACATACATACATACATACATACATGCAAGCAAAAATATTCATACACTGAAATTATAAGTTAAATGTTCTTTAATGTAGACTATAAAAAGGTTACTATAAACTAGATTAATTCAATCTTGAAGAAAGACTAGTACAGCCAAAGTGTAGTGTTTATAAAGTCTACAGCAGTGCAGTAGCCTAGGCCTTCATATTCACTAGTCACTGTTAGAACCCAGACCAGCAGGGACCCCTCTGACTCTGAAGCACTTAAGGAGGAGCTCCCACTGTGCCTCATGGGCATGAATGCTCCCGAGGGCCTGCATCTTCCTATCTATCTATTACATTGGGGCCTAAACACTCCTCAGAATATTAACCAGGCGATTGTTTTATGGCATTTGTATTTAATAAATTTTCTATCAAAAAGGCAGTCCACTTCAGTGTCCCTCCTAAGCTCCAAACCCCAAACCCTTTACTCATTGCCCCCCAAAACTAATTTCAGTCCTGCAAGCTCTAATCATGTATCATAATCTTCATATGTTTATTAACTTTTACCTTTGATGATGATGATGATGATGATGATGATGATGATGATGGTGATGATGTGTAATGAGGGACACACACACACACACACACTGTGGTACATATGTGAAGATCAGAAGACAACTTCGTGGATTTAATTCTCTCCTACTTTTATGTGGGTTCCAGGCTTGAACTCAGGCTGTCAAGCATGTATGGCAAGCACTTTTGCCTACTGAACCATCTCTCCAGTCCCTATTTTTAGCTTTTATATTTTATTTTGACTGTACCCTTTAAAAATGTTCGGATAAATAAATGCTCACTATTGTGTTATTCCCAGGAGCCCAGCACAGTGAAACACCTCTAATCCTAGCACTCAAAAGGCAAGGGCAGAAAAATTATGAGTTTAAGCCCAGCTTAAACTATGTACCAAGTTCAAGCCCAACCTGAGAAACATTGCAAGACAATGTCTCAAAACAAACAAAACCACTGCCAATGATAATAATATTTCACATAACAAAATCTTAGAGGAGAAAAAAATGATCACTCAGCCATCCGTACTCTACCCTAACATTGCAATCTTCTTGTTTCAGTGTGTGTACAACTGTGCTGACTCAGAACTGTCTGATCATTACACTGGGCACCACTACATATGTCATTCATTTCTCTAACACCAATTTACCCCTTCACCTAGACCTATTATACTACTACATCTTGCACCAAATAAAGTTTTTGTACTTTTTACAATGAGGAAAACAGGGAAAGACCCACAGACATGCAATCACAAGCCACCACCCATATAATCAGTAAAGCAAAAATTGTTCTTGCTTTCTTTGTGACTCCTTTCCCAACTGCCCCAGTTCAAAGTTCTTCCTTAGCTCTTGATGCCAAGAGCTTAAAGCCAATTCTAAGCACCTAACACATCTTATCTCAGACTGTGAAGTTAATGAAAATATGTTGTTATGAAAATATCCCTTCCATTAGATGCTAAGTCAAGAACAAGCAAAGTATCTTATTAATTTTCAATATGCCACCTCCAACAGTTTGTTTTGATCAGCAGGTAAGATTTGAGACATACAAGTCTCTAGAGAACATGCATAAAATTGCAGGAAGAGAGAATTGTAAATACATCATTACATAGAACAAGTTAAGGGAAATAAAAGTACAATGGAAGGGAGAAAATCTGACAGAACTTCCTATTTGCTAGACT
Source organism: Mastomys coucha (assembly GCF_008632895.1). NCBI lineage: Eukaryota > Metazoa > Chordata > Mammalia > Rodentia > Muridae > Mastomys > Mastomys coucha. The sequence goes on from NW_022196896.1 coordinate 4,374,012, forward strand.
GCTGATTTTTAAAGTAGACAAAAACTAATGTGAAGTTAATACACGAAATGGTCAGAAATGCTCAAGTATGAGATTGATGCTCTGCTAGGGTGCGTCATGCCTAAAACAGAGAGTATCAAAGAGTGAAGGTTCTAAGCAGGAAAGGCAACAATGACCTGCAGTAGTGCACTGGGAAGGGGGGGTGTTGATCACTGTGGCTGATAGAGCTAACTTCGAAAAAGCCTGAGCTCACCTTATGTGAATCTCAAGAAGGTAATCTGGGACTCCAAAGGATGAGTAGAATTCAAATAGATAAAACTATCTTTACTTGTTTCCTCCCAATCTTCCATGTTTTTACTGATTTGTTAAATTTTTCATTCAAGCCACTGAAAATATTCAAATTTAATATTCAATTAAGTAAAATAAGAGTTTTACTTAGGATTTCTGTTATTGAAGAGAAAGGAAACTTCTAAAAATGTGTGAGGCTGGATACAACAGCCTGGGATAGTTCATCAGTTAACAGTGCAATCCCATACAAGAGTACTTGCATTTCTTGTAGCTCCATCACTATAGACATCTCATCTCCACTTAGTAACATCTGATGATCCACATACCATGTGTACATTGCTTTACTTCATTCATCTTTTTGCTAAGCCGTCATCACTATGGGAACAGTAGTGCTTACAGCCTTTTGCATCATCCTATCACCCTGTGCTATGCAACCAACCTACTCACTCTGACACTTAAAGAGCATGTGTTCCTTCTCCCTGCAATTCTGCTATACTTCACTTTGCAGCTAAAACCAATAGTGAGTCATCAAACTAACTCCAAGAAACACTGGTGGAAAAACATTAAAACGTTTTCATTCCAACTGTGTTCATACTCAACTTTCAGCTAAAAAATGTGAAACTGTTTCACTGTACCAACAGTACAGTGAAAAAAATTCTGCAAATGAGATTAACTTCTCTTATGAACTAATTAACACTCAAATACACAGGGTATTTGTTTATACATCTAATTTCCTACCAGCTGGTTTTCAAAAAACTGAAATGGACTTCTAAACTGTTAAAACCTATGATAGCTTTAACCCAAACCTCTTGGACATTGAAAGACAATTAAGAGTTTTGGAAAACAGGAAACTGCAAGGGCCAGCTTAAGTTTAGACAACACAGCACTGATGTGGCTATCAGGGATGAGTCAGTTAAAGTACAGCTGAGACTGGCTATGGGGTCTATGAGTCAGGATAAAATGGCTGATCCCCGATGTCCAGGGAACCCCAAAGTAAACAGTGATGTAATGTTATATAACTATTTTTTGGCAGAGTGCCACTTTTGTGTGATTCTCTATAACGTGGCTTGAGGTCAGAGGGTAAAGACCTTTTTTGCTTTTGCCAGCTTTCTTGTGTGTGTTTGTCTGCAGGCCTGCATGTGTTGCCTATGTCTGCCTGTGAGGTTACCTGAGTGCCTGCCAGTGACTTTCTGACAGCCAGTCTAAACATTGGTGAATACAGTGGGTCTCACCTGCTCTCTGCACCTCCCAGAATCTTCAACTTTCCTCCTTTCCTGGCACTGAAACACAAATCTCATTCATATCTAACACAATGAGCATGATACAACTGCAGTGCAAAAACAAAACAAAACAAAACAAAACAACCAAAACCCCCAAAACATGACAACAAAACTCAAGAACTGAACTGGACTCCTCGGGACTGGGGAAGACTCCTGAATTCCTAGAGGACCTTCTCCCAGCAGAATCACTAGGAGAAGAAGAGCAAAGCAACTGCTGAGAAAGGAAGCTGCCGTTTCAACTGAAAGCTCGGAAAGCATGACTTTTGAGATGACTGATGACTCTGAGAGCTGCAAGCTGTGAAAGAAACTGAGAGCTGAGTATGTGATTTAGAGAGCGACGTCACTCAGACCTTTTATCAAGAGAAACAACACATTGAGCTCAGGAGCACTGGATTTTCAACTCTGAAGGTGGAGAAGATGAAGATAGCCTCTATTACCACCTACCCTTTAAAGTAGTGCTTACGTGTCCCAAGACCACTAAACGGAGAATCACGAATGAGTGCAGCTGGTATAGGTTGATGATGGTGAACTACCAGACACTATGAGTAAAGGAAACTCCTACATGGACTTAATTCAGATAGTCCAAGAGTAAAAATGCACAAGTCAGTTAATAAATCAGTCTCTCATATATGACACAGACATAGATACACACACACACACACACACACACACACACACACACACACACACACAGAGTGCCAGGCTCTCCCTCAAGTCATTTGAGAAGCAGTATATGTCCTGTGTTAAAACAATAGGCCTCAGTGCTCAGAGCTGCAGTGTGTTCCCCCATGGCCTATTACTTGGCAGGGCTACCACAGGTGGGGCTCGTGGCACTCTCCAAATGTAAACAAATGTTTTGGACCTCAGCAAGGGATCCATGGCTGAGAATATCCTAGGGGTGGGGCCAATATGTCCGGTTAGTAATGGAACCGAGAACACTGGAGACTTCTTGTTGAGCTCATTATTCACTGGTCCCCCACCCCACCCCCCAATATACAAAAGATATTGGCTCTTGTTGATGCTGGAGCTGACTATACTTTTAGACCACTGGAACTTGAATGCTTTCCTGGCCAGTGGCATACACAGATGGCTATCATGACTATACACCATCGAGGCCAAGCCACTAACTTCAATCTTGGATACTGGCCATTTGGTCCCTCAGCCATGTCCAATATTATGTTCTCCTATAGCTCAATATATCCTAGGGGCACACATTGTAAGGACTGGCACCTTGCAAGCAATGACCAGGAAGTTCAAACTTTTGAGTGAGGACTGTGAAGACAGTGGAGAGGGACCACCATCACTACCTCCTGCAAGGGCTGTCAACTCTAAAACTAGTGGTCTTCATGTACCAGTACGACCTGCTGAGGGACATGCCAGTATAACAAGACCAATACACACATAGTTCTACAATGTCTAGTAACCAAATGAAATTTGAAAAGTGACTGTAGACCAATCAGCAGTGGAAATGGCTCAGTGGATTAAGTAAATGCCACATATGCGTGATGAGTAGAGTTCAGATCCCCAGAATCCAAGCAAAGGTAGTGGCCTCCTATAATCCCAGCTGTTGGAAACTGAGACAGGGGAACCCCAGGACAAGCTAGACAGCTAGACTAGGTGGAACTGGTGACCTCTAGGTTCAGAAGAGATTCTGCTTCAGTAAGTAAAGTGCAGAGTGATAGAGAAACACCTGAAATCAACTGTGACTTCCATGACATCTGCACACCCATTAGCAAGTAATAAAAAAGAAATAAAGACAAAAAATGGCACTAATACTAATACAGGAGAAAAATAAAGGGATAAAGACACTTATCACCAAGCCTGATGCTCAGTCTGTAGGACTTAACGTGGTGGAAGAAGAGAAGGATTCTAGAAAGTTATCCTCTGATCTCTACTCACTCCCTGTGCATGTGAATACACACACCCGCATACACAAAATAAATAAAATAGATAAATAAGTAAAAATTTTAAAAGTCAGTTCTGACTAAGAGAAATACACAACATGGTATACTTTAAAATGGGATGTTCTAGATACAAAAAGGAAAATACTTCAAAACTGTATTAAGAAGACATTGTAGTTAGATTCCTGTATTACCTCAGGGATTCACAAGTATTCTCAATGTACAAACTCCCAGCTCTTCCTACTAAGCAATAATGAATGTAAACACTCACAGTGAGACTTAGAGCACTGAGCTTTTACACTCCATTCCATTTTAAACACAAGCAAAGCAAAATCATTCTCTATTTCAACTTCTGTGGTAAAAGCCATATGCCTTTAATGAAGCTACAAAAATTAGAGATTATTTTGGTCTACTATACAAGCAAAAGACATCAAGGACTATAAGATGTAATATATACATATACACATATATATATTATAATTCTATATGAACAGAAATTATTTTAAAGAAGGGTACATTGAATTTGGGCATGGATGGTACACATTTGTAACCCCAACACTTGGGAGGTGGAGGCAAAAGGAGCAGGAATTCAAAGTCAGCCTCAACTACATAGTTAGTTGCAAGTCAGCCTTAGCTGTATTAGATTCATCATTCATAAATAAACATAAATAGTATGCACTGAATAACAATATGTGTGTGTGTGTGTGTGTGTGTGTGTGTGTGTGTGTGTGTGTGTGTATGTGTGTCTTAGTCAGGGTTTCTATTCCTGCACAAACATCATGACCATGAAGCAAGGTGAGGAGGAAAGGGTTTATTTAGCTTACTTCCATATGGCTGTTGATCACCAGAGGAAGTCAGGACTGGAACTCAAGCAGGTCAGGAAGCAGGAGCTGATTCAGAGGCCATGGAGGGATGTTCTTTACTGGCTTGTTTCCCCTGGCTTGCTCAGCCTGCTCTCTTATAGAACTAAGACCTCCAGCCCAGGGATGGCACCACCCACAAGGGGCAATTGAGAAAATGCCCCATAGCTGGATCTCATGGAGGCACTTCCCCAACTGAAACTCCCTTCTCTGTGATAACTCCAGCCTGTGTCAAGTTGACACACAAAGCCAGCCAGTACAATATATATATTACCTGAGTGCCTTACCCCATATTACCCAGTCATCCACATTATTTCAAATCTACAAAATCCTAAAAGCATCCACACTTTACTGGTATGAAGACCTATTTAAATAATATCAAAACTGTCACTGTAACATAATTTCATCTGGTAATAATACCAGCTAAAGTTATAAATGTGCTGGGTAACACACAATATTGTTATGATAACAATTAGGAGGTAGGGGTGGAAGAATCAGGAGATCAAGTCATCCATACATGGAGTCTGAGTCCAGCCTTGGGGTACATGAGATTTTTACCTCAATAACTTAGAAGTATAACTGCTAACTTTTATTTGGTTTTTAAAATTATTTGTTTTATTTTTTTAAAGTCCAGTCACTGTCCCCCTCAAGTTTGCTATCCCACTGTTCCTCATCCCCACCTCCAAGGGAATGCTCCCAATTCCCCAACCCTAACCCTCCCAACCCCCTGCAACATCTCCCCACTCCCCAGGGCCTCAAGGCTCTCCAGGGCTAGGCACCTCTTCTCCCACTGAGGCTAGACCAGACAGTCCTCTGCTGTATATATATGGGGGCCTCAGACCAGTATGTTGCCTGGCTGGTGGCTCAGAGAGATCTGAGGTCCAGGGTAGTTGAGACTGCTGGTCTTCCTACAGGGTCACCCTCCTCTTTGGCTTTTTCCAGCTTTTCCCTAAATAAACCACAGGGGTCACCAGCTTCTGTCCAATGGTTGGGTGTAAGTATCTGCTTCTGTTCATGTCAGCAGTTTGTTGGACCTCCAACAAGCTAGACTCCTGTCTCTCCCCTTGAGATGAATACTTTCCCTCAGTCTCTTCTCCATTTTTGTCCCTGCAGTTCTTTTAGACTGGGAACACTCTGAGCCAGAGTTTTTGACTGTGAGATGGTAACCCCATCCCTCTACTTGATGCCCTGTTTTCCTGCTAGAGGTAGACCCTAGGAGTTCCCTCTCCCTACTGTCAGGCATTTCACCTAAGGTCCCTCCCTTTGAGTCCTGAGAGTCTTTCACCTCCTGGGTCTCTGGTACTTTCTACAGGGTCTTCCATCTCCCCTCCCCCCAGGTTGCATATTACCATTCATTCTGCTGGCCCTCAGGGCTTCTCTCCTGTCCCCCCACCCCATCCCCATGTAAATGAGTTCAAGGCTCTTTCCTACTTTCTCTTCTTCTTC
>NW_022196896.1:4379775-4399608 GCF_008632895.1 Mastomys coucha
CACCTGCCTCTGCCTCCCAAGTGCTAGGATCAAAGGCGTGCGCCACTACCGCCAGGCCCCCACTTTCTCTTCTATTGGATTCAGTTTATCTGGTTTTATGTAGAGGTTCTTGATTCACTTGGACTTGAGCTTTGTGTAGGGTGACAACTATGGGTCTATTTTCATTTTCCTACATACAGACTACCAGTTAAACCAGCATCACTTATTGAAGATGCTTTCTTTTTTCCATTGAATATTTTTGGCTTCTTTGCCAATATCAAGTGTCCATTTGTTTGTGGTTTTATTTCTGGGTCTTCAATTCTATTCCATTAACCAGCCTATCTGTCCCTGTACCAATATCATGCAGTTTTTATCACTATTGCTCTGTAGTAAAGCTTGACATCAGGGATGGTGATTCCTCCAGAGATTCTTTTGGTGTTAAGAATTATTTTCAATATCCTGGGTTTTTGTTTTTTTCCATATGAAATTGAGAGTTGTACTTTCCATGTCTTAGAAAAATTGTGTTGGAATTTTGATGGAGATTGCATTGAATCTGTAGAATGCTTTTGGTAGGATGGCCATTTTTACTATGTTAATCCTACCAATCCATGAGCACGGGAAATCTTTCCACTTTCTGAGGTCTTCTTCAACTTCTTTCTTGAAAAACCTGAAGTTCTTGTCATACAGATCTTTCACTTGTTTGGTTAGAGTAACCCAAGATATTTTATATTATTTGTGACTATTATGAAGGGTGTTGTTTCCCTATTTTCTTTCTCAGCCCGATTATCACTTATATAAAGGAAGGCTACTGATTTGTTTTGAGTTAATTTTATATCCAACCACTTTTCTGAAGTTGTTTATCAGCTGTAGAAGTTCTCTGGTAGAGATTTTGGGGTTGCTTATGTATACTATCATACATCTGCAAATGTTGATACCTTGATTTCTTCTTTGCCAATTTGTAGTCCCTTGATCTCCTTTTATTGTCTTATTGTTCTAGCTAGAACTTCCAGTAGTATATTAAATAGATATGGGGAGAGTGGGCAGCCTTAACTTGTCCCTGATTTCAGTGAGACTGCTTCAAGTTTCTCTCCATTTAATTTGATATTGGCTGTTGGTTTGCTATATACTGCTTTTATTATGTTTACGTACAACCTTGAATTGCTGATCTCTCCAATACTTTTACCATGAAGGGGTGTTGTATTTTGTCAAATGCTTTTTCAGCATCTAATCAGATTATCATGTGATTTTTTTCTTTGAGTTTGTTTATATAGTGGATTATATTAATAGATTTTTGTATATTGAACCAACATTGCATCCCTGATGAAGTCTACTTGATTGTGAATGATTGTTTTGATGTGTTCTTCGATTTGGTTTGCTTGAATTTTATTGAGTATTTTTTGCATCAATATTTGTAAGTGAAATTGGTCTCAAGTTCTCCTTTGTTAGATCTTTGTGTGGTTTAGGTATCTTTTGTGTGGTTTATGGCTTCATAGAATGAATTAGGTAGGGTTCTTTCTGTTTCTATTTTATGGAAAAGTTTGAGGAATGTTGGTATTAGCTCTTCTTTGAAAGTCTAGTAGAAAGAATTCTGCACTGAAGCCATCTGGCCCTGGGCTTCTTTTGGTTGGGAGGTTTTTAATAACTTTTATTCCCTTAGGGGATAAGGACCCCTGGTTGTTAACTTGACAATATCTGGAATGAACTACAATCCAGAATTGGATCCTAATTCAATCACCTGTGATCCTAATCTGGAGGCTGGGAGATACAAGTTTCTGACCTGGAACTTGGCATAGAGATCTTGAGGATAGCAGCTATAAACGCCAGAAGACTAAGGCAGGGAGATCTCTGAGTTCAAGGTCATCTGGGAAAAAAGCATGTCCCAGATCCAGGTGTAGTGGGCACACACCTTTAATCTGAGCCACACCTTCTACTGGAGACCTACATAAGGACTTTGGAAGAAGGAAGACTGACTCTCTTCTTTACCTGCTTGACTTGTAGGACTGAGCAACTGCTAGATCCTTGGACTTCCATTCATAGCTGCTGCTGACCACTGTTGGGAGTTGGACTACAGACTGTAAGTCACCAACAAATTCTCTTACTATATAGAGACTACCCATAAGTTCTGTGACTCTAGAGAATCCTGATTAATACAGAAGTTGGTACCAGCATAGTGGGGTATTCCCATGACAACCTGACCATGCTTTGGGGAGGAATGTTTTGGAACTTTGACCTAGAAGAGCCATTGGGATGTTAAGAGCTCTGTGGGATGTACTGTAGGAGCTTGGAAGATAATGTTGAGAAAAGCGCAGAAGATGGAGGCCTGGTTTGTGGAATTTCAGAGGGAAGATTAAAAACACTTAACAGGGCCATATTGTTTTGACTGCTGTGATTTTGGTTTGATGGGGTTGAAGACTCAGCTGTGATTAACATGATACCAGAACTACTAAAGCAAAACTTTTGCATTACTGGGACTATTGGCGCTGGTTAGCTGGAGCTAAGAAATTAGAGGTGATTAAGAAGAGACCAGCATCACTGAGGTGAAATCTTCTGGGAAGTGTTTTCTGAGAGCACAAAGAGGCTGTGTTCCAGAGATAGCCAAGGTTGTACCTTGTGCTGCAGCTGGACTAGGTAATGTGTAAGAGTCACCCACGTGGTACTAGTTTTGAAGGCCTGAAGGGCTCAATGAGGAGCAGCTGAGGCTCAGCACTGTGAGGCTATGGAAGGCCATTGGTGAAGGTGCACCCTCAGTTGCAACTGATGGCCCAGGACTGAAGGGGTCATGCAAAAGAGTTGAGGCTTGGCACCATGAAGAGAGCTTGTGAGAGGCTATTGGTGAAACCTAGTTGTAGCAGAAGATAGCAGTGTTTTGGAGATGCCAATATCATTAGATGACCACCAAGAACAGCAGCAGCAGTGGAGTACAGTCATCTGGAGCCTAGAAGACAAGGTGTGTGCTACAAAGTGCAGAGTTGGAGAAGTGACCCAAGCCCTCGGAGGAGCCTAGAAGACTGTGAGAGGATCCCAGACACTGGACAATTGGGGTTTGATTTTGCTTTCGTTTGTAACAGTGCCCTAATATTTTTCCCTCTTGAAGTAAGAAAGTATTTTAGAGGAGTCCACAGCTAAGAGACTTTTTAAGACTTTGAATTTTAAAAGATATTGGATATTTTAAAAGGATTAAACTTTTAATATGTAAAGACTGTGGGACTCTTAAAGTTATTTAGATATTGGGGGTGAATAAGAAAGTAAGGGTTGAGGCTTAATAGTGATGTGTTTGTGTCTCAAGTTGACAAGGGGTCAATTGTATTGACTGGTTTTGTGTGTCAACTTGACACAGCTGGAGTTATTACAGAGAAAGGAGCCTCCCTTAAGAAAATGCCTCTATGAGCTACAGCTGTAAGGCATTTTCTCAATTAGTGATCAAGGGGATAGGGCCCCTTGTGGCTGGAGCCATCCCTGGGCTGGTAGGTTCTATAAGAAAACAAGATGAGCAAGCCAGGGGAAGCAAGCCAGTAAGTAACATCCCTCCACAGCCTCTGCATCAGTTCCTGCCTCCTGACATGCTTGAGTTCCAGTCCTGACTCCCTTTAGTGATGAACCTGCAAATGGGTTAAGTGCTTAGGATAAGACAACTTACTGATAAATTATCTAAGACATGACGGTAAGAATCCTGCGACTGGGAGGCCAGAAAGATGGCTCAGCAGTTAAGAGCATGCAGAGGACCTGAGTTCAGTTCCTAACAACCACATAACTGCAGCTGCAAGGGAGCCGATGCCGTCTCTGGCTTTTTTTTTTTTTTTTTTTTTTTTTTTTTTTTGGGTGGTTTTTTTCGAGACAGGGTTTCTCTGTATAGCCCTGGCTGTCCTGGAACTCACTCTGTAGACCAGGCTGGCCTCGAACTCAGAAATCCTCCTGCCTCTGCCTCCCAAGTGCTGGGATTAAAATCGTGCACCACCACCCACCGACCAGCCTCTCTGGCTTTTGAGGGCACTCAACTCATACACACACAAACTCACACATCGACATATACACATAATTTAAAAAACCAAAAACAAAAAACTGAGACTGACTGGGCAGAATGACAGGTCCTGGCATCAGTGAGAAGATTAAGAGCTTAAGATCACCCTCAGCAACAGAAGAGCTGGGGAACACCCTAGGCTACATGAAAACCTGTCTCACAAAAGGAAAGAATAAGGCCAAACTGTGGCTAAGGCCTGAGCTCTTACTGCTGTTCTGGCAGCGCTGTTGTCCAAAGCACCCATGCAGGAGGAATCAGCAATAGTGTACTTTCTAGAATTCTGTTCAGTAATTACCATACAACTTAATAACAACGTGTAATTTGTGTGTATACATCCATGTTCATGTGGAAGCCAGGTTGACACGCAGTGCTTCCCCGTGACTACCTTACTGTAAGGCAGGGTCTCCCTCTCCGGGAACCCGGAGCTCCATGCTTGCCCCAGAGATCTATTGTTCAGACTGGAATTACAGGAAGGAAGTGAAGTCAGGCTCTCCTATCTGCATGGCAAACACTTACCTACTGTACCACTTCCCTGGACCATGATGTAAAGATGTTAGGATCTCTAAAGTAACAGCTCCCTTATTTTGGAGATCTAAAGGAAAATTTAACAGCTATTTTGTAGAAAAAGAAATCTTCAGAGCTTCAGTGATGAGTCTGTTGTTGTTCACTTCTTTTTCTTACTAATCTTGCTTTCAAAATCTAGATAATTTCTTCAATCCTTATTATTGTAAATCCAAGACACTGAAAATGCTTCCTCATTATTAAATGAACTATGAAAAACTTAGTCATCATTCAATGAATATGTCATATAAATCTAAATCTGATGCAATTGCTTTCTCTCAAATTCTCAACCACCTCTTCTTATTTTTTCATTAAGGGGAGATTTGATCTTTATTTCTTTCTCTATCCTCAAAGTACATGAAATTACTTGGAAGACAGAGGAGGTGTAGAAGGCTCCCTTCTGTTCTTTAGAGTTAGAAACTTCGAAGCAGAAGATGGCTTTACAGTTTTATAAGCTATCTTAACTCTATTCTCATCTGTAATTCACTCCATCCCTGCCCTCTACCAGCAACTGTGTATAGTCTTCTGTCTTGCTCTTCCTCTCCAAGGCCAGTCTTAAGGGCTAGCTATAATTTAGGGGCAAACAGCGTCCTTAATGTCACAAGTGTGGCATTTTCCTGCTAGAAGCATATGGCAGCATTAGCTGGAGGAGTCTTATTCTGAAGCAGGATTTGCCAAACTGTGAGTCAGTCTCAACAGGGAAAATTCTATGGGCTGAGTCCAGCACTGAAAAATCAACCAAGACACAATAAGATGGCTCAGTGGCTAAAAAGGCATTTGCCACCAAGTCTGAGGGCCCGAGTTCCATGCCCAGAAATCACATGGTAACTCCTCAAAACTACCCTCTGATCCCACATATGCCTCCATCATGATGAACACATGGAAACTAAATTTAAAAACTGCAAAAGCAAAAGACTTAACAGTGTGACATCACGTCTACTCAGTTTGTATTGTATACCTATGAGCACATGTACAAAACCTGACAGGAGCACATTTCCTTCTCTCCTGAAACAAGGTCTCATAAAAAAATGTACCTTTTATATTCCTAAAATATGGAAGGCATTTTAGAGATTTTAAAATATGAATATATGCATTAGTTTATTTAAATAATAATGTTGATCTAATATATCAAACAAGTACCCATGCCAGCCCTGAGACAGGTTTTCATTCTTTTGATCTCAACTTGTGACAATCCTCCTGCTTCAGCCTCCCAAGTAGTGAGATTATGGGCATGAGCCTCCATATATGCTCCATTTTGTTTTTAAACAATCACTAGTTGGCAAACATATCAAATTATTTCCAATAGTCTTTTATACAATAGAAGGAGCCAAAATTAATATTTTACTAGACTAAAATTAAAACTGACAGGTTAACAATTAAGGGTGTTTCTAAGTAATAATCTTAGCACAAAATATTTCAAAGAAAAATAATTCTAACTTTTAAAAAGATTTATCTTTACTTTTGTGTGCCTACGACCCCACATCCTACCAAGGCTCCAAGTGGTACATAGGTGGCCTCAGGGGCCAGAGAAGGCACTGCATCCCTGAGAAGGCACTGGACCCCTGAGAAGGCACTGGACCCCCTGGAGCTAAACAGTTGTGAGCCTTCCAGTGTGTATGCTGGGAACCACACCTGCATCCTCAGAAAGAACACAGGGTTCTGAACCCGCTAGCCCTCTCCAGCCCCAGACAGTTCTTAAAAATAGAAGAAAGGGCCAGGTGGTGGTGGCACACACCTTTAATCCCAGCACTTGGGAGGCAGAGGCAGGCAGATTTCTGAGTTTGAGGCCAGCCTGGTCTACAGAGTAAAAAGTATTTATACCCACTATTTGTGTATCTGAATGCAGAGCACAACCTACATTTTCTTGGCTACCAGGAGATTTTTTTTTCTTTTAAATGCAATGAGTGACTGTGAGTAGGGACACCTAGTCCCTCAAAAGCTGACTGAGAAAGAAATGCCTTAGAAAAAAAAGAATCCTGAGTAATGCTTACAGTTCTTTTCAGACTTTTGCTGAGTAGAACTCACATTTAAAACATGGCAGTTTTGGGCTAGAGAGATGCTCACTGGTTATGAGCACTGGCTGCTCTTCCAAAGGACCTGAGTTCAATTCCCAGCAACCACATGTGGCTCACAATCATCTATAATGGGCATTTGATGCCCTCTTCTGGTATGTCTGAAGACAGCAACAGTGTACTCATATACATAAAATAAACAAATAAATCTTTAAAAAAAATTTTAAAAAATGGCAGTTTTATACCTCAACATCAAAGATAGACATTACCTCAGAGTAAAGGATTGGAAAATGATTTTCCAAGCAAATGGACCCAAGAAGCAATCTAATGTGGTCATTCTAATATCTAGTAAAATAGACTTCCAACCAAAATTAATCAAAAGAGATGAAGACACTCATCAAAAGAAAATTCCACCAAGATGGCATGTCAATTCTGATCAATTCAATCAGTATAGAAAGGCAACTTCCTGACCACACCACCAATAATAGTGCAGGCACGAAGACAGAAAATTAATAAATGAAACCTCATCAAACTGAAAAGCTTTTGTAAGGCAAAATAGCTTTTCCTATCAATAGGAAAAAAACAGCAGCCTATAGAATGGAAGATTTTACCAATTCCACCTCTGACTAAGGACTAATTTCCAAAATAGATATATATATAAAAAAAAATCAAGAAACTAGACATCTACTAACTAAATAACCTAACTTAAAAATGGGCTACAGATCTTATCAGATAATTCTCAACAGAGGAATCTCAAATGTCTGAAAAGAGCTTTAAAGGGGGATGTTCAACATCCTTAGCCATCAGGGAAATGCAAATCAAAATGACTCTTAATTCCATCTAACTCCTGTCAGAATGGCTAAGATCAAGAACACAAATGACAGCTCATGCTGACAAGAATGTGGAGCAAGGGAAACACTCCTCCATTGCTGGTGGAAGTGCAAACTTGTACAGTCACTTTGGAGATTAATGTGGTAGTTTCTCAGAAAATTGGAAATCAAATCTACCTCAAGACTCAGCTAATACCACTCCTAGGCAAACAGCAGTGGTGGCGCACGCCTTTAATCCCAGCACTTGGGAGGCAGAGGCAGGTGGATTTCTGAGTTCGAGGCCAGCCTGGTCTACAGAGTGAGTTCCAGGACAGCCAGAGCTATAAAGAGAAACCCTGTCTTGAAAAACCAAACAAAAACAAAAACAAAGCTTGAACTGGCCATTTCCTGTAGCCAGACAAGACTTGGAGGGATTGGAATACCATCCCAGTCTCAAAACCTTTCGCCTATAATATGTCCTGCCTACAAAATGTGCTGGGGGTAAAGGTGGAGTAGAAACTGGGAGTGCTCAACCAAGACTGGTCCAGCTTGGAGACCCATGCCATGAGACAGAGCCCATCCCTGTCACTGCCTGGAAATCCAGGAACCAGAGGTTAGATAAGCCCACATTCCTAGGATAGACCCAAACACCACCACCACCACACCACAGGTAGGAAGGGAGGGAGGAAGGGAGGAAGGGAGGGAGGAAGGGAGGGAGGGAGGGAGGGAGTCAACAAAATGGCTCCTAATGATATTTTGCTAGACTCAGACACAAGCATAGGATGACATAAAGGTAATCAGGTCTCATCCAGCAACTGATGGAAACAGATGCAGAGATCCACATTCAAACATTAGGCAGAGCTTGGGGAATCCTGCAAAAGAGGGGGAGTATAGATTCTAGAAGCCAAAGGGGACAAGGACACCACAAGAAAACCCATAGAATAAACTAACCTGGGCCCATAGAGGCTCAAAGACTGAACTGACAATCAGGAAGCCTGCTGGGTCAGACCTAGACCCTATGCATATGTGATGTGGTTGTGTGGCTTGGTCTTCTTGCAGGACTCTTAACAGTGGGAGCAGGGTTGGGGTGGGGCCATCTCTGACCCAACCACTGGGTTGCCTTGTCCAGCTTGAATACAGGGGAACTGCCTAGTCTTGTTGAAACTTGAAAGACCATGTTTGTTGATATTCCTAAAAGGGCTGCCCTTTTCTGAAAGGAAATTGAAGAGTGATGGAAGGGGTGGGGTGAGAAAAGGAACTGGGAGGAGAGGAAGGAGGGGAAACTTTGAAAATAAAAGGTCACCATTAGCCTCACTACCTCATACCTCCTGGGCTGTAGGAACTACAACAGACAACTAATATAAAACTGCTGTTCCGGCTGGGCGGTGGTGGCGCACACCTTTAATCCCAGCGCTTGGGAGGCAGATGCAGGCGGATTTCTGAGTTCGAGGCCAGCCTGGTCTACAAAGTGAGTTCCAGGATAGCCAGGGCTACACAGAGAAACCCTGTCTTGAAAAACCAAAAAAAAAAAAAAAAAAAAAAAAAAAAAACCTGCTGTTCCAAGAGTAGCAACCCTGTGGCCTTCAATCTTTCAGGAACCAGTGCACTTGGCTGACTGAAGACCACACAGAAAGTTTTTCACTCTATGAGAGTTTATGGATTCTGCCTGTTAAGTTGAATCTTTAAGATTAGAAACCCTTGGAAAATTAACCTTCAAAATTAAGATTTTGGCCTGGTGATGTAGCTCACTTGGTAAAATACTTATATAATATATATAAAGACCTGGGTTTGTTCCCTAAAATCATATAAACTAGGTATAGTGGGTCATCTATACTTATAATCTGAACACTTGTGATATAAAAGCAGAAAGATAAGAAGTTCAAGGTCACCCTTGGCTATATAGTAAGTTCCAAACCAGCCTTACAAACAAACAAATAAAAAAAGGAGTTCCCTATAGTGTAAATTGCTCTAGGAAACAAAACAGAATAGAGGATATGAAATAAAGCATGACTGGCCAATGGTATTACAGGCTAGCAGTCAAACTGCTGCACAGGGTGAGACAGAAGTCTTATGAATTCAACATCAGCTTAGATTATACCTTAGGCTAAGGATAGAAAATTCAATGGGGGAAGGGAGAAGAAAAGGTATAATATGTAAAATACAATTGAAATTTAAATGATAGTACATACAAAGTTAGCTCTAAGTATTAAGGTAGATAAAATTAATCTAGATATTAGGCAATGATATACCTGATTCCAATCAATCAGACTTCTAAAAGGCTTAGAAAATTAGCACTAAATCAAAACAAGATTTTAATTAAAATTAGCACACACCTTTAATCCCAGCACTCAGGAAGAAGAGAAGACAAAGGCAGGTTTCTGTGATATTTGAGGCCAGCCCGATCTACAGTGAGACCCTATCCACATTGTAAGTCATTAGAAAAGGATCAATGTTTTATTTAATTCACTATGTTTTATATAAACATGTTTAAAATCAGTCCTTAATAAATATTTCCTCCAAAAACTATTTTTAGGTATTCAATATCTTTTTGGTTAATAGGAAAATACACTTACATACACATAATTAAAGCATCTTAAGAATGAAGTACTAAGACAGACACATGGTATAGACCAACTTATTTTAAAAGTCAAAGATCAATATGGTCTTAAGAAAAGCAATGCACTCTTTATCTTTAAAAGGTGATATGTGATATCTATGGTACAGAACACATCATCATTATATTTAGTGTAATGGGAGAAAAAAACAAAATGCTGGTATTTTTCAGAAGTCAGCACAGACATACACAAGAAATTAACCTTAAATTTCAAGCATCATCTCAAACATTTGACCTGTTTGTACTGTTTCCAATGAACTCCCACATTGTAATTAGATATAGATGTAATCAGTTATAACCAAAGAATCTTGAAAGATCTTTAACAATTGTAAGGTTAAGAAATCTTTCCACAGTGAATGAGAGAACATTAAAGGAATAAGATAAGCTAAGATAATGGATTTTTTTATTTCAGTCAAGTCACAGAGAGCTGAAAAAGGAGTGTCCTCCATCACACACACTGTTAACTAAGACCTAGATTTAAAAAAAGTTATTTATGTTAATGAATCAGGTGACTGATAAAAGAACTTATCCTCACATATATAATAATGCTTTTGAGATAACATGTGTAATTCACATGCACACATGTTTGCTTGCTCTATCTCTTTTCCCCATCCTCCCCCTACTAATTTTCCAGGGAATGGAAGAGAAAGAGAAGAGGAGAGAAGAAAAAAGGGAAGGTGAGCAGAGAGAAACTACCCTGCCAGAATGTTCCTATTGAAACACAGCAAGCTTTCTGGCTCTGCTGTTAAATTCCATGAGTGGGATAGTGAGACAAAGTTATAAAGACATTCTTGCCAATATCACTAGTGTTGTAGAAACACTGAAAAAAGAAGGAAAAATGTATCTGAATGCTTATCATTCCCTAAGGAATCAGGAAACACAATTTATAATGTTAATGACAGACTTGGAAGTGTTTTAAGATAAATTACTGTAGGTACTGTAGATAAGAGGTTCTGACACCCTGTTAATGATAAAATCTACAGTAAAATAATGTTTATATCAAAGTTGGCACTGAAAGCAAAGAAGGAAGCTCCTGCCCCTCCTAAAACCAAAGCCAAGTGAAAGCCTTGAAGGCCAAGAAGGTAGTGCTGAAAGGGTTCACAACCACAAAAAGAAGAAGATGCGCACATAACCCACCTTCCCGCCTAATACCCTCCAAAGAGTCCATCCAGGAGAAACAAGCTTGACCATTACCCCACCATCAAATTCCCTACACTAAGACATGAAGAAGATGAAAGACACACTTGTGCTCACTGTGGATGTCAAGGCCAATTAGCAACAGATCAAACAGGCTATGAAGAAACTCTATGATACTGATGTGGCTAAAGTCAATACCTTGATAAAGCCTAATGGAAAAAAGAAGGTTTATGTTCAATTGCCTCCTGATTATGATGCTCTGGGTGTTGCCAACAAAATTGGGATCATCTAAACTGAGTTCAGCTGGCTATTTCTAAATATACATTTTTTTCATCATTACAAAATAATATTGATCAGATTCCCCTCTGATCTGATGTTGGGTGAGGGAAAAAGGACTGAAGCTCTGAGGGCCAACAAAAAGAATGGAAACAGGCAACCTCAGGAGATAGGAGGTTAGGGGGACCCTACAGAATGCACCAGAGACCTGGGAGGTGAGAGACTCTCGGGATCAAAGGCGGGGACCTTAGATGAAATGCTGGACAGTTGGGAGAGGGAATGTATAGAGCCCACCTCCAGCAGGAAGACAGGGCATCAAATGAGGGAGAGGGGGCTGATTGC
Organism: Mastomys coucha; assembly: GCF_008632895.1. Taxonomy (NCBI): domain Eukaryota; kingdom Metazoa; phylum Chordata; class Mammalia; order Rodentia; family Muridae; genus Mastomys; species Mastomys coucha. Next base: position 4,391,524 of record NW_022196896.1, read on the forward strand.
ACAGTCACAACTCTAACTCATAATTGTTCCTGTCTGAAAGAATTACAGGGATGGAAATGGAGAAGAGCCTGAGGAAAAGAAGGTCCACCGACAGGCCCAAAGTTGGATCCAGGTCAAGGGGGAGGTCCCAAGGCCTGGAACTATTACTGAGGCTATTGAGTGCTCACAAAAAGGGACCTAGCATAATCACACTCTGGAAGATCCAACAAACAGCTGAAAGAGTCAGATGCAGATATTTGCACCCAACCAATAGACAGAAGCAGCTGACCCTTGTTGTTGAATTAGGTAAGGCTGGAAGAAGCTGAGGAGGAGGGTGACCCTGCAGGAACACCAGCAGTCTCAATTAATCTGGTCCCCTGAGATCTCTCAAGCACTGGACCACAAAACAGACAGCATACACCAGCTGATATGAGGCCCACAACCACATACAGTAGAGGATCTCTGTGTTCATTCAGAGATGATGCACCTAACCCTCAAGAGACTCAAGCCAGCAGGGAGTTTAGACGTCAGGTGGAGTAGGGAGGTGGGGCCATCCACGTGGAGACAGGGTGGGGAGGAGGTATGGGATGTGGAACAATCGGAGGGTGGATGGGGGAGGAGGAATAAAATATGGAGTGTAAAAAATGAATTAATTAATTTTAAAAAAAAGAAAAAAAGAATGTTGCTATTAAGATTAATTACCCTCTACTAAAAGTAGGCATATTCTGTTCAAGCTAAATGAAAAAAAAAAAAAAACTGGCTTTTTTTTCAAAGTACAAAACTACATCATGTATGCAGATAGAAAGAAATTTAAATACAACTTTCAAATAAGCAGCATAAAATAACTCCAGAGGCAAGAAACATTGAAAAATTTTCAGAAAACTAAACCACAAACTCCCTCCACTATATTGAACATACAGTAAGGACTAAAGTTATGTTTTAATTACTGTGCTTAAGAGATCTATGAAATAAAAATGCCTCTAACCTGTAAACCCCATTTGCCCAAGAACAGGTAACTTCCTGGGCTGTTGTTCATGAAAGATAACAAGCCACTAAGGTAGGTTGCCCCAACTGCACAGGATGTATTTGACCACAAGTAGGCAGGAGGAAAAACAGGCAGGAGGTAGGTCAGGATATATGTTTGCCCCTGCTTGGACAAAGGCAAAAAGTACATAGTCTTGTGGATACTGCCTTTATTAGTACGTGTCTAAGTTAACGCATGGCCACTGTCTGAGAATCCTGGTATGGATCTGGCTAAATGTTCATCAGGACAGTGTTTTTAAATAAAGCATGCTTCAAATCTGGTTCAAGATCTGTGGTAGTGGTCTTATTTTCACCCAATGGAATTAACGTTTTTCTGGAGGCCCCAGTAAGATTAGACCACCACCCATGCAAATTCTAAAGCAGGATCTTCACTACAAACTACAGTGCTGAAGGGTCGGCCACCTCAGGAGGTGCACATCTTCAGATGTGCCAAGGCTCCTCACAGGGCTTCTGTTTTCCTGGACTACCAGAGTAAACTGCAGTGCTGAGAAAAGCAGCAGCTATCTACAGAGGCCTCCCCAAGTAAGTCACAGTCTGGTTATGTGCTGTGGGGTCCCAATCTGGGATGTAGATGAGTTTGACAAGACTCAAATACACTCTGGCTCAGGTCAAGGAGCAAAATGTCACCTGCATGGTTCTGGGTGTTTGGAAAGCTTTGTCAGACACATCTGTCTATGTGTTTTCTGGTATGTCTGTAAGTTTTGTTGCAAATGTGGTAGCCAAGATGAATATGGATCAGGGTCAGTTGAATATATGAATGATGTTGATTACATGTTTTGTTTCTGACTGGTCTCCTTTGAGTACGTGGGCTTTTCTGTGTTCCGTACTATTGGTTTTATTTTTGCTATCTGCTGCCACCAGCCACCAACACTAAAGCCACTTGCCATGGCTACTTTGATGGCCACGGCTAAAAATTTATCTCTGAGCTTTCTGGTCACTGGATCCAATTTAGCAGGGACTCTAATGTCTTTTGGGTGTGGGTAATATTAAAGTTGTTTTTTGCTGTTGTACATTACTGAAAAGCTAGCTCTGGAGTTGGACTATGGCCCTCCCTTCTCTAGACCCAAGCATGCTTATTTAAAAGCATTTTCCTCTATGTCCTGGTCAGGCAAGCCACCTGATTCTGTGATGGGGAAAAGAGAACAAAGAAAAACAGCCAAACTTGGTTTCATTTACTGACTAATACCTTTGCTAAGATATAAACCTTATCTCAAGATTTGTAAGACTATCATGTGAACTTTTTGTACACCAAGATTTGAAAGTTTATTGAGTATGGCTAAAATTGCGCAAACTTAAAACTTGTAACACAGAGTGTTTGTTGAAAGTTAAAAGTCTATACATAGGTATCTTAAAGGAACCATGTGTAGTGATACCATTTTGGGATATAGGCAACATGTGGCTTGCCTTACCTGTTGTCCCCAGTCATGACGGAAGCAGCCACATGGCTGGCAGCCATCTTTGCTAGAGTTGGAGAGGGTGAATGTCAGGAGACTTCTCCATGGAAAGGTATCACATGGTAGACACCAACCAAGGAGGTCTCCAAGGTATTTTGAACTAGTATGTATTTTTATATGATAATTCCTGTCCTGAAAACAAAGTCATAAAAAACGAGGTTTATGAAAGTTAACATTTAAAACAGTGCCTTCTTTAATAAAGGTATTAAAGCTGCATCTCCATGCATTTATGTACAAGAAAGTACCTTGTGCTGGTAGCCTAACATTATAATGTAGAGTCACCAGGTGGTATTGGCTTTAAAGTTATAAAGGGGTCATGAAAAGCAGCTGAGACTTTGTACTGTGTGTCAGGGCTGAATTTTCTAAAAAGAGCCCAGGAGAGGGACCCCAGCAGTTTTGGAATGGCCACCAGAAACAACAGCCATAATAAAATGGAGTCAGATGGAGCATAAAAGGCAGGCTGCAAGCACTGCCAAGGCTGGGGCTGGAGAGGTGACCTCAGCCCTTTGGGGAAGCCCAGAGACTATGACTGAATACCAGAAATTGAGCATTGAACTGTTTGCACTGCTGAAATTTTGGTTTTGCCTTACTGTAGTTAGACCCTGTCTCTTCCCACTTGAAGTAAAATATGGTACTTTAAAAGGGTAATTTATTTTTGATATTGCAGGACTCTACAGTTTAGATTTTAAATTTCTTTAAAAGGAAATATAAATTTAAAAACCTGGATTTTTTAAAGATCAGCTTTTAAAATATTTAAATTTATAAGACCATGGGACATTTATAAAATGATTTATATTATAATGTCCTTATTAATATGTAATCTTTAAATACATACATACATGGCTGGCTATGTTGTGGCCACTGCTATAAGCACCAAACACCAGAAACTAGGATATTCCTATCTTATGATGCAGCAAGATAATGACCTAAGCAGTCTGGCAAAGAGCCCATAGAATTTCTCTTCTTACCTAGTCTACCCAGGCTAGCAGAGACTGATTTGCAGATTAGGTCTAACCACCCTGTCTTCAATAACTTTGTTAAGCTTTAGATATTTTGATAAACTGATCGTACAAGAAACTGTAATAGTCTGAAATGGTACGCTAAAAAAGCACCAGGAAAGTAGTTAACAGTTTCCTTATGGACTGTGTGATTTAAAGATTTATTTTTATATTAAAAGAGCTTCAATTCTGAAAATATTATCTTATAAGGCTCAAACTTAACAGAGACAAAGCTGTAAAATCCTAATCTTATAAAAGCTACTAACTTGTTAGAAACTGTGAAAAATGGTTAAGACATAGAAGCTAACAGTCAGAGCTACACTTAAGAGTCGTGCTAAGTTCAAATGTAATTAATTACAGGAATAACCTTTATTTACCCTCCAAAAGCTCAAGGTTCTCACAGTTAAACCTAACACAAGTAAACTTAATAGATGGTCCTCAAATTCTTCAGAGACCTGCTGACTATGGCATTTAAAAAGCTTCTCATTATATGAGAAATTAGAAGGAACTCTAAGGTCTCCAAATACAATGCCCAGGTGGGACACCCACTGTCTCACCTGGGTTGTAGTGACACCAGTCACTGAAAAAAAACTTCCTATGCACAAGGCTGTGAATGCTGTTGGGTTTAATACTCTACTCGGCTTGGTCAAGGAAAGGCCAACCTCTTAAGTTTATCTACAAGAAAATCTCTCAGACCTGGGTGCTCTGCTGTGTGGCTCAAGATCAAAGCTGTGTGCTGTCCTGTATGACAGGTGAATACTGACTATTGCCACCAATGAAGCCATCGAGACCACATGAGCCTATGACAACCAACTAGATAGCATGTATGTCGCTGTCCTTCTAATTTAGACGAAAGCCGTTTGGACTCTACTTCCTACTATAATTATCCTTCTCAGATCTCTGCTGGCATTTACGGCAGTCTGGCAGCAGCAGGCAATCAGCTCCTTCCGAGAGGCTGCAGCTACTCTGTCAGTTCACTTCACATGTGAAATCAGGCCCTGCTTTTCCGAGAGCTACCAGATCTGCTGAGAACAGCAGACAGGTTTCCCTTGCTAGAAGACTTTAAAGACTAAACAAGTCTCAGATGTAATTTTTTTACTGTTCCTTTATTTAAAAAAACTTGCTTTGCAATGACTGTTCTCAATTAAAAGGTTTTACATTTATGTAAGTTCTGAGGATCTCAGAAAGTTGTAAGGTGTGAGGATGTGAAAGCCTTAGTAATTTCTGAGTATCTAAGAAAATGTTTTAAGGTATGTAATACAAGTTGCAGAAATATAAGAAAGATTCAAGTAATAAAGAATATTTCAGATTTCCTCCCTCCTCAAAATGTCAGTTTCAGCACGGATCAGCGGAGGTCTGGTAAGCAGTTAAAGCACCACTACTACCAGTCACAAGCTCAAGATTTCAGTTATCCTTTCGTTATCTTCAAAGTACAGACTTAAAAGTGCTTCTCATCAGGCTAAAAAACACCTCTGTCCAATCCATACATATCCAACTCTCCAGACAGAGAAAAGAATTTTCATGCTTTCTAAGTCAGGAAATAGCTTTTGCTATGACTTAAAGGCACAAGTCGACTCCAGTTGTTTTACAGACACCTGTTAGCTGCCTTTGCCACATTGTATAGGTTACAAATAGTGGTAATGCTAATATAGCTAAAACTTTTTATCTCTTTTTGTAAACTAAAAAATTTATGTAAGCTTCAGGGAGTTGAGGAGGTCATACAAGTTGGAACCACCTCTCACAGGTCAAAGGGACTCCAGATCAGTCCAACCTAAGTTTCCTGCCTTCCCCACCTGCTTATTCCTGAGGGTGTGATGATGCAACCCGCCCCTTCTTGGGACACCTCCTTCCTCCAACTACAAGGACTATGGGCCTGAAAGTTCCAAATGTAAGCTTTTCCTTTATGTTCCTAACCTGTGACTTCTGGCCCAGTCTGTATCTGTCTCAGCAGATATCCACTTGCCTGACAAGACACCATCCCGAAAACAGCTGCTGACTACAAACTGTTCCAAATGGTTGCCAGGATATGCCTGCCCCCGGCTGGACAAAAGCAGGAAGAACAGAGCCTGTGTAAGTGCAATAGACATAGTTTGTAGCCATTCTCTGGTAATTCCTGAGTATAGACTTGACCGGCGTCCATCACCCTGGCCAATATTTAATAAAGCGTACTTCAAATTTGGCTCAAAATTTGTGATAGTGGTCTTATTCTTGACCAGTGGGATTAACAAGACCTCTTTTAATGTGTATTTAATGTGTATGTAGAGCAGGGAACATACACACATTCAAATATGTAAGTATGTTCACATATGAGCACACATATGAAAGTCAGAGGACAACCTTGTGAGGTTTCACCCTCCATACACAGTGTTTGCAGCTGTGTACTCTGCCTCTCATCTTGCCATATGAGCACTAGACTACAGACACAACCTAGCATACCCAGCTTTCTGTGGTGCTGCAGATTCAAACTCAGGCCCCTCACACTCACACAGGAAGTGCTTCACCTACTGAGCCATCTCCCAGCCCTACTTTTTCTTTCAGAGGCCAGAAAGAGATGGATCTGCTGCAGCTAGAGCTATGCGTGGCCAAGTGCTAGGAACCAAACTCTAGCCCTCTGTAATCTCTCAAGCCCGTTGATCAGATCTTAACTAATATTACTATGGAAACAATTTTGATAAAAGACTAAATGTTTCCCTTTAAGATAGGAAGATGGTCAAGGCTATCTGCTCTAACCATTACTGTTCAGCTCGGTGTTATAGACTGCAGTCAGAGCAATAACTGCAGCAAAATGCACCCGGATCAGACGAGAAGGACAACCTTTTCAGTGGATCACATAATGATGTGAAGAAATGCTATAAAATCTATAAAAATCACTACCAGAACCATAATTGAGTGTAATAATACTACAGAATTCAAAGTCAACATATTCAAAATCATCCTTTTGCACATTAGCAATAAACATTCAGAAACTGAAATAATATTTTTATAGTAGCATCAAAAATATGAAATACAGATGCTCATGCATTGTAAAACTATGCCAGACCACCAAAACAAGAAAATATCATTGAGAGATGTTAAAGATGGAATAAATAGAGAGATGCAGTCTTGCTTGGTGAACTAAATGACCCTCTATTATTAAAATCTACCTACCTCCCTTCCTCTCCTGGGAACCAAACCCAGTATCTCATATCACAATACTGTTAAAATTTCAATTTTATTCAAATCTCTCTATAGATTCAACATAATCCCAAACAGAATCTAAATAAGCCCTTTTATATAAATTGATGCAATAATTTTTAAAAATTTAAAATGAAAGAAAACCAGATTAACTAAACCTACATTAAAAAAAAAGAAGAAGAACAAAACAGAGGGATTTATACAATTTGGTTTTGGAATTTACTATAAAGCTACAATAATCCATAAAGTACGGTACTGGTAGAAGGTTAATGGTAGAGACCTGTGTATCTACCATTGAAAAATCCAGGATACCCTACTATCCAACAGAAAAAAAAGCACGTATTCCCACTAAAAAACTACATGTAAATAGTAACAGTAGTGCTTAGCACACGCAAGTCACTTGGTTCAATTTCCAACATGATCACACAAAGAAAAGAAGTAATTTTAAGTGCAAGAGTGTAAATGAATGTCAAAATAATCATGCTGAGTGAAAGACAGGACCATGAGAGAATGGGATAAAATGTGTGATTCCACTCACATAAATACTAAAACATATAAATTCTAGTATTAGTAGTTTCTAGGAGATGACAAAAACAAGAGCAGAAAGAAAAAAGTTTCAAACGATCCCAGTATGTTTTTTCAAGTGATATATTTCATTATCTTAATAGTTTTTACATAAGTAAATATGTTAGCTTTTATCAAACTGGATATCTAATTACAGTATACTGCTGTGAATCACTCTCCAATAAAGGAGAGCGCATATCCTAAAAACATTGTTGAAAGTCAACTCTAGAATGAGCAGAGTTTTAAACACTGGGTCTGAAAATTGCTTAACAACTTCTGCAGCAGACATCAACAAAATCCATCCATGAAATTATTCCTTCATACTCACAACGTCTTTGATGAGGCTGGTGGTTTTACTAAGTTTTTACTAAACAGTGGGTTCCAGATAAGTAAATATCAAAGAAAAACACCAGAAAATGGGCAATCATACCTTGATTTGTGCAAAGGGTCTTTCATAACCTCCAACATAGAGAAGGCCAACATTCTGTGGAAGCAACCTACAAGGTGGGAAAAAAATAAAATAAAATAAAAATCTTATTTATAAAGTACTCTGCCTTTAACGTAAGAATGCATAATAATAAAAAGTGTGGAAACCAGAGCAATAACTTCATCAGTAAAGTGTTTGCTACACAAGCATGAAGACCTGAGTCGGATTCCCCAATATCCAGGAGTGGTGGCAACAGCTTGTAATCCAAGCACCAGGAGGCATAGGATCACCTGCCAACCAGCCTAGTCTAACCGCCAAGTTTGGGGCCAAGAAAGAGAGAGGCCATCTAAAAAACAGAGTAGATAGCATCTAAGAATTAATACCCAAGACACACAGAGGGAGAGGGAGACGGAAAGGGAGAGGGGGAGAGAGAGGGGGGGGGAAA
>NW_022196896.1:4399618-4407635 GCF_008632895.1 Mastomys coucha
AGGGGAGGGAGAGAGGGGGGGAGGGAGGAGAGAAGGGGGAGGGAAGGAGGGAGGGATTGATTTCTCTTATAGATACTATGAAACAGGAACACACAATTATTGTCTTTTGTATAGAGGGATAGTAACACCAAAGGAATACTTCTATTGCCAAGAAAAAGGGGTGGGGTAAAATGTTAGAATGGGGCTGGGATGTACCTCAGGCAGGTAGGGTATTTGCCTAGCACGCATGAAGCCAGCACAACATTAAACTGGGTGTGTTTTCACAGGCTTGTAGTCCTATCATTCATAAGATGAAAGCAGGAAAATCAAAGGTTTACAGTCAATTTCCAATACACAGAGAGTTCAAGGATAGCTTGGGCTACCTGCTTCTACATCTCAAAAAACTTAACACTCAACAATAATTCTGATAAAATTATTAGTGTTTCTGGAAATGACGTGATGAATATTATACTCAAAAATTTATGAAGATTTAATTGAAAAACTAGTGAAAGCATGCATACAAGCCATGTATTATGGATGATAATGAGCTTAATTCCATCCTAAAATTTTACCAAATACATGATGTAAATACTAAAAAAAGGTTAGCTTTGACCCTTGGCATAATAAAATGTCTGTCACTGGACAGCAGTGGGGTAAGTAAGGGGCTCTGATTATAGAGACCTCAGTCTCTATAATCAGTCTGAGTACATAGGAGCTGCAGCTTGAGTAAGAAGTGAAAGTCTATACTTGGTTTCATTCCCTAAGTCATCCTTTCTTTTCTTCCTATTCAGATCTCTAGAACATCCATTGCACCATGTTGTTTTGGTTTTCTTTTTACTTAAAAAAAAAATTATACGTGTATGGATATTTTGCCTGCATATATATTTGGTGTACCACATGCATGCCTGGTGCTCAAAGAGGCCAAAAGAGGGCCTGAGATTCCTCAGAACTTGAGTTCTGAACTTGAGATACAAGAGATGGCTATGCTAGCAAAGACTAGCATAGTAATGGGGGTCAGGGAGCCTGACCCATGCAACTTCTGTAAGCAGGTAAAGCCTAAAGTAGAGGGACAGGGACACCAACCCAGCCCCCAAACCTTCAATCTGCCTGCATAGTGTTCTGGGACTGGAGCCTAGCATAAACTGTCATCAGAGAGACCAGCCAGACTCCATCCAGCCACTAATGGGAGCAGATGCAGAGTCAGTCCCACAGCCAAACATTAGGCAGAGCTCCCAGAGTCCTGTCCTTCCTCCCAGAGATGGAGGAAGGATCTGAAGAACCAGAAAGGTAAGGAACACTCCAAGAACATGGCCTGCAGAATCAACTGACAGGACTCACAGGGGCTTGCAGAAATCATGGAGCCTGCAGGAGTCTGACCTAGGTCCTCTGATACAGCTGAACAGCTAAGTGTTCTTGTGGAATCCCTAACAGCTGTCTCTGACTCTTTTACCTGCTGGTGGGAACCTGTTTTTTCCTACTGGGTAGACTCATCCAGCCTTGATGTGATGGTATATGCCTGGTCTTACTGTCGCTTGTTATGCCATGTTTGATGTCCCTGAGAGGCCTGCTTTTTTCTGAGGAAAGGCAAAGTGGGGAGAATAGACATGGGGAAGAGAGGAGAAGGCTTGAGGAGGAGACTGCAGTCAGGATGTAATAAATGAAAAAAAAAATTTTTTTTAAAGATATGGTTTTAAGTTCCCACATAGGTGTTGAAAATCAAACCCAAGCCTTCTAGAAAAGCAGCCAGTATTATTTACCCCTGAACTATCTCTGCAGCCCAAGAGGGCTTCTAATTCATGGTAGCCTACCTAAGCCTCGCAAGTGCTGGAATTATGGTTCTGTGTTAATCAGTGGTTCTCATTAATTGCACCAAACTCCAGATGGGTTTTGTTAGTGGTGCTGTGGCTTGACCTTAGAGCCTCATACATAAAGACAAGTCCTCTATATACAGCTATATTCACCGTCCACATCAAAACACTATGGATGAAGAAATACACCCTTTAGAACTTTGAAATGATTAAAAAGTAATTAGTAGAGTGGAGTAAGCTATGGGATAGAAACACTAACCACAGTATTTTTCATTCTTCTGTATTTTTCCTAAAAGATATGTAAAGAAATGGACATAACTTCAGTTTTAGCATTAATATTTGGAGGAAAGCCTGTACTGTCTCTATGTACAGACAATTCTAAGAGTCTGCATGATGTTAAAAGCTTTCTTATGACAGGTAACGGACCTCAAATGAGCTGTAGGATAACTATGTATTCTATTGCATGAATCTGAGAACAGAACACTCAAAGATATATATAGTAAACAAGTGCAAAGTCAAGGAAGCCAATGGAACCTTTTCAGTGTAACATATGGCATAATCACAGAAAATGAGAATATTCAAGATTTATTTTAACAATCTCCTTTCTGTTTATCTATAGGGATCTCACGTCATATGCAAGGCTACCTTCACCTCCAAGTGCTGGGATTACAGGTGCACGAGGCCTCGCATGAGGCCTAGCACATGCACTAGCACAAGGTCTCTTTACTCTTCAAGACACAGCTTCAAAAACTCTACTTTAAGAGTTTTAGAATTAACATTTATTAATAACTTTTCTGAAACAAGAACGTTTTTGATACTTGTGTAATCTCTAGTTGTCATGAGAGGGAGATGTAGTATGTTTGTGTGATTCTTCTTCATTGGCATGGACTATCTATAAGATTAAGAAAGCAAGCATCTTAAAACATGAAACAGGGCAGTTTCAGTCTCCTTTAAGCACTGTCTGCTCCTATAGCCTATGTGGTCAATAAAACACACTAACAGAACATATACCAGCAGGCATACACAAGTCTGAATTAAGCTGATTTACCCCAGTTCTTTTCTCCTCTTAGAATGTAAATGACAGTATGTCAATAGTATACTATAAAGGACACAACTAAGAGCATCAGCTTACTGGAATCAAGTGCAAAGCAGAGGCTATGTCCCCAAATCTCAATAATAAAATGAGAAAATCTTAGCAATGCTTTAACAAGCAAGAAATTCAACCAAGAAAACCTTAAACCATTGCTGGTAGCAGCTATATATAGTAGTAGTAATTAACAAATGTTCACAGAAAACTTGATAAACCCCCTTGAAAAGTAAAAATTATCACTGTTCATACAAATAGACACTAGGAAAGGAAGAGAATAAAAGCTGGCTGACATTTAAAAGTCAATATGTCTCTAATTACCATGCACATGCATCTTAGGAAGTCTGCCAATATACTATTTAGTGTGCACCTCTATTCCTTTAATATGCTATCTAAAAACTACATTTCCTCAGCATTTTCTTAAATGTTACCAGTTAGACTTTATCTTCAACTTTTAAAGGCACATATTATTCCTTAGCATCTATCTTACTATCACCAGTGGAACAGGGTTTTGCTGTTGTGCTGAAGACAAGGCCTCACTCAGTGTATAGCTTTGGCAGGCCTGAAACCTCAGAGACCACCCGCCTGCCTCGGCCTCCTGCGTGCTGAGATTAAGGCACATAACACCACGATGGGCTTCATTTGCATAGATTTTACAATAATTTAAAGTAAGAGTAAGATAGAAGATAATACTTTGGGAATGTAAATTTCCATTTTAAAAGTGAAATACTTCCTTAAATTTTTTCTCTTTTAAAAGATTGTTTTGCTAAATTGCATACATAACTATTGCCAAGTAATAAGTAGCATTTGTCATGACAGAGTGCATGTACTTTAATACAGCAATCACATGTTTTCAATCTCCACAGGAAGGCACTAATTCAGCATTGAAGACATGTATTTTAAGATAGAAATTCTGACTCATTTAAAGCCACAAAGCAGTTCTGCCCTTATGTTAGTAAACATCATGGTGATCTATAAACTACGACTGGCCCTTAAAGTATTGGTCCCTTACTGATGCCTGGTAGTGTGTCTATCAAGCAGGACTCTAGAAAACAGTTACATAGAAGGAATGTTAGATGAGGGGGTTCCTACTATGGCTTTCTAAGAACTAAAAATAGGTAAAACTAGTGTTCATTTTTCTTTGGACTTTCCAAACACAAATAGTAACAACTGTCTATTGCTAGAAAAGTCTCAAAATTGTTCCCATAAACATTTCTCAATTAAAAATGAGCAAATCCTGTTGGGTAACAAAACACTAAATGAACTTCATTTACTGTATGCTGACATCAGACATGTACTGATTCATAATCACATAGATACAAAAGTATCCCTTCAAAAACAATAAAGTCTACAATTACCTCAAATTAACAATTTAAAATAAAAATGGATATAGGAGCACACATCTATAATCCCAGCATTCTGGAGGCTGAGGTAGAAAGGTCCAGTGGGGGTGAGAATGAGATCTCAAGAAATAAAAACAAGAACCTAATAATTCTAAATTGACTATAGGAACTGGAGAGATGGCTCAGCAGTTAAGAGTATGTCTTCTCTTTCAGAAGACTCAGGTTCAATTCTCAGGACCCATATGGCAGCTCACAATCTTCTGTAACTCCAGTTCCAAGGAATCTGATACTCTCCTCTGGCCCCTGCAAGCATCAGGCATGTGTGTAGTGTACACGCATACATAGAGGTAAAACACTAATACACATATCATACTTACAATCAGATGTCATTTCAACTTCCAATAAAGTATTTTGAAATGGTATACAGTATTCTTTTATCTTTGTGTGCAAATGTATATATATATATATGATGTATTTACCTGTGGTCATATTTGTGCAGATGCATTTTTGTGGAGGTCAGAGGACAGCTTCTAAGGCGAGTCCTTCACTTTCACCTTGTTTAAGACAGGATCATTGTGTGTATAGCCAGCTGAGTGTTGAGTTTAAAGGGACTCTCCTGTCTCTGCCCTCTAACTTGACAAAAGCCCTAAGATCACAGACACACACTATCTCATCCAGCTTTACATGGGTTCTGAAAATTCCAAGTCAAATACTCATACAGAAAGCATTTTATCCACTGAGCCAATGCCCAGCCAACACAGTATCATGAATATTATTTTCAAAATATGCCCACCTTTAAGTCTCACAGGTGAACTGAAACTTATGTTAGAGTAAGCACATTACAGAGGATCAAAACACTACAAACTACTTACCATAAAATAAAGAATAAATAGATTTCTAATAAAATAAGAGAAAAGATAAAGCACAAATAACAAGAACAGAATATTTTAAAAAGAGGGGTGGGTGGGGCTGGGAAGATGGCTCAAGAGCTAAAAGTACTTCCTGCTCTTTCATCATGACCTGCTTTGATTCCTAGCTCCCACATCAGGCAGGTCCAGGGAATCCAATGTCCTCCCTCGCTTCTGGTTTCTGGGGATACCTGAACATATGTAGTGTATACTTACAAAGACAGACAGAAAGACAGAAAGACAGGCAATCTTTTTTAAATAATAAAATTTTAAGCAGAACAAAGACTAAATATTATAAATGAATTCTTTTATACCAACAAGTTTTGCAATTCTAATTTCCTTATTGTAGGAAAATAGAAAAATAAGCTGATAAGACTATCCAAAGTTGCCATAAAGAGCAAAGTTATACAATCTACAGGAAAAGAACTGGACACAATCACAGAAAGTGAACTAAGCCAGAAAGACAAGTATTTTTTTTTTCTCTCATTTGTGGTTCCTATATTTATTTTATATAAATATATATCAACATAAGTACATACTTGTACTAAAATGTCCTCATGCACATAGTGCCATATGCATGTGAATACATGTGTATATATATATACATATATATACACATGTATATATACATATAGTTAGTTAGTCAGTCAAAAAGTTTTTGATGTTAGACATCTTCTTTGACTCAATAACATTTAAAAATGACTTCTACAAGGAAAACAAAAGAGGTCCAGCTAGATTGACCAGAAAATTCTACTAAACATTTACAGGTAAAATTAATTCTAATCACACCTAGAAGAATAAATATATTCTATTTTATTTAATAGTATTAGCATAATTTGCTAAAGTTGGATAAGAAGAAAAAAATTTAAAGCAATTTTCAAACTGGTGAAATGGTTCAGTAGGCAAAAGTATTTATCACACAAACCTGATTTCCTAAGTTTAATCCCTAGAACTCATTTATAAAAGAATGGAGAGAACCAACTCTACCAAGTCGTCATCTTGACATATATACATACAAAAGCTAATAAAATAAATTTAGGAAGTATAAAAAGATAAGCAATTGCACACAGAGAGCAATCTTGATTAAGAGACAAAACAAAGAAAGTCACAGAATGAGAGAAAACAAAAGACATGTCTGAATGAAATTAAAAATATACTCCCTCAAATCAAACCAAATGCAGAAAGAAAACAGTACATGGGGGAGGGGAAAGGAGCTGGCTCACCAGATAAAGGTGACTGCTGGCAAGTTTAACAAGCTGATTTGACATCCACAGAAGCCACATGGTGGAGAGACCTGCCCCCAGCCTTTGCACACATACTGACTCCCATGATAAACAGGGAAACAAAAAAGTTTAAGTGTATAAAAAGAAAAGGGAGAGGTATATTATTTCCATTGCATAGCATATGGAAAGCCCTTGGTTCAACTCCCAGTACTACCATCCAAAAAACAAAAACTCACCCAGAATTTACAAATAGAAGACTTTCAGGGGATGGGAGATTGCTCAGTGGGTAAAATAATACATGCTGCACAAGAATCAGGACCTGAGTTCAGACCTCTAGCACCCATGTAAAAAGTCAGACACAGCAGTGCATACATATAATCCCAGGAACTGGCCACCAGTTAATCTGGTTGATCAGTGAGTTCCAGGTTAAGTGGGACTCTGCAAAATAAGGTAGAGAGTGACAGAAGAAAACATTACAGAAGTCGACCTATAGTTTCTCTGGGTACTCATACATGTAGACCACACATTCACACAGAGAAGTTCAGTGTCATATGTAATTAAGCAAATGTAAACTGAAATACTACATATCTACAAGACTGGCCAAAACTGATACTGACACTGAAAAGTGCTAGTGAGGATGAGGAACAGGAATGCACATCGATCACTGGTAGGTACACAAAACAGCAGAGCTACTGTGGTAGCTAGTGGTTTCCTTACACAGTTAAGCACTTTTTTTTTTTTTTAAAGGGGCTCACCATGTAGCTCTGATGGCCTGAACTCACACAGATCAACATGTATCTGCAACCCCAAGGCTAGCACTGAAGGTGTGGGCCATGACACTTAAAGCTAACACTTTTATTACCAAAAAATCCAGCAGTCCTACTCCTTGGTGTTTATCAAAACACAAACAAGACTACGCAGACAATGGAATGGGGACTTGTTTTAGTTTGTATTTATTGAGATAGAGCAAAGACTGCCATCATGCTTGAGATCCTCCTCTTAGTGTCCCTCAGTGCTGAAAACTGTATAGTAATGCGAAAGAGTTTTATAGTAGCTTTATTCTAAGCTGCTAAAATTTCATGGAGTCAAGATTTTTTTTTCCTCACTAGAAAAAGCAGTACCTGTGGTGAAGAATTATGCAGTGCTTAAAAAGAACTTAACTTTATAATGGAGGGGCTCAGGATATAGCTCAGGTGGTAAACTGTTACCTTACAATACATAAAATACTAGGTTTGGTCCCCAACCCCACATACACCAAATGTACTGGCACATGTATATAATTCCATCACTTGAAGGAGAGGCTAGAGTTTCAAGAGGTCAAGAGCATTTTCACCTACATATCGAGACACATGAGACTATGTCTAAAAACAAAAGAACTGGAACTTGATACAGAGAAATAAAGTAATTATGTCATGAAAGAGTCAACAGAAAGAAAGATTCACAGGTCCTAGTTCAAACTGTATTTCTATACCAATAAGAAGCATTTTGAAAACAAAACCAAAAATAACTCAAGAAAAAATAAATTGTTAAAAAAACTCACTTTGCCGGGCAGTGGTGGCGCACGCCTTTAATCCCAGCACTTGGGAGGCAGAGGCAGGCGGGATTTCTGAGTTTCAGGCCAGCCTGGTCTACAGAGTGAGTTCCAGGACAGCCAGGGCTACACCGAGAA
>NW_022196896.1:4407645-4412865 GCF_008632895.1 Mastomys coucha
AGCAACTCACTTTTAATCTAGGGAAAGAAACCTAACAAGACAAAAGAAGCTTCAATTTATAAAATTATCAATCATACATGAGAGAAACAAGTTTAAAAAGTGAAAGAATACTTTGTTTGTGAACAGGAAATCTCAAAAGTTACTATCATATAAAACCAAAATTTAATCTATATATTTAATTAATCCTCTAAATTATATCATTGAAATAGGTATCTAGGAAATCCATATCATGTTTCAGCAGTGAAGCTAATATGACATCTGATATTCAAACAGTTAAAATCACTGGAATCTGGAAGAAAAACCCCCATAGAGCAATATACAAACACTGAGGGTCTTTCATTCATTCATTCATTCATTCATTCATTCATTCATTCATTCATTCATTCATTCAAAACTACAGATTTTATTCCCCTCCGTGTCAACCCTCTAATTGTTCTACATCCCATACCTCCTCCCCGCCTCGCCTGTCTCCACGTGGATGTCCCCACCCCACCCCCAACCCCACCTGACCTCTAGACTCCCCGGGGGCCTGAGTCTCCTGAGGGTTAGGTGCATCTTTTCTAACTAAACCCAGACCCTGCAGTCCTCTATTGTATGTGTGTTGGGGGCCTCATATCCACTGGTGTATGCTATCTCTTTGGTGGTCTAGTGTTTGAGAGATCCTGGGGATACAGATTGAGACTGTTGGTCTTCCTACAGGGTCACCCTCTTCCTCAGCTTCTTCCAGCTTTTCCCTAATTCACCCAGAGGGCTCAGCTGTTTCTGTCCATTGGTTGGGTACAAATATTTGCATCTGACTCTTTCAGCTGCTTGTTGGGTCTTTCAAAGGACAGTCATGATAGGCCCCTTTTTTTAAGCGCTCCATAGCCTCAGTAATAGTGTCAGGCCATTGAGCTGGATCTCACTTTGGGCCTGTCGCTGGACCTTCTTTTTCTCAGACCCCTCTCCACTCTCATCCCTGCAGTTCTTTCAGACAAGAACAATTATGAGTTAGAGTTGTGACTGTGGCACATTGATGGCAATCTATCCCTCACTTGATGCCCTATCTTCCTGCTGGAGGTGGGGTCTACAAGTTCCCTCTCCTCAATGTAGAGCATTTCATCTAAGGTCCCTCCTTTTAGATTCATGAGTGTCTCTCACCTCCCAGGTCTCTGGTTCATTCTGAAGGGTGCCTCCAACCTCCCAAGGTTGCCTGTTTTCATTCTTTCTGCTGGCCCTCAGGGTTTCCCTCCCCCCAACCCCCACCCCTGCCCAATACCACAGCATGTACCCCTCTCCCCTCCATCTCTATCCCCTTTCCCTTTCCCTCCCAGGTCCTCCTCCTTGTGATTGCTTTCTTCTCCCACCCAAGTGAGACTGAGGCGTCTTCACTTGGGCCCTTCAGCTTCTTGCCCTTTTTGAGTTCTGCAGACTGTATCGTGGGTATTCTGTACTTTTTTTTTTTTTTTTGGCTAATAACTACTTATTAGTCAGCACATACCATGCATATCCTCTTGGGTCTGAGTTACCTCACTCAGGATGATATTTTCTAGTTCCATCCATTTGCCTGCAAAACTTAGGATGGCCTCATTCCTAACAGCTGAGTTGTATTCCACTGTGTAAATGAACCACTTTTTCTGTATCCATTCTTCTGTTATGGGGCATCTACGTTGTTTCCAACTTCTGGCTGTCACAAACAAGGCCATATAAACATATGAACATAGTGGAACACATACCCCTGTGGCATGGTAGGGCATCTTTTGGGTGTATTCACAGGTGTGGTACCATTGAGTCTTCAGGTAGATCTATTTTCAATCTTCTGAGGAACCTCTAGATTGATTTCCAGAGTGGTTGTACCAGTTTGCAATCCCACCAGCAATGAAGGAGTGTTCCTCTTTCTCCATATCCTCTCCAACGCATATTGTCACCTGAGGTTTTGATCTTAGCCACTCTGATTTGGTGTGAGGTGGAATCTCAGGGTCATTTTAATTTGCATTTCTCTGATCACTAAGGACTTTGAACATTTCCTTAGGTGTTTCTTAGCCATTCCACATTCTCAGTTTAGTTTTATACCGCATTTTTTATTGGGTTATTTGATTTTATAGTGATTAACTTCTTGAGTTCTTTATGTATTTTGGATATTAGCCTTCTATTAGATGTGGGGTTAGTGAAGAACTTTTCATTATCTGTAGGTTGCCAATTTGTCTTATTGACTATGTCCTTTGCCTTACAGAATCTTTCCAGTTTCATGAGGTCCCATTTATCAATTCTTGATCTTAGAGCCTGACCCATTGGAGTTATGTTTAGGAAATTCCCCCTGTGACAATGAGTTCAAGGCTCTTTCCCACTTTCTCTTCTATTAGATTCAGAATATCTGGTTTTATGTTGAGGCCCTTGATCCACTTGGACGTGAGCTTTGTGCAAGATGACAAATATGGGTCTATTTTCATTTTTCTACATAATGACAGCCAGTTAGACCAGCACCATTTGTTGAAGATGCTTTCTTTTATCCATCGTATATGTTTGTCTTCTTTGTCAATGATAAGTGCCCATAGTGTGTGGTTTTATTTCTGGGTCTTCAATTCTATTTCATTGATCTTCCTGCCTGTCACTGTACCAATACCATATAGGTTTTTATCACAGTTGCTCTGTAGTACAGCTTGAGGTCAGGGATGGTGAGTCCCCCAGTTCTATTGTTGAGAATAGTTTTCACTATCCTGGATTTTTTGTTATTCCAGATGAATTTAAGATTTGCTCTTTCTAACTCTATGAAGAATTGAGTTGGAATTTTGATGGGGATTGCACTGAATCTATATATTGCTTTCAGCAAGACGGCCATTTTTACTATATTAATCCTGCCAATCCACGAGCATGGGAGATCTTTCCATCTTCTGAGGTCTTCTTTGATTTCTTTCTTTAGAGACTTGAAGTTCTTGTCGTACAGATCTTTCTCTTGTTTGGTTAGAGTTACCCCAAGATATTTTATACTATTTGTGGCTACTGTGAAGGGAGTTGTTTCCCTAATGTCTTCCTCAGCCTGTTTATCATTTGTATAAGGAAGGCTGCTGATTTATTTGAGTTAATTTTACCTGGTCACTTTGCTGAAGTAGTGACAGCGCAGAGCAGTGAGAAAGGGTTCCTATAATGAACAGTACTTAAGAAACTGGCTACCTACACAGATAATAGTCATAACATGAGGAAAAGTATTCAGGATTCTAACTACACCAAAATTAAATAGTCCAGGGCTGTGGGTATAACTTAGTTGGTGCTTGCCCAGCCTGTAAAAAGTCCTGGGATTGAATCCAGAATAAAACTAAACATGGCGATGCATGTCTGTAATCCCAGCACTTGTATATTAGAGGCAGGTAGATCATAAGTTCAAAGTCACCCTCAGCTGCATAGCAAGTCTAAAGCAAGCCTGGGATATGTGAGATTTAGTCTCTTACTCTATCTTTTGAGACACAGTGAAACAATAACACGGCTGTGCAATGGAATGAAGAAAATGTTAAAAGGAGAAAGTACAAAAGGGGTAATATACTATCCTCAGTACCCTCGGGAGAAAAGATGCTTATTTATCAATTCATTTGTACAAAACAAATACAAGAAAACTAACGCAGAAATTAAAGAAGCTGGTTTCCCAGGGACAGGCGGAGCAAACAGGAGAAATAACAGAATAGTGAGTGTAGTGGTTTGAATAGGTGTGGCCCCCACAGACTCACATATATGCTTGGCTCATAGGGAGTGGCACTATTAGGAGGTGTGGCTTTGTTGGATGAAGTGTGTCACTGTAGGGTTGGACTCTGAAGTCTCCTGTGTCAAGCTACGCCTAGTATGGCACACAGTCTCCTGCTGCCTGTGGATCCAGATGTAGAATGCTCAGCTCCTTCTCCAGCACCACTCTGCCATGTTTCCCACCATGAAGACAATGGACTAAATCTCTGAAACTATAAGCCAGCCCTAATTAAATGTTTCCCTTTATAAGAGCTGCATGGTTATAATGTTCCTTCACAGTAGGAGAGTGAAAAGATACTTCTGTGAAGCTCAGACTATGAGTCCTATTCCAAAAATAACCAACCACAACTGCCCCAAAATAGAAATAACAGAAGTACAAATATTACAATATCCCATGTTAACGGCAATAGGTATTCAAAGAGCTCAACTTAACTACAAACCAGTATTTCAACTGCATCCTATATGAGAAAACTACAAAAAGATGCTTTTGTTGTTGTTTTATTTGTTTGTCTGTTTGTTTAAGACAGGATTTTACACAGCCCAACCTAAAACTCACAGCAGTCCTCAGTCTCCTGAGTGCTAGGATCATATACATGAGCCACCTTACCCAGCTCACATCTTGTTCTTTTCTAAAATTAAATTTGTTCATTTGTGTGTGTGTGCGTGTGTGTGTGTTTGCGCGTGACTGCACAAATGTGGAGATCAGAACAACCTTTCTTTACAATATAGGCCCTAGGAACTGAATAAGAGTATCAAGACTAGCAGCTATGTGTCCTTACCTGCTGAGCCATCAGCCCCACATGCTGTTCTTAAGTTAGTAAATTACAATGAATTCTATATTATAAAGCTTGAGTTTAATAGCTAAGTCATTAAAATCATATTTCCCTACATAACTAGCTATCCAATAATGCTAAGAATTAGTTTATGCTTACCCTACCTACAGATAAAGACAAGGATGGTTTATTAAGAAATTAAACTCCAATCTGAAATTTCAACCATCATTATATTCACACATTCTCCTCTCCTCAATAGTAACCCCAAAGGAATGACGACAAACATGTTATTTTACTGTTGTGGAAAGGAAATGCATTATAGTTTTACTTTAACTGAGGTGAACGGCCTCACCTTGCACGCTGTTGTTAGGGGACTGAAGAGGAGTATCTGATATAAATACAGTTGCTCATAAACCCTTTAAGGAAACAATTCTCAAAGCAGATGACAGAAATATTTAAGCACATACCACAAAAAAACCCACAATTGTTAAAAGGTTAGGGAAAGCTCACATTTGTTAAAAGGTTAGGGAAAGCTTACTTCCTGGACTGAGAGAAGGCTGAGGCTGGAGAGCAGCTTTCCCTCTTCTATGTATGGACACCTGTAGTACATAAAGGGTTGACTGCATGGTCCCCACTTTCCCTCTTCTATGTATAAACCTGTAGTACATAGAGGGTTGACTGCATGGTCCCCGCTTTCCCTCCTCCATGTATAAACCTGTAGTACACAGAGGGTTGA
>NW_022196896.1:4412891-4420082 GCF_008632895.1 Mastomys coucha
TCCCCGCTTTCCCTCCTCCATGTATAAACCTGTAGTACACAGAGGGTTGACTGCATGGTCCCCGCTTTTCATCTAGGAAAAAAAATGTTGGAAAGTCATTCATGCAGTGGAGAACAAAAGATGTTCTAGAAACCGGATACAGTGAAATTCAAAAGAAATGTATATAACTCATGAATCAATTGTTAAATTATAGACTATGTCACATGCTACAATGTGTTAATAATGATTATGATCAATCAAAGAGAAAAAAGTTTTAAATTCCCATAATGATTGAGACCTATAATGCATTCTGTATCTTAAAGGTTTCAGCAATTCTGAATTTCAGATGGGCAGTGGTACTGCATGCCTTTAATCCCAACAATTCTGAATTTCAAGGATAATTTTAACTTCGCAGAACTCTGCACAAAGTGCTGACTGCCACATGAACAACACACATCTAAAGAAATGTTCAAATATCTCATGGATAGAATATACAGGACAATTGTCTTCACTGTAGTTATAATTTTAGTTTGAATTAAATTATAGAAATATGGGGTTGTTTTTCATCATAAAACACTGACTGGTATTTTTAAAGTAATTACCATTTTCATGACCACTAGGTATGAAACAACAGCCCACTGAGTTAGACAGCCCTGCTTTAACTGAACGAGCACTGCTGTTGGTAAAATAAAGTAACTACTGCCAGGCGGTGGTGGCGCACGCCTTTAATCCCAGCACTTGGGAGGCAGAGGCAGGTGGATTTCTGAGTTCAAGGCCAGCCTGGTCTACAGAGTGAGTTCCAGGACAGCCAAGGCAACACAGAGAAACCCTGTCTCGAAAAACGAAAATAAAATAAAATAAAATAAAATAAAATAAAATAAAAAATAAAGTAACTACTAACTGGCTAATCTTAAAAGCACAAAGATCACAATGACATTACAATTCAAAACCATCAGTCCAGAACCCCATACCTCTGGGGTGGGTCTTCCACTTCAATTATCCTAACCTAGATAATCTCTAACAGGTTCCCAAAGGATCATTTCCTGGATGGTCCTGGATGTTGCCAACTTGACAATAAATAATCACAACAAAATGCAAATTCTATTTTATATGTATTTTAATCTCTGTTTCTATACCTACCTTTCCAGATTCAAACTCTTTTTCCCCAAGGGTTTTCTAATCTCTAATTTTCTTCCCTTTTCTCAGTTATGAAGCATAACTAATTAAGATATAACAAGATATTAATGTTATATCAAGCATAACAAGATCAGCAAAGGATATTCTAAAGCTGAATTCACTAAAAAGCGCTGTAGAATAGACAGCATTGGCAGAAATAGTCTACTCTGAGAGGTGGTGACTGATTGTCAGGTTTGTAAATGTTTTCTCACCACGCCTTTGCGATCACGGAGTGAGACCAGCTTCTAACTGCTGTATTTATTAACTGTACAATAACAGGCAACTCATTTAACTCCTCTTTAGCCTCAGTATTTTATTAAATTATAGTGGTGAAACACAAAGATGCTTTGAGTATTAAGTAAAATAAATATACATGATGAGTTTATGTTTAAATTAGTTGAATTACATTAAAACAACAACATATACACTAGGAATATATATTTAATAAGGAAGAAAAATTAGTTGCATCATATGAAATATTGGAGCTTTTGGTAAATGACAACATTGTTTAAAATTAATTTTAGGCAGGAGCTAGAGAAAGGACCCAAGGAGCTGAAGGGTTTGCATACCCTTAGGAGGAACAACAATATGAACTAACTAGTACCCTCAGAGCCCCTAGCGACTAAACCACCAACCAAAGAGTACACATGGTGGGACTCATGGCTCCAGCAGCATATGTAGCAGAGGATGGCCTAGTCGGTCATCAATGGGAGGAGAGGCTCTTGGTCTTATGAAGGTTCTATGCCCCAGTGTAGGGGAATGCCAGGGCCAGGAAGCAGAAGAAGGTGGGTTGGTGAGCAGGGGAAGGGGGAGGGGGAAGGAACAGGGTTCCCCCACACACACCAGGGGAAACCGGGAAAGGATATGTCATTTGAAATGTAAATAAAGAAAATATCTAACAATAAAAAAAAATAATTTTAGGCCGGCTCTCATAAGCTGGACTTAAACATAGCAATTCTTCTGTTTCAGCCCCACCTTCACCCCAACCACATTTCAATGTGCTGTTATTACAGTCATGAGTCAGCTGCCACGCCCATCTTCAGAGCTTAAAATTATAACCTATCAGAATCCATATGTTACATGTAGGTTTTATATATGAAAAACAAAGAACAGAGAGTCAAGTGGTCAAAGGGAAAGCAGAAACTCATTGATATAATTAGAATAGATGAATGATCTGAATTCTACACAAGTGGAGTTTCCAAGTTATATAACCCAAAATTTTTTAAATTATCCTTCTAGGTTATTTTTTAGTCCTTCTTTCTTTCTCTTTCTCCATCTTTCCTTCTTTCTGTTCAATTGCACATTCACAAAGAGGCCTTCTGATGATTGATCAAGTTTTCAGATTACTCAGATTAAAATGGATGCTATAAATAGTAGCCCTAATATGAATATTAGTAAAGGTGCTATGAAGTAGCACTAATAAATACAAAAGTAAAAATAAAAAACTATAGTGATGTAACTAGAATTTCAAGGTATAAGGTTCTATGCTAGACTTAATTTTATTTTCTATTAGTCTTTCCCTATGCTCTTCACTTGAATATTCCTCTAGTATTAGGATTTTTAAAGTACCAGTTAATCTGTCCAAAGAACCCTGAGTTAGGCATTATGATTACCCTCATTTAATTAGAAAAAAAGTTAATAAAAATGACCAATTTGCTTTGGGTCACATAGCCTGTGGCTCTTTGTTTTTAATTTCCATAGTCTGATTAAGGATAATTAATCCTCCAGAATACAAACAACTCTAAATGAGACAAGAATCTGTTTACAGAATCTGATGTGAATTATGAGGACAGGAGTCAGGAGTGCTACAGACAAGAGTTCCCCTTGACACCATCTCTCTCTCTCTCTCTCTCTCTCTCTCTCTCTCTCTCTCTCTCTCTCTCTCACACACACACACACACACACACACACACACACACACGCACACACACGTACAAACAGAACAAGCAAGCATCGTTAAACAACTTTTAAGATAACGTTAAACAAGTTTTAAGATAACTACAAACACTCATCATGTCACCATAGAACTGACACCATCACTAAGCAGGTCATCAATACACCAAAACATCTGTATTGGGTGAGTAACTATGGTAAAACAATATGTTGTTTCTAAGATCTGATTAATTTTACAAAAAACAAGGTATCTTTATATTTTGTTATATAAAATATAACCTTTATCACAAGCTAAGAACAGTGGCTAATAAATAAAAAGACTGTGATATATTTATCAATTACATATAACTTAGAGATGGATAGAAATAACTGTCACTCTTACCAATATTAGTGGACTTATCAGGTGCACATTATTGTGATTATGATTATATTAACAGCTTCAAGGAACAATGTGAAATCTAAACCACATTAAACTATTTTTTAATTATATTTTTATCACAATACCTAGAAATAGTAAGCACTATGTTTTCAATTACTTTCCTGGGCAAAAATATGAGCTAGTAAAGCAAATAACAAGGTAGCGTGAAACAAAATTAAACAGGTACTTAGCTCGAAACCTGAGTACTTGGATTTCACTCTTGGAACCCACTGTGGAAGGAAAAGAAACTGATTCTCGAAAGTGGTCCTCCTACTCCACACACATGCCCACACTCACACATATCATTTGCACAAACAATAGAAAACAATGAAATACACATAATGAAATAGAAAATAATGAAAACACGTAAACCTATAAAAAAGCATTTGCTACTCAGACGCTGTAAGATTTGGGGTCCCAGAGATAAATCTCTTTTCTTCCAAAACTACTAGTTGTATTCATTTTTCCAGTTATAATTGCATTTGATTAAGGTTAAGATTTTAATTCTTCAGTAGCTATTACTCCATAAAAATAAACTCTTCATTCTAAATGTCTCAAAGCAACAATGATACCATGATTTTGACAAATGAAATGGAAAAGGTCTTAGTTGTGTACTAGACTCTACCAAGATGCCAGGACAAGATTAAATCTATAAAGGTTTCTTAACTCATTAACATTAAAAAAAGGGACCATAGCTGGGCACGATGGTGCATGCCTTTAATGTCAACATTTGGGAGACAGAGGCCCAATGATCTCTATGAGTTTGATACCATTCTGATCTACAGAGCAAGTTCCAGACTACATAGATAGACCCTGTCTCAAAAATAAAACACCCTTTCCCACCCCCTAGAAGAAATGTGACTGTTATTTGGAATCTGGTGAAAGTCTTTCCAGATCTTAACACTCTAGGCAAGGCAGACAACATGAAGCATATGCATCATTTATGCTGACCTCACACTAATATGATCATAATCACACAGAAAGAGATGCTCTTAAGAAATAGTACAGATATTATCTGTTTTTCCACCAAAAGTTTACCAGGTAGAAATTCATGTAAGGTAAGGAAAAACCCTAGACTTGATTCTTCTATCTCAAAAGTCTGAATTGTATTTTTTTTAAAAACTCTGTCAATCACTATATATAGCCAAAAGACATTATTAAAGTATCAAGTTATCCTAAAGTGTGGAGAATCTCAGACATTCTATTTGGCATATGCCAGACAGTTATGACCAAGCTATTGAAAGTCATTGTCTGTCCTTCACTGAGGTGTGGATGGCACTGCAAAAACTAAGAAATCACTTACAAAAAACTCACGTATTTGGTTTGTTATGTGTTTTTCTTATGACTTGACAGAGACATGGTAAAAGTCGCAGGAGGTCTTCATTTTTGGTGTTTGTTTCTTAGAAAATACTTTTTTGTTAAAAATTGTTTCTTAG
This sequence comes from Mastomys coucha, assembly GCF_008632895.1. Classification (NCBI taxonomy): domain Eukaryota; kingdom Metazoa; phylum Chordata; class Mammalia; order Rodentia; family Muridae; genus Mastomys; species Mastomys coucha. The sequence goes on from NW_022196896.1 coordinate 4,417,794, forward strand.
AAAATACTTAAGACTTCTCTGAAGTATGGTGCCACAGCTAGCTCAGATGGCAGCTGATAGCACTTGTCCTAATTCAGAGAGTATTGGTAGTCCTTTTCCAGTAATAATAATGGAATCACCATCTCCAAAGTACAAAGGGCCCTGTAAACACAGGCGTGGTGGGTTCTGCTACACCAGCTTGCTCTTGCAATATGGTACCTTACTAAAAGACATCAGAAAATCAAAGTACACAATCCAATGTGGAGAAGTTGTTCAGTGGGATACAACCAACCAGTATGGCTCCTTATGTTTGTTTTTGTTGTGCTAGGGCCGTGCACAGGCTGGACAAATGCTCTATCATTTTCCACACCTAAACCTGCCTCTCGTCTCAAAAGTACACTAATAAATTAGCACTCTATCATTACCCTCTGCAGAGATTAGAGCAAGCAGGAAGCTAGAACTAGAAAGTACCCGCTCACACTGTGTAATCCAAGGCCTCAAGTGCCCTTTCATACTAATTCCTTCTTTTGGGTCCAGGAGGGCTCTGGAGACAGCTTAGCTGGCCACAGTTGCTCACTGATCACTATCCCATGAGAAATAGCCTGCTTTCTTAAGGTGACCCAGAATCTGCAGAAAATGTCCTCTGTAGGTGCTAAAGTCTGCCCTTGAGCTACTTTTTCAGCCCTTTCATCTCTCTGGCTCCACTCCAGGCCCTGGGAATTACTGCTTAGTGTCTGGTGTTAGCGATGACCATGGTTTCACACAGATTCGGCTGTTTTGGATGTTAGGGTGTGCTGCCCTGTCTATGACCCACCAATGCTGGTACTCTCTGAGATTTGTCACTCTGGTTCTTTGGCTGCTGCCAGGCAGTTCCTGCATACATAGTGTTATGAGGCAGATTTCAGCCTTTGAGACAGTACTTCAGTTTCAAGATTCCTTTCTATAGACAGAATTTTCCTTGCTATATATGCTTTCTGGGAATAAATGGTGTTTTTATTCTACTGTAAACTTAGACTTTAGCAAAAGAATGCTAATCTTTGTTGTCAACCTGACACACAGAAATAAGGAGCCACTATGGAAAAATCTGCCTCCATCAGATGTCCTGTGAGTACTGTCTATGCAATATCTTCTTGACTTCTAGTTGATGTGAGAGAACTGCCTGGTGTGGGTGATATTATCCCAAAGAGATGGCCTTAGGATATACATGACAAGTAGTTGAAGGAGAGCCTGGAACCAAGCCAGCAAGTTCCTGCCTCAAGCTCTTACCCTGCTTCCTATAATCATGGACTCTACACAGTTAAGATGAAATAAACCCTTTCCTTTCCAGGTCACTTTTGTTAATAAGTATATTATCACAGCAACAGGGCAACACAGTAGAACAGCAATAATATAAAGCAGGAACATGACCGCCTCTAAAAAGAGACTAATCTGAAAGGTGGCTGGACCACAAATTTCACTTATTTAAAACATACAGGACTACATGACTCTTGTTCATTTAGTAAACGTCTTGCCAATTTCTTTAACTGCTAGAGAAATAAAGATGAGATATATCTCATTGGTAGGTGCTTCCCTAGCATACACAAAATCCTAAACCACAAAAAAGAGGAAAACAAAGGAAAGAAATAAAGATGAAATCCTAGTTTGTAAGTATTTATCTGAAAAGAGATTAAACATACTTACCTCAAATGTATCCCTTTTGTCCTGTTGAATTAACTTTTTCTTATACTGTGTATTATTTCTTTATTGGTAATCTCAGCCTCTACAAGGAAATTAACTAGAGTTATCCCAAACTTTCTCATACTCAAGACCAGACATTAACCTTTCTTTCTTCCTTTCGTTCTTTCTTTTCTTCCACTCATCCATCCTTCCTCCCTTTTAAAAAAGTATGCTTACAAATGCTAGTATAATCACTTAAGAACTATAAAGGGTATTATCAATATACTGACATTAAAGAAGAAAACAGAATAATAAAAGATTCTGGATTTCAAGTAAAGATATCAGAAAAAGAAAGATTTGTTTTAATTATAAAAAAAGGTACTGAATTGCCAAGATGGCTCATGGGTAAAAACACTGACCACCTAAGTTTGATCGCTGACACCTATATAGTGGAAAGAAAGAGCTTATTCCTGCACGCAGGTGGTCCTCTTCCCTGTATATATATATGCATGAAGCATTTGTACACACATACAAGAATCTAAAAATGTTTGAATGTTACAAACATGGTAGATAGTCATCTAAAAATATCAAACACCATGTTCAATGTCAATGGTCTAAATACATCAATAAACACTGAATAAGAAAAAAAAAAAA
>NW_022196896.1:4420092-4420374 GCF_008632895.1 Mastomys coucha
GTCTTTAAAAAAAAAAAAACACTTTAGCCAGGCAGTGGGGTGAACGCCTTTAATCCCAGCACACGAGGCAGAGGCAGGAAGATCTCTAAGTTTAATGCCAACTTGTTTGTTCTACATAGTAAGTTTGAAAACAGCCACGGTTACAGAGAAACTCTGTCCCAAAAAATCAAAAACCAAACCAAACCAAACCAAGAAAGGGGAAGAAGAAAGCAAGCATTTTAAATATAAGATGCAGCGGGGCAGTGGTGGTGCACACCTTTAATCCCAGCACTTGGGAGGCAG
>NW_022196896.1:4420384-4437362 GCF_008632895.1 Mastomys coucha
TGCAAATAAGTTAAAAATAAAAGGATAGGACCACAAAATGGCTTAGAAGGTGAGAGATGTAAGGCCAGGCTTAATAATGATCCTCAACTTTAGCATCAGCACTCGCGCGTCTATCTATCCTAGTCCACAGAGTTCCAGAACTGCCAGGGTTACAGAGAGAATCCTGTCTCAAAAAAAAAACAAAAAACAAAAAAAGTATGTGTTGGCAAATTATGGACAATCCCCAGAATTGGTACAAGGAGAAAACACACTCCATAAAAATTGTTCTTTGACCTGCACGTGGTACATGCATGTGCTCGTGCACACACACACACACACACACACACACACACACACACACATACACACACACACATTCTAAATTAAGTTTTAAAATTAAATAAATTAAAAGTATATAGAAATAAAACCAGAGAATACTGATCTAAAGAACTCTGTAATATCTACACTAACTTCAAATGAGGCAGATTTCAGAGCAGTTCACTGAGAAAGAGAAGGCATCACATAATGACAAACTGTTTAATTCTCCAGGAAGACATAACATCTTCAATATGTCTCCGTAGGCGATACTGGTGCATGCCTGTTACCCTAGCACTCAGGAAGCAGAAGAAAGAGGACTAGGAGTTCAAGACCAGCCTGGGACACATGAGAGTCTATCTCAAAATAACTGATTTTAAAAATACAAACAAAAACAATAACCAAAATACATGTGCCTGAAATTAGGGTATAACCAGAGCATTAACATAATGAAGCAAGAACTAATGAAACTAAGCAAGAAAAAAAACACCAATTCTACTCTAACTCTGACAGAGGTCTCAACACCCAAGGCACCACCCAGCAGAGTTCTCTTTAGTGATTCATAGATCTAAGAACCAAGGATGGAGCTTAACTAATATGTTAATATGATGTTACTAATAGCAACATCAGTCAACTCTATTCAGCTAACATGTAGAGTACATTCAACAAAAGAGGTGATAATTGTTTGTTGTTGTTTTGAAATTCGTATGGAACATTTTCCAAGAAAGAATTCTGAGCCGCAAAAACACTGTAACATTTTAATGAAGGTGATTTATGTTTTCAGACCCTAATGAAATCCAAGCAGAAATCAATAATTGAAATATGCTAGGAAATCCTCAAGTACCTGAAATCTAAACATTATTCAAATTAATATAGAAATAAAAGACTAAAGAAATAATAAAAATATTTTAGATTAAAATTAAAAAGCATGATTTATCAAAATTTGTGAGATATAATAAAGACAGTATGTCATAGTTAGAGTTTCTATTGCTTTGATAAAACACAATAACTAAGACAATTTGGAGAGGGGAACAAAGGTTTATTTCGACTTTCAGATAAGTAGTCCCTCATTCATGGAACCCAAAAGGCAAGGACTCAAAAGGAGTAGCTAATGGAGGATCCACAGAGATTTGCTGCTTCCTGGCTTACTCATGGATCACCCAGCCTGCTTTCTTATAGATCCCAGGACCACCAGCTAAATGTGGTATGACCCACGGCAAACTCCCTCATCAATTGTTAAAATGTCCTACAGGCCAGTTCTATGGACTTTCTCTATCAAGTTTCCTTTTTTTTACATGACCATAGCTCTTGATTAGTCAATATAAAAACTAGCCAGCACACAGTGAGTAGAGGAAAATTTATAGAACTGAAATAATTTTTTGAAAATAACTAAAATTAGTAAGTTTCTATCTTAAAACATTCTGGAGAAAGAGAAAATATGTCTTTAACCAATTAGAAGAAATAATAATTTCAACAGAAATTATAATGGAAAGTATCAGAGAAACAAATCTACCCTAAGAAGTGAAAGACAAGTCATCACTACTCACCCTATGGACAAAGAGATTATAAATAAATGTTACTGGGCCCAAAGCACGGCTAGGTCAATAAAAGTGCTTGCTGTACAACACAGGCTACCTTAGTTTGATCCCTAGAATCCATCTAAAGATGGAAAGAGAAAATTAAAAGTTGGCCCTTAATCTTAGATAGACAAGCAGACAGACAGACAGACAGACAGACAGACACACACACATTTTTAAAAATTAAAAATAATACTATAAAGGAAATGCAACTCAAAACCACAATTAGGAATTATTTAATCCATTAGAATGGTTATTATCAACAACCCTAAAATTGATGAGGATATGGAAAGGGGTGAAGATCCTGTACACTGTTGGTAGAAATGAAATTAGTAATATAGCTATAAAGGAAAACAGCATCAAGGCTGCTCCAAAAAGTAGCAGAAGTAACACATGATCCAGCAATTCAATTAGTTAAGTATATAGTCAAAGGAAATGAAGTCATAGTATGTTGAACATGGATCTGCCATTACATCCTCCCAGTGCAGCACTGCTAACAGCAGCTAAGAAATGGAGACAACCTAGCCGGGTGGTGGTGGCGCACACCTTTAATCCCAGCACTTGGGAGGCAGAGGCAGGTGGATTTCTGAGTTCGAGGCCAGCCTGGTCTACAGAGTGAGTTCCAGGACAGCCTGGAAACACTATAGAGAAACCCTGTCTCAAAAAAAAAGAAAGAAAGAAAGAAAGAAAGAAAGAAAGAAAGAAAGAAAGAAAGAAAGAAAGAAAGAAAGAAAAATAGAGACAAGCTAAACCTACATCAGCTGATGCATAAAGAAAATGTACATATGCACATGAGATGCCATCCTGCTACTAATAAAAATGAAATCCCAGTGATTCTCTCAACACTAACAGAGACAAAAATCAGTATGCTAAGTAAAATAAACGAAGAAAAAAAGATAATATCACAACATCTTATTCACAAATACAATCTTAAAGTTGCTCTTGCTAGGCACGAGTGTGCATGCCTAAAATGCCAGTACTTGGGACGCAGAGGCAAGAAAATTACTGTGAGTAAAAGCTAGGTAGGACAAAGGATTCTGAATGTTTTCATCATAAAACTAGTGTTTGATGAGACAGATATTGCTTACTCAGATTTGAGCACATGACTCTATATACATGGTCTGAAGTATCACATAAAACCCCTAAATTATGAAAAAAATCTGTCAACTGAAAAACAGGTAGCATGTAAGTGTCCTTCTCTCCTTACATTCAAACAGCAGGGCGAGAACAGGGACTCCAGACTCCCGGATTCACTCCTTTGGGTGAAATGGAGAAATCTTTAAAAATACTCAAGGATGTGGACAGAAAGGAACCCTTATTATTGTTAGAGGAGTAAAGATTAATACATCCATATAGAAATCAGTATAAAGATTCTTCAGACTATTAAATATATAACTCCCACATGGCCCAGCTCATTCATTACTGGGCTTCATACCCAGAGAACTCCAAACCCTACTACTGAGATATCTGTATGCCTATGTTCACTGCTGCTTGATTCACCATACCACGGAAATGAAACCAACCTAGTTGTTTATCAATAGATGGACGGATAATGAAAATCTGGTGTGTGTGTGTGTGTGTGTGTGTGTGTGTGTGTGTGTGTATACACATGATTATACACACACACATATATATGTATACATATATAAATGTATGTTATATGTGTATAATACATATATATTTGGTATCTCTTGACTCCCAGATATGCATGCATATATCATTTATATATCCACTAATAATAAACAGAAAATTTTAAAGTAAAAAACTACATATAATTTCATATAATATATAAAATTTTCATTATCCAAATATAATACTAGAATATATAAATACATAAAGAAACATGAAATCACAAAATTTGTAGAATATGAATGAACTCAATGCATTTTAGAATGTATATTAAGTGAGATCGTATACTCACAAAAAAAAAATCACATGTTCTCCCTCATATGCTGGTCCTATCCTATATATATATATCCTATATATAAACAAATGCACATGTGCACATAGTATAACATGTAGAAAGGAGAAAAGAAAAGGATGATGAGAAGAACTAAAAAGGGCGAGAGAGATGGCTTAGTGATTAAGAGCACTGTTGCTCTTGCAGATTTCCCAGGGTTCATGTCTTAGCACTCACATGCAGCTCACTGTAACTGCAGTTCCAAGGGACCCACATCCTCATCAATCTCCGAGAACACAAATATACATACAAGCAAAGCACTCATACACATAAAATAACTTTAAATTTTTAAAAAGAGGACTGCATGTCGGTAATAGCCACTTTTATCATAAAAGAAGGCACAAAGCTAATTATTTTTCTAGTTTTAGTTGACATAGATTTTCCCAGGTTTTGCTAGTAGACAGGTGCATAAAAATTTTAAAGGTGAAATGCAAAATCCAGTGTGAAAGTCCACAGCTTTAGAATGACTATTTTAACTGTACGGAAGTATACTGCAATGTACAGGCTTTGGGTTTGGTCAATTTCATTGCATTATGCCATTTGCAAGTTCTTTTACAAAAACAAGATTTAATATATTAAAAAGTATACAAATAAATGTACAGGCTAATGCAAGTTACACGAGGAAAAAAATAGGTAATTTAACAAGAAATATTGTGGCTGAAGGCTGAAACCTGCAACCAGTGCAACTGATCTTTAGATGAAAAGACGCTAAGCAGCTCAAGGATACTTTACTACCTAAAACAAAAAACAAACACAATGAGTGAGTCAGCAAGAGACAGACACACAGAGAAAGGAACTGTTAAGCAGGTAGGATCAAAGCTTACAGATTTGGAGATTTTTCATTCTATACAAACGTAAAACCTAAGTGTTAACAAAACACTAAAGATCCAGCGTGGTCATTTGCTTGATAAGAGAGATTACAGAATTACAGCAGTAGAAACAGGAGCCGTGTGGATGAGGAGGAGAGTGGAATGAAAATTGTGGGATGCATTCTACAAGGTGGTCCCATAGCACATTCAAGTTAAGACAATGTATTAGCTTCCACCTCAGCCTCATGGGCTTGGCCTGGTCTGCCCACCTGTGTAGTTTGAATGAGCTCTGTTGCTGCCCGTGGATGGCTAGTTAAACTACGTGGACTTACCGGTTTCAGCCTCCCCAATACTAGAGTTATAGGCCCACAGCATTATACCAGTTTCCTAGGTTCCAGGGATGGAACTCTGATCCTCATGTTTACATGTTAAACACTTTACAAAATGAGATAACTCCTGCACAAGAAAACAATTCTATCTCCCTTAATAAGTTTAATTTTAAGTTGGCTCCTTTCCCACACCAGCCAGGCTCTTTACTCTTAATACCACCAACCAGAATTTACTGAAGCCAGTATTAGATTTTTGAAAAATCTGGCATTATAAAGGTAGCCTATGTATTCAAGAAATGAGAAAGGCATAGAAAATTAAAACATGTCAGAAGAAAAAGGAAGGGAGTTGGCCAGCAGGTAAAAGTGCTTTACTATAAACATGATAATCCTGGTTCTATCCTTAGAACTCAAAGTGGAAGGAAATAAGATACTCACAAAAACTGACCTCTAATCTACTCAACTACACACACACACATACACACACCCCACTTCTCTATCCACAATGCCTTAGAGGCAGTGGTAAGCAGAAGTGGTCTCCAACAGATTGCAGCTTGATTCTGTCCTTAGTAAGACGAAATGGCAACTAGGAGTTTAACACAGTTTGTGGTGCCAGGTTCAAAGCATTCCATTATTAAGTAATTCAGCAAGGAAGCACTCTATCATTAACACCAAAACTGACAGAATTACCCCCACTTCCCAGCCAACCCTACTATAATGTGATCCTAAGCAGTTTCTTTTGTCATGCTCCGTGACTAACTTCTTCGCCCTCTTTTTGCTCTTACAGAGGTATTAACTGATCCTTTACTCCACCTTGTTTAAAAGTTATTAACTCTACAAAGTCTTAAATTCTCTGCTTTCTGGGTCTATCACAATCTAGTCCTGGTATATATTATTCAACCCTCCAGTTCCATAAATTCCATAACCACTGCAAAGTTTGTTCCTTCAAACCCACTACATTTTTGTTTTGAATTCCAACATATTTATAAAGTTCTTTTCAACCAAACCAATTTTACTTTGTGTTGTTTCTAGCAATTAAAACATTTTCCTACTTTATTTTTATACATTCTAAGACACAGAATAGACAACTGCAGTACTATATTCACAGCAGCAGTGGAACATTTTTTCACTTTATCAATCATCTGTATTTACTGTCTTAGTCAGACCACTCATTCCTACGGTTCAGGTAGCTTTTTATTTCCCATACATAACAATATATTGATGGTTCTCAGTGAGTATTTAATGAATAGTGATAAATCAGCTGTAACTAGCATTTCTACTTAAAGTTTGAAAGACAAGTCGGAATAGTAATTTTTCCTTATTCATAAATTATAGCCTGAAAAAGATAAAAAGGTCTTTGTTCCTTGGTAATGAATTCATGTAATTTACAGTTAATTTATTCTAAATTCCCTTGAGACCATTAGCATGCCCTATACTTCCTACAATGAATGCATGCTTAAATGTCCATGCAACTTGTGTGTGTGTGTGTGTGTGTGTGTGTGTGTAAAACATAAAAATGAGGATACTAGTGAAAAGAGAGAAATTTTATATCTAAGGAATCTGCAGCATTACATAAGCAAAAACACATCTAACGTTTATACAACTTCTCATTTTTTAAGCAAATTAATAAAAAATTGCACTTTTGCAAAACGTGTAGTCTAGACTTCTTTTGAGTGAAACATGATTCTGACATCTGAAGTAGATTCTGTTTATCAATGAGTATAAAGTATCTTTCAACGAAAAATACAGATAATCTCCCTTCCTGTTTCTAGAAATTAGACAGAGGTTTCTAATTAAAAGAACACAGGCACCAATTCCATCAAACATGAAGGTTAAATCTGTCTTGTTCTTGACAGACAATGCTGTTGTGGTAAACAGGTACTAACAACCAAAGCCTAAGTTGATAACTGCAGTGAAAGGGATGTCCCTTATGAGAAAGCATATTTTTTAAGCAAAGGCCATGAACAGTAGGAAGTAATATAATAAAAATTAAAGTACTGGAAACTACTAGTTCCACTACTGTACACAGCTCTGCAAAATTTCTGACTCCTAAGTGTCTCTACTACCTCTTTTCTTTAGAGCTGGCAGTCTCGCTTGCTAAGATAGTTTTCTGATGTACACAAAGGATGAAGCAAGCCTAGCAACTCCCTCTCCCAAATACTCTCCCCCGAGACTCAGAGCTTGATATGAGTTCCATTTCCTAGAGATAAAAGGCCTGCATTAACAATGATGTGCCCTTTTTTATAATAAATTTCCATATTTATATTTTGAAGCTGTCATATGCTAGAGGATATTAAATATCCTCTCATTATAATTAACTCTTAAAGCCAAATAAATTACTTGATTCAACAGACATTGAAAGTTAAAGGAATATAATTATATCACTAATTATTTTGAAACTATTTTGATAATTAAAGCTATTTAATCTATTCTTGATTTTATGTTAGGAATGTACACTGGCTAAAAAAGCTCAAATCTCTCCTCCTTTTATCCTTAAGATAGAAACAAGAATTTGAACTTGGGGCATATAATAACTAAAATAATACAGGGCCAAAACTTAATAATAAACCAAAGCAATCTTTTAATTTTTAAATTCCCTATTCAATCATGTAAACATAAACCACTGGATTACAATGTTTGCTCTGGTTATTCTAACAACTCATTTTGTAGTAAGCTATTGTAACACCATAAAAAATATTTTATCCCTTTAAAAATGTCTATACCAGGGCTGGAGAGATGGCTCAGCAGTTAAGAGCACTGACTGCTCTTCTGAAGGTCCTGAGTTCAGATCTCAGCAGCCACATGGTGGCTCACAACTATCCGTAATAAGATCTGATGCCCTCTTCTGGTGTGCTGAAAACAACTACAGTGTACTTACATATAATAAATAAATAAATCTTTTTTTAAAAATGTCTATACCAAAAATTAGAGAAATACATCTTAGGAATTAACAACTCTCCACCCTCAGAACCAATATACAAAATATCTTGGCTTGAATAATCCAAAGATTTCTGATGTTCCAAAAGGATCACCAGGATTTTAGAACCTAAAGACCAGGGACAGAATGGAATTTAAAGTTAACTTGTAGGGCAGTAAGAAGAGTAAAAATGGGATGAACGCAGCACCAGGACTAACAGAACTAGAAATTGTTTGCACAGAACAACTAAGAACCTTTCTTCATCTGGATTTCTAGTCAGAAGAGCAATGTCATGTACACTATGTGCTAACAGGGCCATGTACCTCCTGGGCCCAGGACTCTTTGCGCCTTGCCTTCAGCTCTCTTGCCTGCTCCTGCTCTTGGGAGTGCTTTCACTGACTCCACGCAGAGCACTCAGTTTTCTCAAGTTCATGGCTCTCTTCCACCGAGCAGCTATTTGGAAGGACATGGCAGCTTTCATTAGCCTTAACTGAAAAAGCACAACAACCAGAAGAGAAACTCTTCCTCCTCTTCCGCTTCCTGCCTGCCTACCCTGCTGTTTTTCTATCAAAATTTAGAAAATGGTCCCCAAGCTTCCTTAAGAGCAAGGGCAAGTTTCAGGAGTCGGTTATTTCCTTCCATCAACTGGAGTGGGGTTAGGGTACCACAGACAGAACTCAAGTCCAAATACACTTGGCAGCAAACACCTTTATACACTGAATCATGTCAGTGTCCCTCTTTTTATATTCTGTTAATGAGACTAAGTACCCTCAAAAAGGAACCCTAAATTCCCCATTTGGATTTTTATCAAAAGATAAATTAGTGAGATATATTGTAAGACACTATTCTTGGTTCTTAGAATAATTTTGAAATGGACTCAGAAGAAAACTTGAGAACAATTTTAATGGAACTTGAGAGAAAACAACAGGGCAATGTTATGTATACTATGTTCAGTGTACAGGCCTGCACACTGCAAATCTCAGCAGCTGCTAGGAGAAAGAAGGAAACAGATGCTTGCTGAGGTAGAACGAGGACCCAGGAGATTCGGCAGTGGTCTTTGAGTCTGCAGTAAGAATAAGCAAAGTCAGGAAAAGCAGGCCTAGTACTTGGCCCTCTATATAAATGAAGGAAAAGAAAGAAAGAAAAAGGCTTTATTCTCAGAAAGTATCCAGGCTTGCAGTGAGGATCTGTACCCAATAGCATTGGGAAGGGGCTACTGTATGTATCTCATTATGAGTAGAGTCATTTCATCTTTTTAACATGTCTTCAAGTTATGACTCTTGAAGTTCATGACTCTTGAAGTTAGAACTTTTGTTGAGAAGTTTCCTTGTTGGGGTAATTGACAGGACCATTGCTTAACTATTAAGTGATAGGAACAAAACTTATCTTTCTGATTTTCAGTCTGTGTTATAAAAAGGAAGAAACCTACATATACACAAATGATTCACATTAACCTAACTTTGACCTAGAAGGCACACAGAAGAAATGCAAGACACAGTGACTTTGGTATTTGTGAGCCTGTCTGCTATAGAGATAGTAAGAAAAGGAAAAAACATCACCATAAATCTCAAAGACTGACCACTTGACAAAAGAGGAAAACAAAGCTTTGATACAACTGGCTCTGTTCCCCTTCCAATACAATCTGCCGGCTTAAAGATCAGACAGAAAACAGTTAGGATGCTAATCTACTGTCTTCTCTCCATCTTGAAGTGTAACTACCACCACTTAGAAGAGGCCACAAATAAACTACAGCACCAATTAAAAGGCAAGAATAATAGCCAATAACCCAGAAAGAAACCTAAACAGGTAATATGGCTTAAGTCAGTAAAGTGATTATTTTACAGTATGAAGACCTAAATTCCAATCTCCAGGATCCATGTAAAAGCCAGGTATGGTGACTAGTGCTTGTAATCATAATGGTGGCAAGATGGAAGGGGAAGCTTGCGAGCCAGCTAGTCAGGTCAATGAAAGACCCTGTCTTAAAAGAGAGAGAGTGGGGCTGGCGAGATGGCTCAGCGGGTAAGAGCACTGACTGCTCTTCTAAAGGTCCTGAGTTCAGATCCCAGCAACCACATGGTGGCTCACAACCACCCATAATGAGATCTGACACCCTCTTCTGGTGTGTATGAAGTCAGCTACTGTGTACTTACATATAATAAATAAATCTTAAAAAAATAAAAAATAAAAAATAAAAATAAAATAAAAGAGAGAGAGAAGGAACCACAGAATAAATACCTCGAACTGTCCTGGGACCTCCACAAATGCATATATGACCTACACACAAACATGCACACAAAGAAACTTCAAGAATTCTGTGAAAGATATGATAACCTTCCAGGAAGAGAGAGGCAGCAATGCAGAGCACTATTCCTAAAACAAATAATCTAAAAAGCAAATTAATTTGGTTTAAAAAAAATGATGGGAACAATAGTAAGTAATCCATCTTAGAGCATACAAATTCTCTTCAATTTAATTTGGAAAATGATAAACTAATGTATACTAAGATTTATGTATACTAAGCTAATTTATTTATGTATACTAAGCTAATGTATAGTAAGATTAATGTATACTAAGATTTTTTTAATTAAATGCATGTATGGCTTTAAAAGAAAAGCTAAAAAAATAATTAAAATAAAGTAAACTCTGGGCACAGTAGCACATACCTTTAATCCCAGAACTCCAAAAGCAAAAGCAGCAGATCTGTTTGAATTCAAGGTCAGCCTGGTCTAGGCCAGCTAGGGCTACATATTTAAACGTTGCCTCAAATAAGGTAGGAAAGGGGAGGTTAGACTAGGGTCTGAGAGCTCAGCAGCAATTGCTGCTCTTGCAGAAGGACCTATGACTCTATCCATAGAACCTCTATCAAGTAGTTCATAACCACCTATAGCTCTCATTCCAAAGGATCCGATGCCTGGCTTCTTCGGGCAGTGCACAAGCAGACAAGCAAGAAAGCAAACATATCCACACCTATAAATTTAAAAATAAACAAAATAATGCCTGTCACTCTGTTATTCAAATTAATAACAATGAACTTTTTAAAATCTTAAGAGAAGTCCTACTATATAACCTGAAATAAAGTAACTGTGAACTAAAATTCCAAGAAAGTGGAAGAGGAGTGAGTTCAAAACTAAGTAAGAACTTCAGTGAATACAGTTGGAATATTATAGAATGTCATATCAAGAGTCAAACTACTTGATCTATCTTAGACTTTTAAGTAGCCATTTACTGCTTATCTCAGTATGTTAACTTCCTTGTAATTACTTCATATGCCTTTTGGGGGAACCAACCCAAAAGCTAAGAGTATCATCAGATAGCATCTGAGGCCTATAGCAAAAATTTCTCTATTTTGCTATAACCTGCCTACCTAATATATCTACCAACATATTTGAAAAGTGTGCCGACTCATGCCTCTCATAATTCTGCTACTATAAAAACTTTACAACTGTTATGACTTCAAATATAGTATTTGGGGTAACCTGAATCTGTGTTCCTGGACCATGATACTATACTGGGTTCCAGAATAAACTACATCTTACTACTTAGCTGGGCTTGTTGTATATACTCTGTCTTACTTTCTATTGCTGTAATGAGACACCATAACCAATGCAACTTAAAATAAAATTTCAATTGGGGGGCTCACAGTTCCAAAGGACTAGAGTTCATAAATATAATGGTGGGGAGCATGGCAGCAGGCAGGTATCCTGCTGAAACAATAGCTGAGAGCTTACACCTTGAGCACAACCATAAGACAGAGAGTACAACAGGAATGGCGTGAGTCTTCTGAAACCTCATAGCCCACTCAGAGTAACACATCTCTTCCAACGAGGCCACTCCTAATTCTTCCCAAACACTTCTACCATCTGGGAACCAAGCATCCAAATATAGGAGCATATGGGAAACACTGTCATTCAGGTCACCATACACACTAAAATTTTAGTGCACTTACAGGACTGTTTGGGAACAAAGGTACAGTAAACTTTTTTAACAAAATGTAGAGTGAACTGGTAGTGAAAAAAAAGCATCGCAAAGGATTCCTTCAAGAGTAGGAGAAGCAGTATCTTAGTAAAAGCTCTAGGCATGATGCACAAGAGTGAGCAAGCATCAGGAAAGAGTGTCTGACTTCCAAATAATGAAGATATGCATCTAGCTATGAGTACAGGGAAGGGAAAGATACCATCAATATAATAGAAAGTTCACATAAGTTCCAAGCAAATATGGGTGAAAACGCAACTAATACCAATGTGATCATATACTTTTTAAAGGTCAGGTTATAAAAGGAAAATAATAAAAAACAAATATAGAAGAATAGGTCAGTCAGCATGATGACTCAGCAGGGAAAGATATTCTAACTAAGCCTGATGATCTAAGTTCAAACTCTGGTACCCATATATACACTATACAGTGCATGAGAGCCCTAACATACACATAAATAAGGAAATGTAATTTAAAAAAAAAAAAAAAAAAGACAAGAGGCTGGGGCCAATGAGGTGGCTCAGCACAAAAAAACTCACCACACCAAGAGTTCCACCTCCAGGAACCCTAGGTCCCACACAAAGGTTGAAGGAGAGAACCAGTTCCACAGTTTGTCTTCTGACTTTCACATATAACTGTGTCATGTGTGTGCTTATACTCACACAGTTTTAAAAATGTATAAGACGACACGGAGCGGTAGCTCTGTAGTAGGTATGAGCACCTGCTGTTTTTACAGAGGATCTGAATCTGGTTCCTAGCACCAAGATGAGTCACAACTGCCTGTAACTTTAGCTTCAAGGAAACCAACACCTCTGGCATCGGGCACATACACTGAAATGCATATACCCACACAGGCATACACATGTAACATGACTTAAAAATAATAAATTCTAACTTTAAAAATGAAATAATAGAGGCTATATATTAAGTTATATAAAACCAACCATATTTTTACAAATACACTTTAAATTACAGAGAATTTCCTGCAGCAAAAGTTAGTTCTCCATAACTACAGGCTCATGGTAAATTTTAAGTTAGACACAGTCTGAAAACAAGAAATAGCCTACAGAAAGATAAAAGAGTGTTTATGGAGCTAAAAGGCAAAAGTGACCAAAGCATATATATGACAATGCTCTTGATTAAACAAGCAACTTATCACCATCTCTTTTAGTCCCAGGAAAAGGGTATAATAAACCACACTGGTTAGGCCCACAATATACTCAGAGAATAACCAACCTCAATAGAGATTATCCTAGTCCTTCATTCCATATTCCCATCCTACGATTTATAAGAGGCCACTGGGCAAGACAGATAGCACAGTATTCCCCTTCTTTAGGACCACCCTTTCTACTGAAGGGTTTTTCTCGCTTCTCTTCAATAAATCTACATTCGCTTCATATCTATGTTTTCTTAATCTTACTGAATGTGAGATGACAAACTTGGAAGTCATAGACTTGTTGGCTTTGGCAATTATAGTTTTTTGGCACCCTGGTTCACGAGGAACTAAGAGAGATTCTGTGACTTTCAAAGAACCTGTATTATTCCAAAAGGTTTAGTCTTGGTGCTCAGAAAAAAGGAGAAAAAAACTCTACGGATTATAAATAAATTATACCTTACCACATTGTTTCTTAAAGCTATGATGACAAACTAGGGAAACACAGTTTGAGGACTTCAACTTGTTTTTAAATATTTGGAACTAAGTACTGGCAATATGGGTATATGTGTATATTGCAGGAATGTCACAGAAGTGCTAGGTTTGCATCGGTAGGAAAGAGGGATTTCTCTGACTTGTTATGACTCTCATATTCCCAGACTGAAACCTCAGGATCAAATATCTGAGGGGGGTTGTTTTTTTTGTTTGTTTTGTTTTGCTTTGTTATTTTTCACTGGGTCTTATGTTAGGGGAAAGAGGGAGGACCTAAAGGGCTAACAGAAAGAAAATACAGGAGACAGCTACACGGACTGTCAATATCTATGTGTTTATATGCTAGCTGGTCAGTAATGCCCAGCACCCTATACCCACCCATCACTTTGGACATGGAAACGGACCATGTCTTTCTGATAGATCCTTCTCATTCTGTGCCAATTAGGTTAAAGTTCTAACTTTTGAACATTGATCTTACCAGTCAGTATAATAAACAATTTCCTGATAAAAGTAATATTGGAGTTGCTTCTTGGACTAAAATGCCTCTTATAGACACACACAGCACAGACTAGCCTTTACCTTCTGATCTTCCTGCCTCTACCTCTCTAATGGTGGGGTTTATAGATGAAAGAGACAAGGGTAGCTAGTTTACATTAAGAAAATTTTCTGAGCCTAGGATCCCAAACTTCCAACCTTAGAATGCTGCAACCTGCCCAGGCGCTCTGACACTCTCAGGATCAGAGGTGAGGAGGACCCAACATCTGTCCCAATATCTGGAGTAACTGGAACCAGCAGGACCCAGGCACACAGGAACTCCACCAGCACAGTGGCTCAGGTTCCTTCCAGTCGTCTGGGCTGGTGCCCTGAGCAGACCTTGGGCACAAACTCTGCAGCCAGTCTCAAAACACCCAGAAGAAGCTGTACTCCCAGATGCTCTAACAAGCCCAGGATAACAGAATCCCAGAATCACAGAGACACCCTGACTCTGAGGAGTTCTGACACAACCAGGATCACAGGAAGGACAGGCTCCAGTCAGATTTAGCAAGGGCAGGTAGCACTAGAGATAACCAGATGATGCGGGGCAAGCATAAGAATATAAGCAATACAAACCAAGGTTACTTGGCATCATCAGAACCCAATACTCCCACCATTGTAAGTTCTGAACACACCATCACACCAGAAAAGCAAGATTCAGATATAAAATCACTTCTCATGATGATGATACAGAACTTTAAGAAAGACAAATAGCACCCTCAAAAAAATACAGGAGTACACAGGTAACAGCTAGAAGCCCTTCAAGAGGAAACACACAAATCCCTTTAAGAACTACAGGAAAACATAATCAAACAGGTGAAGGAAATGAGCAAAACCATCCAGAATCTAAAAATGGAAATAGAAACAATAAAGAAATCAGAAAGAGAGACAACACTGGAGATACAAAACCTAGGAAAGAAATCAGGAATCGTAGATGCAAGCATCACCAACAGAATACAAGAGAAGAGAGAATCTCAGGGGTAGAAACACCATAGAAAACATTGACACAACAGTCAAAGAAAAGGCAAAATGCAAAAAGCTCCTAACCCAAAACATCCAGGAAATCCAAGGCACAATGTGAAGACTTCCAATGTAATGGGCCAGTAAATATCTTCAACAAAATTATAGAAGAAAACTTCCATAACCTAAAGAAAGAGATGCCCATGAACATACAAGAAGCCTACAGAACTCCAAATAGACTGGACCAGAAAAGAAATTCCTCCCTCCACATAATAATCAAAACACCAAATGCACTAAACAAAGAAAGAATTTTAAAAGCAGTAAGGGAAAAAGGTCAAGTAACATACAAAGGCTGGCCTATCAGAATTACACCGGACTTCTCACCAGAGACTATGAAAGCTAGAAGATCCTGGGCAGATATCATACAGACCCTACAAGAACACAAATGACAGCCCAGGCTAATATACCCAGCAAAACTCTCAATTACCATAGATGGAGAAAACAAGATATTCTAAGACAAAACAAAATTTACACAGTATCTTTCCACAAATCCAGCTCTACAAAGGATAATAGATGGAAAACATCAACATAAGGAGCAAAACTACACCCTAGAAGAAAGACCGTAATCTTTCAACAAATCCAATTCTACCTCTTACAACAAAAACAACAGGAAATGACAATTACTTTTTCTTAATATGAAAATTAATATTACCAACATATCCTAATTAATTAAAATCCAAAAATATGAAGAATTAGAAATTTGTTGATTGTCATCCAATGGATTGTCATCCAATGGTCTCTCTAATTTGGTAATTGGAGAAATAGGTCCAATATTGTACAATCCATATACAATTTCAGCTTCTTTGTCCATAACAGTGTCTTGCTGTGTACCACATAATGGTCTTGAAATCTTGCTTCTCCTATCTCAGCCTCTCTATTAGTAATATTGTTTATTTCATGTTTTTACACTATACTATGGTTTTCAGAACAGCTTATATATTTCAAGATATTTATATACCCAAAAGAAACATAGACAACTAACTTGAGAGGTGGCTTGTAAGATAACAACAAAGAGTGGGACTGAATGCTTTGCTTGATGTTTATAGCTCTTTTATCAAGTTTGAAGAGGACTTTATAAATTACTCTTTCTCTGAGATGAATGCTTTTCCAAATTATCATAGCTAATGAACCAAATTCTTACCCTCACCTAATGTCTGTGCCATCCTTCAAGTAGAACCATTGTTCATTGAAACAGCTAGTGAATGACTTTATGGATAGACCATCTTAATACACACACCATTTCTTAAATGAAAGTAACCTGTTCTCTGTGGGCTGAAAATGAAAACACTCACTCAAGTCAAATAACTTTGACCATAGCAGGAAGTCTGTATCCAAAAATCGTGCCTACAATTCATTCCTTGGCACAGCAGAACTGTCAACTCTCAGCTTAGCTACGATGAAGGTAAAATCCTTTGGTGATGTGAGGGTCATTGAAGTACAGCCTTATTACAATGAAATCCAGTGTCTAAAAATTGTTCTTATTTTGGGCTTGTACCACACTAAGAGCCAAGATTTTATTTTGTTTTTTTGTTTTTTTGTTTTTTGTTTTTTGTTTTTCGAGACATGGTTTCTCTCTGTGTAGCCCTGACTGTCCTGGAACTCACTCTGTAGACCAGGCTGGCCTTGAACTCAGAAATCTGCCTGCCTCTGCCTCCCAAGTGCTGGGATTAAAGGCGTGCGCTACCACCACCCAGCAAGAGCCAAGATTTTAAACTCTACTAAATACAAAACAAACAAACAAACAAAAAGTCTTTATATATTTATGTTCATTTAAGAAAATACTAGTAGTGATGTATTATTTTAAAATATACAGTTAATATGTTTGGAGTTATTTAAAATTTATATTGAGTTAAACATACGTATTTTCAGTATTGCTGTAGACAAGCATCTACATAAGACTGTTAAATTGATTGTTGTTTTATAT
>NW_022196896.1:4437655-4447908 GCF_008632895.1 Mastomys coucha
AAAAAAAAAAAAAAAAGAAAGAAAGAAAGAAAGAAAAAGAATGCTGCAACCTGATATCACAAAAACACAGCCCCATGCCAGGACCCAACCCTTTGCCAGAACAGAACTAAGATCAAATAGCACTGCCCTAATTGTATGACAGTGATTCGCATGAGCTCAAACTGGACTATTCTCCTTTGGATCATGTTAATTACATTCCAAGAAATCACATAAAAAACTTCACCCCAATTGAGTATTCATCCCAAATGGGGACCACCTTTCCAGCCCATTATTCAAAGCTTCTATCGGGACTCTAGTTCTGGCTCAGCCTTCTGCCCTCTTTGAAGATTTCTCCAAAAAGTAGGTTTTCCTATTTTGGAGTAAAGGGTAACAGGACTAGATACACAGTCTACTACAGAATGCAAAATGTCACAATTTCAACTAGCCTGGTAAGATGTATCAACTGGTACTACAGGGACACATGTCCAACTGCTTTCTGATTGGATCTAAAGCTTATCCCACAAGAAGGAATCTATGTATGGCACTGTAAACCTAGTCAAAGGCCCATGGCTTAGAAGGAAAGTCACAGGCCCTACAATGGAACCTATTGCTAAGTGGACATGTACTCAAAGTCTCTTATAAATATTTATGGCAATGCACAGAAATTAATGTTTTTCTCAAAGTCAGACAGAGAAACATCTTTGAGCACTGAGTGTTAAGACTCATAAGTGCTCAAAGGGCTGAGAATAAGTGACTATTTAATAGTTAACCCTAGGGCTGGTGAGATGGCTCAGCAGGTAAGAGCACCGTCTGCTCTTCCAAAGGTCATGAGTTCAAATCCCAGCAACCACATGGTGGCTCACAACCACCCATAATGAAATCTGATGCCCTCTTCTGATGTGTCTGAAGACAGCTACAGTGTACTACTCATAAATAAATCTTAAAAAAAAAAAGAAAGAAAAACACCACAATATAAGCATGATATAAGCTTATATCGTAGTGATATAAGCAGTCTAACGATTCATGGCTACAAAACATGGCCTTACAGAAAAGCCTAGAAGCAAGACTGTGCAGTTATGAGAGAAATAAACATAGCCAAAGAAGATAGGAAAAAAAAAAGAGTTAACCCTAAATAGGAAATCTGTATCAACAACTCAAGACTTAAAGAACACAGAAGAGGGCGGGTAAAGAATGTTAAGAGGTGGAGGATAGGGAGGAATATTGTGAAATACTGGATTTGAACACAACACGTTTGCACTCATGAATTTACACTCACATCAGCTTTGGTGACGTGTACAAGACTGCTACCAGTCAACACTCCAACAGGGACAGAAGAGGGTCTCATTAGGCTTGACCCCACGCTGAGCAGCTACTGGCAATGGATGGCTGCTGGTAGATAGGAAATCGTTTTCTTCTACAGTGTGGCTAATGCTAATTAGACTCAATGAGTGAAAAAAATAAATTTAAAAAAAAGGAAGAAGAAGAGGATTAGACAGAGGGAGAAAGGAGAGGGGAGGATTAGGAATGGAAGGCTCCAGAAAGTGTGGAAAAAAGGAATCTGGACTGGATATGAGAAAGGTATACATGTACATACATACAATATACATACATACGCATGCGTGTGCACACACACACACATATTACATGGCAATTACTGCTATTACTAAACATTATAATACCACTGATGGTTTTGTAATCTCCAAATTCCACTTCTATAAATAATTCATAGTAAAAATAAAACTGTTGAATATTCATTTCTAAACAAGGGAGAAGAAAGAACACAGCAAAATAAAAGAAAGGCTTACCCCTATACAGTTTATCATTTAGTTATATATTCTTGCTGACTCAATTCTCTCATAAACAAGGACATGTTTCAATATTCTAAATATGCTAGCAACATAGTACTTTTAAGACAGTAATAGCATTTCAAATAAGCACAAGAACAAACTTAAGCACTCCAAGTAAATCTGAACAAAGGAAAAGATCACAATAGCCAGCAAAGACACTGTGGGGAAGGGGTTAAGACAAGGTCTCTCAACACAGCCCTGGCTGTTCCGGATAGTGCAACTTAGACTAGACTGTCCTTGAACTTCCACAGATCTGTCTGCCTGTCTCTTCAGTGCTGGGATTAAAGCTGTATGCCACCACACCCACTGTAAAAAATATCTTTGTACAAGAAGTAAAGCATTTTGGTTACTACTAAGCCCATGCTTCTCATCTTCTAATGCAGAAATATTATGTAAGAAACATACCTAGGCCCCCAGACAGGAAGAGGACAGATTCCTCTTGAAGAAGAACCCAGCAATACTGTCACAAGTATGTAGTATAAACTGCAGGGGGCGGGCTACAGCTACAGATCCTATCTGACCTGAAACCGGGCTTTGAAAATAAAGCTTCACTGAAACCACTGCCATACTCCTAAAGACACTTAGTCCATTTTTGCACTATAGTAACAGAATGGAATGGCTAAAACATCCACTATCTGGCCTTTATAAAGGTACCGCCCTTACTGTAAATCCTGCAACCACTTTCAGACTGACAGCATTTACTAGTATACTAGTAATTAAACACAAACAGAAATTAGGACACACGAGACGGAGGTAAAGGGGGGGTGGTGCAAGAGTGCCCGTGCAGGAGCAAGCACTGGGACCACTTGAAAATTACCAGACACTCACTTTAAACAGATACTAATTTTCGAGGTCAACAATGTCACCCTATTCTCCTAGCTAAACAGAGAAGTTAGAGTGGTCTGGTAATAAACTGGTTTGTGACTCAAGAACAAAGTTCTGTCATTTGTAGTAATATGAACAAAAATGGAAAGCAGCATATTAAATGAAACACAACACAGCACCCTTAAGATGCACCCTTGAGATGTATAACTCTCAGCTCCTCCTGTACCATGTCTGCCTGGATGCTGCTATGCTCCAACCATGATGACAATGGACTGAACCTCTGAATCTGTAAGCCAGCCCCAGTTAAATGTTCTCCTTATAAGAGTCATGGTGTCTGTTCACAGCAGTAAAACCCTAACAACTAAGACAGACTCTTAAGTAGCCCCAAAAACCATAAGCCCTAAATTAAACACTTTCTTTCAAGAGTTGCTTGGTCATTGTGTTTTATCATACCAAGAGCAAAGGAAATAAGATACCCTAAAGAATCTAAGGCACAGAAAACACTGTGCTCAGGCCACAGAGCTATAGAAAAACAATTTTAACCCAAGCAGTGTGGCTCTCAAATCTGGTTTTTAACTACTGTACAATACAATAAATCTACACTCTTCACTGTAAGCCAATAATATTGTACTCAAAAGTTTAAAATTTCCAAAGTGGAGACTACCTGTGTAATTCATGGTTTAAACAGTATTGTGGATCTGGACTATAAACTACTTAATAATAACAAATAGTAAGTAAAAACCACAATACTTTCAAAATAAAGAATTTTGAAGAGCTATGTGTATAAAACTTAACACTTAAATTGCTAATATACACAAAATTTATTTTTGACCATGATGGAAGTGATTAGATTAATATAGTTCAAAGAAATGGAAAACCAAGTTCAAATTGTTACTGCTACAGTAGGGTAATAAATATGACAGAAGTGACTTTTTCCTTTATATTGAACTTGAACCTAACAGGAACTATTATTACTGCATTAAATCAGCTAAATGAAACTAAAAACCTAAAATATCTCACTTAAAATAACTCACTGCAAACATTTTCAAAAGGTGTATACCATTCAAAACACTATTACATTTTAAATTTCCAGGAAATATCTGGAATCAATTTAAAAAGACATTATCTCGTAGTATTTCAGTATTTATGCCTTACTTGTACATGTTCTCTTCCTCATATTTCAGATGCTGCCACTTTTTAAATATTTATTTATGCGTGTGAGACTGAGTGCATGCCTGTGCACCACATGTACGCAGGAGCCTGCAGAGGCCCAGAAAGGGTCCTAGATCCCCTAGAACTGTACTTATAAGTGGCTTTAAGTCACCATGTGGGTACTGACAACCAAATGTAGATCCTCAGCAAAAAAAGTACTCAGAACTACTGAGCCCGTCTCCAGCCCTGGACAATGCTCTTCTCTCCCTTCAAAACAAGCACATCTGCAACTGAGCTGCTGTGGAGTGCTAGGTATTACCTCATTTATAGAGTTAAAATAGATAACGCAACAATCTTTACATAAAAGACACCCTAGCTAACAAATATGCATTCTGTAACAATTTATATAATAGTTCATGTTATTATTATTTTAATTGACACCTATTTTAAATAAACTGTGTACCTGTGCTGATATACCTTTAATAAATCAAGTCATATTAAAGAATGACATTTTGATGTTTAAATTATAATGTCTTTTGTTTTTAAAAAAGTATATATTTTTAAAAGAACAAAAAATTGGAAAAAATCATTTTAAAAAGCACTGTTACACTGAACTACATAATTTTGCAATTTGGAGAGATAGGCATTCTGTTTATCCTCATGTGGCTTTTAAGTGTTACTGTCAGAACTGTGACCTATAAAAACCAAAACTCAAGATTTTTCAAAACTGGATGAAACAACCAAAACTAGATACAAGAGCCAATATTCACTAACCAAATATTATAAATATAGTATTAGAGAAAAAAATATTAGTAATGAAAGAATTTAATAAATATTCTGTTCTGGTTGGAATCTTACTTGCCAGTGTGCTGGGGAGATGACTCAGTAGTTAGCACCCCTGCTACTCTCAGTACCTCGTACTTGTACAGACCCAGGTCCCTTTCCCAACATCCAAACGGCAGGCGGGCAGTTCACAACTACCTATGACTCCAGTTACACAGGACTCACCCAATGGCTTCTTGTGACTTCCTCAGTTAGCAGGCATGCATGAGGTGTACATATGTAAATTACACTCACATATACAAGTAAAATAAAAATAAATACATCTTAAAAAAGAATCCTAACTTTCCAAGGCCAGGTTTGATGGTTCCCACCTGAAATCCCAGCACAAAGGACCCTGAGAATAGATCTCCATTAGTTCTAGGCCAGCCTGGCTAGAAAGAAGGACTCTCTCAAAACAGCAAAGCAAAGCAAAACAGAAGTTTCTAAACAATCATAAACATCTCTGCTTTTGGAAAAATGACCCCTCCAGAATAATCTCTGTCATACTCTGTTTCATAAGAGGGGCATCTTCCATAAGTCTTTGTTCTTGCTTACTGGAGTACAGCCTGCACAGCTAACAGACATTCCATCAGAAAAAAAACAAAAACAAAAACAAAAAACAACTTGAATCAATCTTTACCAACATTTAGACAAAGTAAGTTATTTTCATAAACAGTCTCTCAATCCTGCAGGTGTGTGTTTGTATAATAACCTGTTCCTATCATCTACAATTCTCTACGTGTTGCCGGCTACGTGGCTCAGCAAATAAAGGCTCTTGCCACAAAGAATGGATGACCTGCAGACCCACATGTTTGAAGGAAGAACTGAGTTCTACAAGTTCTCCTCTGAAATATATACAGAGAGAGAGACACACACAAACATACATGCAGCAATAAATACATTTCCTATCCATGGAGTAGTATCACACAAAGAAACTTTTTTTTTATTAACTCAGGAGCTAGAGAAAATTATTCTTTAACTAATTTTTGCTATTAAAACCAATGGCAAATTAAATCAAATCACAAAAAATGTAAAACATCAAATGCTTGAACATTGAAAAGTAGTATTTTTTTCAATAAACACATTTATTTTTTTAAGATATTTTCTTTATTTACATGTAAATTTCTCCTTTCCCAATTTCCCCTCCAAAAAAACAAACAAACAAACAAAAACAACAAGAACAAACCCCTGTTGCCTCCCCCCTCCCCATGCCTGCCACCCCACCCTCTCCTTAGGACGAACAACAATATGAACTAACTAGTACCCTCAGAGCTCCCAGGGCCTCAACCACCAACCAATGCCAGAACAATCAGACCACATGGTGTGGGTCTGATTGTTCTGGCAGCGTGTGTATAGTAGAGGATTGCAAATTCGATCATCAATAGGAGGAGAGGACCTCGGCCCTGTGAAGATTCTGTGCCCCAGTGTAGGGGAATGCCAGGGCCGAAAAGTAGTATTAATATGCATTATTAACCAACCACCTTTTTTTCACAACATCCCTTTCTGAATATACATATTCTCTTAAAAGACTAATATTTAATTTGTGAGTCTAGACTTTTGCAGTCAATAATATACCCTTGTCTCCATTACCTGCACTTTACCCTTTATAGACAAAATAAATTCCAATGCTTTGTACTGCAAACTTTATCCATTTGCCATCATTATCCATACTTCCTCTTTATTTTTTATTTTTTAATTAAGCATTTCCTATCTCGTTATATTTGATTTAATTAAAAGTTCTTAAAATTTGTGAGGCAGAGTGAAAACAAGGTTTTGAAAAATATAATAAACATATTCCCACTAAAGCATCCTTTACAGCTCTAAGAGAATAGGCTGTGATTGAAACAGTAATATTATGGAAACTCCAGGTCAATAATTTAAAAACTTCCCCTAATAAAGTATAGCCAAATGCCCTTCAAATGAAAAACTCCACTGATTCAGTATCTACGTTTATAAAACTAATGACCTCATATGCAGAATTCAATTGATAAGATTTTTAGTAATATCTATATTTTACATTGAAAACTATTTAAAATTTGGAAAACTTTGTTGATCATCTTAGGTATGTATAAAACATAAATGATAGGTGAAAATGAAATACATATGGAAAATATATTTTTTACTTTCTTTTTTCAGAGTAATATAGAGTAGCCTATAAAGAGTAAAGCCTTATGAAATATGATTTCATGTAAATCTGGCAGGCAGTATGAGGGAAAACCTTATGAAGATAAGCACATGTGGTGATAGAGGCTCATAATCCTAATATTTATGAAGCAATAAGATCTTAAATTCAGGAATAGCTGGGGCTGCAAAGTAAGACCAGATGTCAAAAACTAAACAAAATCCCTATTTGGGCCTGGAGTCCACACTTACCCTTCTCCTCCCATTCTTGTTATCTTAAGTCGAAAATCCACAGAGTTTAGACTGGGAGGTTTCCATTTCAAAATGTCATCACATCGACCAGGTTTGTATTTCTAAAGTGGATTAAAATAAAAGTAATTAGTAAGAAACTAAAATATAGTGGTCAATTCTCTGAATATAGTGTTACTTTTTACTAAGCAAAATTGCTACTTTTTGTTTTCATGTTGGTATTTTTAACTTATTTGTTTTTTATTTGTGTAGGATGTGTACCTGCCAAGACTTATGTGTGGTGGTCAGACAAAACTTGCAGGTTGTTAGGTCTCAATAAACTCCTTTTCCCAAAGTCTGGCATTTAGACAAACCCCAGCATTCCCTCAGAGACCCCCTTCCCTCAGCTTCTCTCTCTTATATAACGCTGTCATTTTGGCTATGTGGGATCTTGGCCTCTTGGCTCATAAGCTCTTAGCCTACACCATTCCTCTCTCTTGTCTTTCTCTCTCACCAACCTCCCCACCTCACTCCCATCAACCCTTCCACTCATGGCCTGGTTCAGTCTGGACCCTTCCAGATACCTCTGTCTAAATTCTTCCTAATATCTACAATAAACCTACACCACCATACCTAGGAGCAGTCATGTCCCCATTTTTTTAATTCATAAGTGACATAAATGAGTTTCCTACTAGGGGACCCAGCCACTCCACACCACGCTACTGATTTGACTCTCCTGAAATATGTACGGGTCAATTGTTTCTGCTGGCTTCTGCCACCCACCAAATTCTAGAGTCCAACTCTTCTCTTCAGTTGCTTCTTCTCCATTGCCTCTCCTAGTCTGTTATGTCTCTCTGGCTCTTATAGCCTGCTATGCCCCAGGCCCTCCATGTAGGCACATCTCTTTTTAAAGACAGTTACCAGGTTCCCTCTTATCAGAACTTCCCCCAAACCCTCCCCTAGTCTCTACAGGAGCTGTCCGCTCTGCCTTTTCAGCTGCTTTCTCTTCTCCTCTTCTACTGGGTAAGTGTCACCCCAGAGGTGCCTGCTTTGTCTACTATTACTATAAATGTCACACCAATGTGCTAGAAAACGCCTTTCACCCTACTGAGCCCTGTAAAAGCTCATCCCACCTGTAAAAGATGCCTTTCCCTATGATTTAGGACTTCTCTCTGACAAGTCTCTTATTCTCCATGGGGACACCTGAAATTCTTGTTCTCAGCTCCTTCTGGACCTTCATCTCACCTACCCACAGGAGCCGCCTCCAGTCCCAAAGCGTCTGTAAGCCTGTCTGGATCCCGGCACTATCTTTTTTGGTCCCTCCTGTGGAGTCCCGTTTTCTGACTCTGTCTCCTTATCTCTTTGGACTCAATTTCCTCCAAGTATTCCGAGGTTTTATTCACTATGTTAGTACAGTTTGTCCTCAATACACATCAGTGACCAAAGATCAACATACTGCATTTCCAAACTCTCTCATATGGTAACAACTTCTGCTACCACACAATGATCCCAAAGTGACCCCAAAGTCTCTAATATCTAAACTTGCTCTGCTCTATACTACCTAAAGGGATCTTAACTGGAAGATTTTTCTATTTTCCACTATTAAAAATCTTTCATCTCTACGATTTATTTGCTCTCTGGTCTCAAAAAAAATGTTTTTAAGGATATGCTATAAGCTATCTCAGGATTTATAAGTTCATTAGGTATGATTTTAAAATCTGTAATAAAACAGCTTAAAACTTGTAACAAAAGGGTTATAGTTTTAAAATTCATACATAGGTAGTCTTAATTTACTCTACATACTATATACTATATACTCAACTCTTGTTTAGAATATACTGTATATGTAACTTGGAGTTTTGATTAAAAATTTATCTGACAAAAATATAGATGTTTTAAATAGCAACCACATGGCTCATCTCCATCTTAGCTGATGACATACAATTTAACGTCACCACAATCCTGTTTAAGAAGACTACATGGTATAAGCCAACTAAGGCAGCACCTATAAGACTTCTCAGTTCTACTGAGCCCTTAGTTTATCACTGTATCTACTTATTAGACTACAGAGGCAACCACAAAGGTCTCTACAATATTTTGGATTCATATAGATTTTTGTATAATGATAAATTCCCTGTCTCTATTCCGGCAGATTTCTAATCAACTGCAGACTGCTCTAAAACTGCCTCCAAACACCAACCCCAGTGTTCCTTGGAACCTGCTGCATCCTAGATCCTTCAAAGCAGCCTGCACACCCTAGCTCTAGGTGGTCCTACAGAACCTGGGCAGCAAGCTGAACAGATGTCCTCCAGCCTGCACACTCTTCCCCTACCCCACAATTCTTTCACTATCATTCCAACCATCCAGATAATGATGTCTCAGCTTCAGCCGGAAGTAGTTATAGAAGAGACTGTCACCCCTTATAATCAACAAAAAGGCAGGAATGTTAAATCTCAAGAAATCCCTTTTCCCAAAGCCTGGCAATTAGACAAAAGTCAGCATTCCCTCCAGGACTTAAAATAGTTCCTACTTGCTAAAAGGAGTCATTCTCCTTATCTCTGGCAAAAGAGACTGGGCCCTTCCATTAAACTATGCCTCAGGTACCTGTTTAACATATCAGACTCAGAGGAAGCTCCATTCCCAGGTGCTCTGACACACCCAGGATCAGAGGTAACCAGAAACAAACATCTGTCCCAACACTGGGAGTAACTGGGACCAGCTTGACCAGGCACACAGGATCTGCCAGCCCAGTGACTCAGGTTCCTTCCAGTCTGTCTGGGTTAGTGTTCTGAGCAGACCTTGGGCACAACCTCTGCAGCCAGTCCCACAACACACAGAGAAAGCCACACTCCCAGGTGATCTAACAAGCCCAGGATCCCAGGATCCCAGAATCACAGGATCACAGAGACAGCTTGACTCTGAGGAGTTCTGACACAACCAGGATCACAGGAAGGACAGGCTCCAGTCAGATTTAGCAAGGGCAGGCAGCACTAGAGTTAACCAGGTGGCCGGGGGCAAGCGTAAGAAAATAAACAACACAAACCAAGGTCACTTGACATCATCAGAACCCAATTATCCTACCATAGCAAGTCCTGGACACACCATCACACCGGAAACATAAGATTCAGATATAAAATCACTTATCATGATGATGAGACAGGACCTTAAGAAAGACATAAATAGCACCCTCAAAGAAATAAAGGAGAACACGGGTAAAGAGCTAGAAGCTCTTAAAGAGGAAACACAAAAATTCCTTAAAGAACTACAAGAAAACACAAT
>NW_022196896.1:4450090-4476319 GCF_008632895.1 Mastomys coucha
GTTAACAAATTCAGATAAATTGAAATCATGTAACTTTTCTGATAATGCAATAAAAGTTAAAAAAATAAAATTAAAAAAAAAAACATATCAGACTCAAGTCATCTTGGCTGGCATAGCCCACCTCCTAGCTCTCTAGCCCCTGAACTTCACTTCCATTCCTCTAGCCTCTCATCCCTATAGACCCTCAGCTGTTTTGGCTATGAGCTCTCTTGGGCTCTTGGTCAGTGGCTCCTCTCTTAGCTCTCCTCTCTCTACTCTTTCCCTCTCATTTTCCCCCTCCCCCTCTCCTCTCAAGGCCCAGTTCACTCTGGACCCTTCCAGAGTCTCTGGTTATGCTCTCCCTCTTATCTACAATAAAAACCCTCTCCTCATCCCATACCTAGGAACAGTCATGTCCTCATTTTCTTCATTCACAGGAGCAGTTAATTCCTTACACCATGTAGATTACAAGAACCAAATAATGACTTATTATAATAAATTAAAAAGATCTGACAAAGGGGGAAAACTACAAACTATAGAGTTAAGCAATGATTTTGTTTGTTTGTCTTTTGTTTATTAGACAAGACTTAAGTATCCCAGACTAGTCCCCAACTCACAACTTCTCAATATATAGTAACTTGTATTTCTTCATTTATGTACTTGAAATCTGAATGCCTTCTTTGCCAAAGGGTTCAAATATACTACTCCTGACTGCTTTTGCTTTGTTTTTTTGTTTTTTGGTTGTGTGTATGCACATGGTACACATGTGTAGAAACAAGAAGTCAGCATTTGGTGTCTTCCTTAATGGTTGTACACCGTTTTTTCACTGAGTCTGAGTCTGCTGCCTGGCTGGCCATCAAACTCAAAGACTCTCCCTATTCTGCCTTCCTAATACGAGGATTATAAGTATGTGCCACTACACCCAGGCAATGATTACTGTTTTAGACAAGGTATCATGAAGGTCAACATAGCCAAAAAATTCTCTATGTAGCTGCAGATGGTCCTGAACTCCTGAGCCTGCTCTCACCTCCCAAGAACTCAAACCATGAGCCATCCTTTTCCTACTTTTTTTTTTTTTTGGGGGGGGGGGGGGGGGGGGAGTGAGAGGGTGTGAAAGTCAATATGTAGCCAAAGTTGACCTTGAAATGACAACAACTCTCTTGCCTCACGCACTGGGTGCTAGGCTTACAAGATTCTACTAATGCACACTTCCTGTGCACTTTCTTAATTAATCTTTCTTCCTTTTCGTTCCTTTTATTTCCCCCCCATCATTTATTTTTAGGATACTGGAAATATTTAAACACAGGGCCTCTCAGATGCTAACTCCAACAATGAGCTACCTCCTCCTCCCAACCCTTTGTTTATTATTCATTTGAGGTGAAAGTCTTACTAAATTGCCAAAAATGGCCTTGCTTTTGATACTCCTGGAGCCTCTGACTCCAGAATGCCTGAGATTCTGTGCCATCTGAACTAGCCCTAACAATTTATTTTGCTGAGCATACATTTTGTTTTAATTAAATCAAAATTAGCTACTTTTAAGGGCTGAAAAGTTGGCTCAGCCATTAAAAGCTAGGATTACAACCAAAAATATAAAAATAGCCTCTTTTAAATTACATAATTGTAATTATGTTCAGTTTTGTCCCTGTTGAAGAAATATTTTCCTAAAAATCACTAGAATTTTCTACTATTTTCTTAAAGACATTTTATAATTTTAGTTATTTTTAGGTAAATAATCCATTTCATATTTCTTTGTCTCTATAGTGAGACCAGGGACCAGGGAGCTCTCATATAGGCTAAAGGCACTTGTCATGCAAGCCTGGCAGCCTATTTCATTTCCCAGAACATACATAAGATAGAAAGAAGAGAACCAACTCCAAAAGACTATCCTCTGACTCCTAGGAGGAAAGGAAACTGGAGTAGCAAGATACAGGTAATCTAATAGGGAAATGAGAAGGAGGGAGGTAAAATACCCAGACATATAAAACTTTTAAATCTAAAAAGAAAAAATTAATAAAAAAAAGAACATAATATAGTTATTTCTCTAGGTTTTATGATTAACAGTGGATAAATTTAAAGTCAAATATATACTGCCCCAATGAGTCAGTAGGCATTTCATCCCCATATATGCCACAACAGACTCACTGGGGTGATAGACACATTTTATGGTAGCTGGAAATAAAACTCTTTAGACTTTTGCATAGAGTTTTCTTGGTGCTGAAACTTATTTCTAATTGTCAACTCATCTCTGAAAAAATAATAAAAATTTAATTATTTTTGCTAATTAAGGCTATTTAATAGAAATCTCACAAAATAGGCCATGAGGTGACAAAGAAAATAAGGAAATAAGTCATACCTTCAGAAAAAAATTAGCTGAAAAATAAGACAGCAAGACCCTGTGCCCCATAATGCCTGTGTTTAGCCTTCCTGAATCCAGCACAGCCCTGGTCAAAGGAATTCATACTAAGAAACAAATCATGATTTATTCATATTTGTATGTTTGTTTTTATGGTGTTTGCAAAAAATACAACAACAAGAGATAAATTTTAAAAATCTTCTTTTAGTCTCCAAATAATAAGGGCCAAGATATTATATTAAAAGGGTTAAGACTTTTGAAAATAAATATAACATTTGAAACACAAAATCTTTCTGAACAAGCATACATATACTCTAGTGTACAATAATAAGTAAATTTTAATTATACTAGATTATCTAGCATTACTCAGATTACAACTGCTATCAAAGCTCTAGTTAACTGGTAAATATAATACTTAGTCTATAAATAAACCTGACTGTAACAAGTAAGCTGTTTGAAAAAGAAAAACTAGAGAATATATTGGGGTTTGAATACAACCCCAATATAACCTGAGATGGCTGTGGTCTTTTAAAAAGCAGCAATCCAATCAACATAAATATTAGGAATATTAAAATGTGAGGAGGAAATGTTTGTTTAAACATAGCAGAGCCTCTGTTCAAAGTGCAGTTTAGTATGGCCATAAAGCAAAAATGTACCAAAACTAGACAGAGGGAAAACTGACAAGTGTAAAACAGTAGTTTTCAACTAAAGGTGATCCCTGAAGAGTTGGCAATGCTGGAAAACACTGGCGAGAGCAAGGTGCATTACTGCCATCTAGTGGCACAAGCCAGAGACAGTGCTACATACCCTACACTGCCCAGGACAGCAGGACCAAAGGAAGTCAGTGACAGTAACAGCAACGAAAGTAATATATTTAATTCTTCTTTGGCTCTACTAACTTAATAATGTTAAGGAAGTTTAAAGTGTGGGCTTCATTTTTCATTTGAAGAAATACATCAATAGCATTTTGCTTGCCTAAAATAGGATATCTAGACCAAAGTTATATGTTCCTCTACAATCTCCAGATACAAAATGTTTGCCACATGACACTATCTTCACCTACCCTCTTACCACTTGCTGTTACCCTTTAGTTTAAAAATGTTCTTCACTCCTTTTAAAAACAAACTGGTTTTGACCATAAACCACTTTCCTAAGAAGACTCTGAATATAGCCATAAAAATTACTCCCAAATCTTCATTTCTAGTCCTAGTTACTCAAAGAAGCCTAGATGCTCCTTCATAAGTATGAATAGGTCAAACACCAATCTAACACTCCTCGGGCAGCACCCAAGGGTTTTAAATCTGAGATGGAGTCACTCACTTCCCATCCCATCTTGATCAACAGGAACCTCCTACCTACTCAGGCCCACTTTCTAATAGAGCACTCTTCAGTCTCTGTCACTTCTGCACTCAATTATTCCTAAGAGTTTCCTTCCTTACTGTGATAACCCAGCTGCTTTGCTATCCCTAGAGCCAAAGACTCTGTCAAATGTAACTGATTCTCACCACAGCTGGTTAGCTAGCTGACTGACCAGGAGTCAAGCTTCTGAAGCTAACAGTAAGGCCCCCAATCTAGCCTCCATTGTCTCCTCTAGTTTTCCTCTTTTTTACAGTCTTCATATGGAATAATAAAGACAATAATTTCATATGGAATAATAAAGACAATAATAATATCTAATAACTATCATTTACTGTATATTTTCCCATCGACCACAGGTGCTAAGTGCACGGGCGCTAAATCACAGGATTCTTAGAACATTCTATAAAATAGATTAATTCATCATAATCTCCTGTCTTCATAGGTCACATAGGACAAAGAAAATAAGCAATGTGTCTAGACACAGTAAACATTCAAACCCAGGTATATTATTCCTCATTCAAAATGCACACTAACTACTATAGTAAGCTGGGTCAATGGAAAAACAGGTATTCATATCATATAACACACACACACACACACACACACACGGAAAATTTTCAAGACATCGTGAAAATAATTTTCTAGATACAACACTAAAGGAACAAGAAACAAATATTAACATCCATCACACTAAGAAAAGTTTGCCTAGCAAAGCAAACACATTACAGGGTGATCTACCAGAAGGAGGGGAATTATTTTAAAACTACATCTAATAAGTTTAATGAAAATTAGTATATAATAAGTATCTAAAAACTGCACCTGATATTTGATATTAATAATCAAAATATAGAAAATTATGAAACTCAAAAATGAAACATAAAGAACCCAAGCAAACACTTCTCAAAAGAAGAAACTGAGATGTGAACAGGCATGCGAGAAGGCACCGACCAACTGAGCTGTTTCCAATCACCAGAGACTAGAAAACAAAACTTCAGTGGGAACTCACCTCACGTCTACAAGGATGAACATTACCAAAAAGACAAAAGAGAGCAAATGTTCTTGTGAAATGTACAGGAAAGGAAGCAGTGAACACCTGCTGAAAACTGTGCTTCTACAGCACTAGGGCAAACAGTATAGAAAAGTCCTGGGGGGAATGCCAAACAACCCAGCAATCCCATTTCTCAGTACATCCAAAGTTAAACAAAGTGGGATTGCGGAGAGAAGCCTGCGCTTCCACCCTCTCTGCAGCGCTGCTCACAATACCCAACATTCAGTAACACTTGAATCTCTCTGAGAGTTGCAGGTATGTCTGAAATGTAATAAAGATTTACAAGGGAATATTATTCAGCTATTAAAAAGGTGACTTGCCATTCTCCAAAGCAAAACATAGAAAGAGAAAGCATGTGATCTCCCAGGTGCAACCTAAAACAAGCACTCATGGAAGCAGAGAGAAAGAATGATGCTGCCAGGAGCTGCAAGGGGTGAAAAAGGTATAAAGCTGACCAAACAATGTTTCAAAACTGGTAAGTTAGAGATGATTCCTGTTAATTATGTGGAATAGGTTGGTTATTTTACAATGACTATCAGAATACCAAGGTGTACACCTTAAAAATGAAAAATTTAGGGGCTGAAGATGGTTAGGAGCAGAGGATAAAAGCAATTGCTGTTCTTGCAGACAACCCAGCTTCAGTTCCCAACACTCATATGATGGCTTGCAGCCATGTCTAACTCTAGTTCCGGGGCATCTGACACCATCTTCTGGCCTTCACGGCCAGCAGGCACACAAAATGGGGGCAAGACACTCATATGCATAAAATAAAAATAAATCTTAAGAATGCAGTTCGTGTAAGTCAAAAAATGTCACAAAATAAAGAATTTAAAATACAGTTAAAAGTGTTATCTCAGCCAGGGCTATGCAGAGAAAACCCTGTCTCGAACCCCACCCCCCCCCAAAAAGTGTTATCTCTCTGATATCTTCTAGAGCCCTACATTTATGAATGTACAAATCTAAAATATTATAAAGTGTGAAGATTAGAGAAGCAGAGTCCTCCAAAGCTGCTCTGCATGCTCTGGACATTGTGAAGCATCCCCTGACACCAGAGCAGTAGGCACCATCTCACAGATAACCTTAACTATCATCCAGGAAGAGTGCCCCAATACTCCTGACGTGTATATTCGTTTTCTGTTTACCCTCAACAAATATTTCTCCATCAGCTACTATGCAACTCTGCTAGAAGCCAGAGGCATAATTACCATAAGCAAGTCCAGGCAAATGTTTGCTACAAAAACCTGTGAGTAAGCTAATGACATAAGAAGTTCAAAGCATGCTGAGAGCATAAGCAGCAGCACTGTGAAGAAGAGTAGAGTACCCAGAGGAAGTAAAACAGAACCTGAGAGTTATACACACAACAAAGTAAGGGAAGAGCAAGCAGGAACCAGAGAGACGCTACATAATAAATACATTTGAAGTGCACCAACTGCAAAGTGCTCAAATCTCTAGAAAGCAATTCTGTCCAAGCACCAAAACTGTCGAAGTAAACTAGGCAGCCTCAGTACTGTCTGCAGGACACATCGATCTACTATAGAAACTTTAAACAGGGCTGAAATTCAACAAATGCTCTGGGACACATCGATCTACTAAAGAAAAAAGAAACTTTAAACACGGCTGAAATTCAACAAATGCTCTGGGCCCAACACCGCTTACCTGTCAGTGAAGCTTCTCCAGGGAAAGAAACATACCTAGGTAGCACATGAAGGAAAACTGAGAGAAACAAAGAGAAGAAAACACAAGTACAGCCAGAGTCACTTACATAAACACATTTAAACTACTTCAGTTTATAACTCTTACCAAATGCACATTGGTCTACCAATAGAATGAATGCACCACTAAAATTCTGAACTTCAGAAATAAAGCATGAGGTTAGAGGGATAGCTCAGGAGCTAAAAGGATCTTCCAGAGAACTTGGTTCCAATCCCAGCACCCAACCAGCAGCTAACTGTGACTCTAGTTCCAAAGAATCTAGTGCCGACTTATAGACTCGACCAGCACTGCACACACACAGTGCACAGAAAAACATGCAGGCAGAACAATCAAACATATAAAATAAAAATAAATATTTAAAAGAGTGTTCAAGTTCAAATAAATAAAACACTACTTGGGAGGCAAAGGCAGGTTGATCTCAGTGAGTTCATGAGTCAACAAGGTCTACATAGCATGTTCCAGACCAGCTAAAGCTACATAGTAAGAACCTATCTCTAAATAAATAAATTTAATTAAATAAAACACAAAATATATTTTATTTTTCTAAACTGCTACAATGTTCAGATGGAGAAGAGCTCTGGGACCTAGCAAGCACAACACCATGTGTTCAATCCCTAGGTTCAATCCCACAAGGACAAAGAAAAATTCATACATATCAGCAAAATGTTTACCTTTAAATGCCTCCTAAACTGCTGAACTGTTACAAGCATGAGTAAGAAGCAGTAGCCAGTGACAGCCAGCATAAGCAACAAGTCTCTCTCTTTATTATGACTCTAGTCTGAGACTTCAGATGCTAAGGCCTTATGACTAACAGCGTATATGCTAAAATAAAAATACCTAGATAAATACTAAAATATAAAGTGGAAAATAACACCAATTTTTGAAAGACAAGTGGAAATAAGAATGTGTTAACATACTAATACTTGCTCAGATTGGCATAAAGAAACCATGCAAGCATAAGAAAAAACCTAACTGGAGGTAAGGTCGTGAGGGCACACACCTTTTAATCCCAGTACCAAGAGGCAGAGGCAGGCAGATCTCAGTGAGCTTGAGGCTACCGTAGGCTACAACATGAGACCCTGTCTGAAATCTTAAAATCGAAAAATAACTGAATGTAAGAAAAAGTATGGAGAGACTTGTCTTATGTCACTTTTGGATTCATTGATCCATTCCTGTGATTATTACTGTCTAGTGAAAGGAGAAACTAAAAGTATACCACCATAAATTCTTAAAAAGAAATCTACCATTCATGCTTCCACAGTAACACTAGAGTACCAAGAAAAAGAACTATCCTGCTCCCTTAGGTGTTTAGTTGTCATTTATATTAGGACGATTTTCTGTGCTCTGCATTTCACCCTCAAAGACATCATGAGTCCTTTCATTTTCTAAAGTCATTATTAATATTTACTTCCCCTTCCAAGCCTCCAACATGTTATCATGATCAATTGTTTTAACTGTATAGTAGTAAAGGAAGACTATCTATCTATCTATCTACCTACCTACCTACCTATCTATAAACACACACACACACACACAGCTAAAACTGACTGCAAAGTAATCGTCTGTAATTATCTTTTTGTTGACAAAATTCTCTGGGAGGCATATATTTTAGGAATTATGAAAAACTAAAAATGTTTTTCTCCTTTTTCCATCTTATGCAAACTAGCTAACAATTGCTATGTTCTGAAAAGTGAACAAAAAATATTTTAAATGAACAAGGTATATTTTCTTTCTTGACATGTTACTATTACAATTCCTCAGAAATGATTATATTTCTCAATTGAAAAAAAAAATAGCATAGTTCCAGAATGGGGGTAGGGAGATGACACTCTTCCAGTCTGCCAGGAAACAGAGCCCTTCTTCAGCTGAAGACCTATCAAAATATGCAAGCAAATGTCATGGAAACAGAAGCTTTCACCATGGCAACACCACCCTGCTAGAGAAAACCCACTGTAATTCATCATGTACTTCAAGACACAGCATTTAGACTACTTCCAATTTTAATTTTATAATCTATCTATAATAGTCATTAGATCTAGCCATAGTAAAAATTTAATAAAAATATTAATATTTTACAAGAATAAAATATTAAATACAAAGCTGAATCTAAATTTGCATGCAAATTGATTAATGCCAGAAACATAAAATAAAACTTGCCCCATGTCAGAAAGAACATATTACAAAATAATTGTGTCACTACTACTTTAAACACTCTAGACTCCATATAGAAGTAATTAAGTGTTTCACCAACCATGGTGTCTCTGTTATACAAAAAAAGTAATTTAAAAAAAAATATGTGCAAGATTTCTATCCTTACCTCAAGTTACCGTTTAAAAATATCACAACAAACCACAAAATAATAAGTGATTCAAAATGGCAATTAAAGCAGAGAACTAAAATCATAAAAATTAGTTGTCTAGTAAGATCTATTTAGTTTATGACATAGACTGATAACACAGAGGTTCAATTTGAAAATGGATTTATTTTTAAAAGATCACCAATAACTTATGACAGCCTCTCATAATAGTGTTTCCCAAACCCTTTTCAATTAATAAAACTAAGTTCATCAAAAAGTTCTAGACTTCTGATGAGAAGGTTAGAAAGGCTGGCAATTTTTATATTAAAAGGTCTTGGTATAGCCAGGTAGTGGTGGTGCACGCCTTTAGTGCTAGCACTTAGGAGATAGCTCTATGAGTTTGAGGCCAGCCTAGACTACAAAGCTAGTTCCAGGACAGCCCAGGCTACACAGAGAAAACCTTTCTCAAAGAAGAGAGAGGGGAAAAAAGTTTGTCGATCTGATCAAAGGTCCCAAACTTCTATTTAGAACTTGGTTTTAATAAAATGCCTAACAAAGAAAGGCAATTTAGAAATCTTACCAAAACAGAATCAGAAATTATATTGGACATTAGGACTGAGAAGCTATATCATGAGAAACTAGAATAATGAGGATACGGTTTAAAAATGGTTCCCTAACCGTGTCAAGAATCCGTGAATTTTTATATCCTATGAAGCTCTCTGACATTTTTAACATCATTTTACATTAAATTTTTTTAGATGAGTCCTGCATACCTAATGTTAGGTCCAGAAAGCCCCCAACCTCCCCAAGTGGCAGCACTGGTGACATTGTCCAACCAAAAGGACTTTGGCCAGCTAAACAGAAGGCCTATTATGAGGAAAACAAGCCTAAATAAATGTAGGTTTCTGTTTATTAGAAAAGCAGTAGAGTAAGGTTTTGGTTTGGTTTGGTTCTTAACTTTTTAAATTAAGATTAGTTTCTTTTAAGATAGTTTCTGTTCACCAGAAACCACCCTCAATCCTGAAACAAGTAACTAAAAACAAGTTTGTCTAAAATCAGATATACTTAATAAATTAGATGATGGCCCTCAACCCCTTAAGAGAGATCTGCTAAATACAGCATTAAGATGTAAGTGAAAAGAGCTTCCTATAATACACAGAAATGCCAAATCCTGGCAGCAGTCCTAAGAGCTTCTCCAAAGAACATGGAGCAGTGGACTTCACCTGGAACTTGCTTCAAATGTGGCTATAGTGGTCACTGGGCAAAGAAACACCCTTCACTTCACAGTACACAGGCGTCTTAAAGTTTACAGATCATCTTAATGTGCAATGCCTTAATAATATTTGTTTTTATTAATAAAATATTTATTTTAATTTAATTAATGTTTTTAATTAGTTTAAAAACTAATGAAGTCTTAAATGCCAAATTCTATCCTGCTCTGAGATACCTTATATTTTCGACGAACAAAAAGTAAATGTTTTATCCTGATAATAACAACAATAAAAAACACTTCAATGTACCTGTTATAACAGCTTAAATCTTTAACAAATAAGTAAAAAATTGTATTGATATTTAATATCCTACCAGGAATATTTCTAAGTGATAAAGTAATGAATAATTTTGGTTTTAATGAAGTTACAAATGAAAATATTATGTCCTTTCACTGAATCAAGCCATTTTGCTATGACTGCTTGCTTACCCTAAACTCTATCTTATTCAAAACAAGAGTTTAAAAGATTCAAGTGTTTTCATTGTAGGTAGGTAGGTGTTATGTGTATGTGTATGTGTATATTTCTCATTCAGCATAATTTAAATAAAACAAAAAAATCTAGTTTTTAAATTAAATTACATTTAGCCTTAGCTAGAAATACCCAGAGGTTTGAGTCAATGCTTCTCATTCAAATTATACAAAAGACATCAACCTCTAATAACAATATTATGTATTGTGTTTTAAGTACTCGTTATTTTTATTTAATTAGTATCCAAAATGCTCTATAGATAGT
Source organism: Mastomys coucha (assembly GCF_008632895.1). Lineage (NCBI taxonomy): Eukaryota > Metazoa > Chordata > Mammalia > Rodentia > Muridae > Mastomys > Mastomys coucha. The sequence continues at coordinate 4,460,842 of NW_022196896.1, forward strand.
CAGGATTAAAATATTAATTAAACAATGTGTATTCCAGTAATAAAAAATGGGGGGATGACAATAGAACAGTGACTCCTTCCAAAGTCATGTTTCTAACCATTTAAATAGTTTCTAGCCATTTAAATAGTTTGTCAACTACAAATAACTATAAATACAGGGGGAAACATAAGGCAATCTAGTTTTTAGACCTATGTAAATCTTGGTTATTTTAGATACATGTTTTCATCTGTTACCTTTACTTCACTAGGCCAATCTGCATTCTTAATTACTTAGTTTTAGATATAAGAATCCTTTTTCACATATAAATATTATGTTAGATACAGAGTATAAAAAATTTCAAGTCAGAACTGGATCATGATGGCTAAAAGTCTGAAAGGATGCATGAGTTTCTTTCGTAATAGCCTTTCCCAGCTATCCCTCTCTCCTGAAGACTGATATCCTACACACTACTCAGTCTCAACTACATCAGATCATAGGAAAGAGATTTCCTAGCTACAAGGGAACTTATAATATTTAATACTATTTGGTCACCTGCATATACAAAATGTGATACTTAGAAACTGCTAATGAAAACTCCTGAAAAAAGCTGTGTCTACACAGACTGATTGACTAATTGGAAGTCCAGTAGTATGGAAAGACTGAAACGTCGCACGTCCAAAGGCTAATTTACCTTATTTTGGGCTAGCTGTGTGATGGGGCAAAGGCTCCTCAATCTTCTCTCAGCTGGAGCCATCATTAGCTTAGCCTAAAATAAGCATCCCTCCTTACTCCCCCCACAGTAAAGAAGTCCATGGGAAAGTACCCAGCTCTGTTGTAGAAACTTGGGGCTAAAATGCCTAGCTAACTGCATGTTTGGCTTCTGTTAAACTGCCTGACTGCTTTACTTCCCCCTACAACTGCCAACAAGGATGTAGTTTTTCCTGTGTTCTTTGCCTTTAAAAGCTCCCAGTAAAATGTGTTTGAGGCTACTCTGTGAGAAGTGTTTCTCTTTGGGCAGACATCAGCAGCTTAATGCTGACTCTCAATAAGAACTATGGTCATGCTGGGCGGTGGTGGCGCATGCCTTTAATCCCAGCACTTGGGAGGCAGAGGCAGGCGGATTTCTGAGTTCGAGGCCAGCCTGGTCTACAGAGTAAGTTCCAGGACAGCCAGGGCTACACAGAGAAACCCTGTCTGGGGAAAAAAAAAAAACAAACTATGGTCATGCTGAGTGGTCTTTAGGGTCACTACCCCTGCAACATCTGGAGGTCCATGACAGTTTGATCAACACTCAGGTCTCAGCTTGGGCTTCCTTCTAGAGAATGTACAACATGGGATGGTCCAGGATTCCAGGAGAGAACTTAATGCTTGCAGTGGCCCAGGCCCCTCTGACATCCCAGTCTAAATTTTCTTCAGTGAGTCACCTGGTCACCTCCAGAAGTGGCCACCCCTAATTTGTCTTATTGCTTTGTTGGTCCCTGTCCTAATGTCTGTGTCCTTGTGAACGAGGATCCAGAAAGTGAACTATAGGCACCTCTGCTTCTAAACAGCTCGCTCCTTTGGAGTACTCCCCCACTATTTTTAGAAGGCATATAAAGACAGGGAAGCAAACTAAAAGAGTTGATTTTTCGAAAGAACAGCTCTCCACCCTTTGTGAATTAAAGTGGCCTTCTTCTGACATTGAAGGGTGTCTGTGGGCATCTATGATAAAGGCAGACACCGAGCAGTATGGCTGGTGGTCACAGGAAAGCCTGGCCACCATGGATCAGCTTTCCTCCTGAGATGCTTGCTTATGTCTATTGCACCAACCGCCTTCATTCGGTTAGCTTAAAGCTGGTACCAAGGTTTTGGCAGCTAAACCCCAAGGGGAAAAAGCAACAAAAATTCTGTCCCCGTGACCCAAAGGAGAACTACCCCCACACTATGTCCCTGAACAAAGGGAGATCCCATTACAAGTCTGGACCCCAGAGGCCTTTTCCTCTTCTTCCCCTACAAAGGCCTCCCCCAAGTATGTGTCTCCTGCACATTATCTACAATGGCTCCATTTATGCCCTTCCCTAAATCCAGCAGAAGTCTCAACTACCATTCCTATTCCTGATTCCCTTAACTGCCCCATTCAACCTAGACCCAGCAGTTGCTGCTATTAGTCCCCTCCAGTAAGCCCTCTAGACTCACTTCGTTTGAGCCAAAGGATCCCAGCTAGAAGCCCCTATACCCATTTATGATATGTCCCCTTCTAGACCAGTGACCTTTAAAACTCTAAGTCCCAGTACCCCATTGCTCTGAGAAACTGTAGGTACTTAGCTCCCTCAAGACTGTTTTCTATACCCAGCAGCCCACCTGGGATGATTGCCAAGTTACTGGTCACCCTGTTCACATTAGAAGAAAGGGATCTCATAAAGCTGGAAGCTAAGAAAGCAGTCCTGAGTCCAGAAGGGGAACTCTGGCTAATAACGCTTATTGCAGTAAGAGCCCGTTTCCATCCAGCCAACCCCACTGGGATCCTAACACTGACCCAAGAAAGAGAGCACTAGAAGCCTACTGCTGGACTTTCAAGCTGGATTCCAAGCAACAGTGTGGAAGCCCACAAGTAAAGGTGCACAGGAGACCTCAGATCATCCTGCTGTGTTCCTAGAGCATCTTCTAGAGGTTGACCATACATATATGCCCAATAAAGCCAGAAGCACTGGAGAGTGGTTAAGGGCTCAACATTACCTTTGTCACCCAGCTGGCCCCAGATATTAGAAAGAGTTACAAAAGTTAGAGGGATTTCAAGCTATAGATAGGCCCCGGTGCTATAGGTAGCCCAAAAGGTGTTTAACAACAGAGAACCAATTGAGAACCAGAAGGATAAGAGACATACTAGAGCTATAGTGGCAGACCTAAGTAAGAGAAAACCCAGATAATAAGCCAGTCTGGTGCAGTACGTAAGAAGCAGGCCAGCAGACAAGTAGACCACCATCAGAGGGAGACCAATGTCTACTGCAAGAAGAAAGGACACTGGAAAAATGAAATCCCTAATTGAGGATGAGGGTAGTACACAAATACTACACATAGAATAGTGGAAAAGTGACAGGACCCAGGCTCCTATGCTTTAAGCCCCTAGGAGCCTAAGACAATATTTAAAGCTGGAGGAAAAGCAATTCTTTTTTTTTTTTTGGTAGACACCAGGTTCACATATTCAGCCCTTAAGAAGCCCCTAGGCCAATTGACTGATCAAAAGATTGCAGTCCATGGACCAACAGGAAAGCCTGGACCACTGCCCATTCCATCTCTTTAGTAAAGAGGACAGCCCAGGTGTTCCTGGCCATGCCTGGTTACCCTACCCCTTTTGGGGTTAAAATCTTTTACATAAACTGAGAGTCAGCATCAACTTCTCTAATAATTAGAAGCGGAAAGACTTCACCCTGCAAAATTCTGGTGTCTTGCCTTCTGTCAAAGGAGTATCTCATAGCTGAAAGTCCTGTCCTCAACCAAAAGATACAGCTGGACAATCTCTCAGATTTACAACAAAGATCCCCAAGGTATGAACAACCACACTCCCTTGGACTGGTCCAACATCAAGTTCCTATAACTGTTCAACTAACCAGTTCATCTACCACTGTCCAGATTAAGCAACACCCAATGACCCTAAGAACAAAAAGTGGAACTACAGTCCGTATTTCCCAGATTAGAGAGGCAGGCATCCTAGTGCCCTGCCAGTAACCCTGAAATTCACCTCTCATGCCTGTGAAGAAACCTGGGACCTCTGATAATAGACCCATATAAGATCTAAGGAAGTAAATAAGAGGGTTAGGTCAAGACTCCTAATCTATATACTCTTGTGAATCTGATGCTTTGAAAGAAACAGATGTACACAGTCTTGGCCCTGAAAGATGAATTCTTCAGCCTCCCACTGGCAGAAGTGAGTCAACTAGTCATTGTTTCTGAATGAACAGACCCAGAGGCAGGTAACAGAGGGCAACTTACCTAGACCAGGTTGCCCAAGGATTTAGAAAATTCTCTAACCCTGTTTAGTTTAAAGAGGCACTAAGTACTGACTGTCTGCCTGCCTTTCCAGGACCATATGTAGATAACCTCCTCCGAGCCTCAGAAACTGAATTAGATTATTTAAGAGGGCCACTTAGCGACTGCTGTAGAGTTACAAGTCTATGGGCTACAGAGAGACCCACCTTTGTATATCAGAGGCTACCTATCTCAGAAACCAGCTAAAAGGAGGCAAAAAGAGCCTGACTCAGACTAGGATTGCTGCCATTCTTCAGATCCCAAATCCAAAGACGGAGAGACAGGCTCAAGAGTACATAATTGTAGTTGGATATTGCTGCCTCTCAAAACCAGGATTTGGGAATGACATCAGCACAATGGGGGGCAGGGGGACTAAGCCCCTAATCTGGACTGAGACTGAAAAAAAGATATTTGAGGTTTTAAAAACAGCTCTGACTTTGGCTCCAGCACTAGCATTTCCATATGTCTCAAAACCATTTCATCTGTTTGTCTATGAAACAAAAAACATTGCAAAAGGAATCTTCCACCAGAACTTTGGGGCCACAGAAATGCCCTGGGCATACCTTGGCAGATAACTGGACCCTGAAGCCACAGATTGACCTACCTGTCTAAGAGCTGTCATAGTTACCACTATTCCAGTCAAAGAAGCATACAAGCTAACTCTGGGTCAGGTTCTTATACTCAAGGCACCTCACGTGGCTGAGGCCTTCCTATGAGAAATAGCAGACCACTGGTCAGGCTATGCCATGCAAGGCCCATAATACTGGAAGTCTATCTACCAGCTAGGATGGGTGGGCAATTGTCTGGGTACATGAGCTGGGAGGGCGCATTTCTCATGTAAACCAAAACAGATTTCTCTGTAGCCATTTCATATGTATATGTGTCTGAACTATGGACTTCAAAAACTAAAATTTTCTATTTTTACTGTCATATTTAGACTACTTCCTTTATTCTAGAAGACTAAACCTGGAAAATAATACAATTCAAAGACCCAGACTCCATCTCCTAAGGGTATTCTCTGCAATTTCTGTCCCTAGCTTCTAGCTTATTTCATTTCTTCCTCCTTCAACCTCAGAAGGTAAGATTTTTTTTCCTCCTCTACTTAACAAGGGAGCCTGGAAAACATAGCATATTGTATCTAAATGTTCATTAAAAGTTTTACTATATATCTGCAGCACATATAATCTAGTGTTATTTGCCTAGCGTTCCTTGTCTTTCCTGGTTAGCTAATTTGATGCCTCTGTAACTCCTCGGCAATTCAAACCTAATTTCTAAGAACAGAGTGAAGGAGAACATAATGCAGCAAATGGGAAAGTGTTCCAACATAGGACATAACTCCTACAGTAGTTCTTATACTTGAACATTCAGAGAACATTTCAACACCATGTTAAAACACGGGTTGCTAGATCCTATCCCAAGTTTCTATTCATTACTTGTATCTCTAGCCACTTCCTGAATGATACTGACTCAATCCCATGTGACATGCTTTGAAAATTATAGCTATATACAGCACTGGTTAGCAAGTGGTAAACAAAATAGGAATTTACTGGCAGTCTGAGTTATGGATTAGAGAACAAGAGTACTGCTCAACATTCTCTACTGTGATTAAACAGTGCCACACCAAAGACCTGTGAGACCTAACATGAGAGGTGACAATCTGGGGAAGCTTACAGTGAGTACATCACAGCTCACTCCAAACGTGTGATCTGACAAAGAACACGGTCAATGTCCTCCTCATAGAACAAGGACTCAAAACACCAATTTTTTTCTTCACTTTCTTCTTCAACAACCATCTGAATTTTCCTCAACTACAGCAAACTTAAGTTTTAGAGATACTAATACATAAATGGTATATAGCAAGCTATAGGAGGAAATTAGCATTTATTTAATGTCATTTGTATATTTCTAGGAAAGAAATAAAAATCAATATATTTCATATGAACTACAAGAAAATATTGAAAAACTAATTTCCTTAAAACTGAATAATGAAAATATTAACACACACACAAATACGCATATGCACACATATAGACACATGCATGAACTTACTCCAATAGGCTGAAAAATAAGTCCATCCATTTCATGGCTGACTTCTTTGGCAAAGTTTCCTTCCAGAAGCTATAAAATAAAAAGATATTCTTTAGAAATACAATGATCATTTAAAAGTTACCTTAACTTCTTGCTAAGACTTGCAAAATTTTCTGTAACACTTAAGAACTGAGAAAACAGAGGTGAAATACTAGATTAAACTTTGTGACTTTGGGTCCTAATTTGGGACTTCATCTTTGCTGGCATCTCATTTTCCAAAATCTATAGTTTCTGTAATGTGAAAGCAGTACATATTAGAGCTTGAGCATGCTTTTTTCCTTTAAGATTAATATAAAGTCTTTTGTTCTACTCAATGACAGATAGTCTGAGAAAGCTGAGGCAATATATAGCAGCTTAAGTGCTTTTTGTTTGTTTGTTTGTTTTTAAAGATTTATTTATTGCTACATGTAAGTATACTGTAGCTGTCTTCAGACACACCAGAAGAAGGATCTCAAGTAGCCCAGGCTGACCTCAAACTTCTACTGTCCCACCTCCCTGTCACAGTGCTGAGATCACAGAAGAGTTCCACCACACCCAGCTGGGTTTCATCAGAAAGATGAAACAGTTCTGGAGACAGACAGCTGGGGACCGTTGTACAATAATGCAGATGCACTGACTGTGACTACACTAAAGACTTAACAATATTAACATGGCAGAGTCTACCGTAATGTTCTTAAAATTTCCCTGACTTTTGTTCCCTACATCAGCAAGTGAGCACAGTTGGTAAACTCAGATTCTTGAGCCATTACAATGCATACTGGCCAGATTTTAGGACTGTTCAAAAATTTATATATTTCTCTTCAATTCACTCACAGATGAGGAGGAAATTTCACTTACATAAAACTTTACTATATACTAACATCTCTGACTTCTTATAAGTAAAAGTGAAAATAGCCTCTGAAGTACCATGCATGAGTCAAATATCTACTTACACTCATTCTGGACACTGAAAAACAATATTCCAATTTTGTTGAATACATTTAACATATTCATCTTAGAGAGAAAAAATGAAATTCATTTTCATACTGATTAACACTCGGTAGACAGACAGACTGACTGGCTGAGCCCAAATATTTATACATGATAGGAAAAGGTTAAAACAAAAGTAAATATATAACTTTGGTACCTAAACTATCACATGGAAAGCTATCCAATATTCAGAACCTAAATAATGAACTTCTAGAAATGAAATCTATGAATAAATAAAAAATCAAAACAAACACTTTAAAGTATTTAGAATTAAGACCAAAATCATGGTAGAATTTTATTTGACAGATCACATTGTGAGAAAAATTTGGTGCATTAAATATCTAATTTAGAAATAAAGAGGGAGGGCAACTGCTGTATTAACAGTTCTTACAGATTGAAACATTCCATCCTGTATGAAGTTCCTTAGGCAGGAAGGTAAACAATACAAAATAGTTTCACAAGTCCCAGAAACTAACCAGATTCACTACCCCACTCCCTGCCACACTAAGTAATGAAAGCCAAAATCCCCCTTAGACAAAAGAAAACTAAGCTGCAAGAAAGGCTCTGAGAGGAAGAAAAGCGGCAAAGACTGAGACCAGACAGAAAGTAGCAGAGCTACCTGGAATAGGTTTAAACCAACTGAGCCACTTGGAAAGAACACTCCCCAACCTGCTGAGCCCCTGCAGGCTGTGCTCAAGGTTTGCCAGCTTAAATGAGCTGCCATCTTTGCTGGAGTGGAAGTTAGTGAGACTGCTGTCTTTTGCATCATTTCTGCGTCTGTAAGTAGCCCCTCCCCCATATGTCTATGAGTAACCCCAGTAAAACCCACTGGCTCATTAAGTTAGACTTTGCTGTTATCCATACTTTGGTCTTATGTAGGACCCCCCATCTGGGGTGAACAGACATGTGTTGTGTCTTCCCAGGAAAAGTTTTGTTACACAACAGGGAGGAGGAAGGGAAGGAGAGGCAGCCAGGGCAACACATGCTTGTAGTCCCAGCACTTGGGATGCTGGGCTAGGAGGATGACTAGTTTGAGACCAGCCTAGGCTTCAGAGCAACTTCAAGGATAGTCCATGATACCCAGTAATAAATCAACAGAAGATGGATGGACAGACAGATGGACAGAGGGAGGCAGGCAGGGTAGCACACCTATAATCCTACACTCTAGAAGGCTAAGCAGTAATATCACAAATTGGAGGCCAGCCTGGCTTACATGGTAAGATCCTAAGCAGAAAGGGACCAAGAAAGGAGGAGAAAGGGAAGGCAAAAGAAAACAGGAGTCAAAAATCAGTGACCCCAATTTCTACTAGAAAATAAGGATTCCTGCCGAGCAGTGGTGGCGCACACCTTTAATCCCAGCACTTGGGAGGCAGAGGCAGGCGGATTTCTGAGTTCGAGGCCAGCCTGGTCTACAGAGTGAGTTCCAGGACAGCCTGAAAAATCCTGTCTCAAAAAAACAAAAAAAAAAAAAAAAAAAAAAAAAAAAAAAAAAAAAAAAAAAAAAAAAAAAAAAAAAAAGAATTCCAACAAATTTAAGAACTGTGATTCTTAAAAATAAATAAATAAATAAATAATAGTCACTTGGGAAAACTAAGCAAGCTCACTGAACATTATCTCTTTCCCTCATTTCTAGTCCTCATTAAAGAAAATAGTCGTACAGCTCATAGGATGATTTAAAAAAGCAAACAAACAAAAAGTGATTTTTTTTTCTTTGAAACATCTCAGCAGTTTTTAAAAGTCCAAGTTATGACCAGTAAACAATAGGTTTTGAATTTTAAACATGATAGTAGGAAAAATAGCCAGGAATAAATTTTCAAAGTGACAGTATCAAATTGCAGAGAATGTCACGGATGTGGCTCAGTTGGTGCTTGTCCAGCAAGTGAGAAGTTTTGGTTCTCCCAACATTCAACCACGTGTGGTCACCCATACCTACAAATCCTAGATCAGAAGTTCAAGATCATCCTCAATTATAGAAGAACTGAGGACCAGCCTAGACTTGATAGATAATAGGTAGACAGATAGACAGGATATAAATGCATAACTATAAATATTATATACATAGATTTTTTTTTTTAAGTAAAATAAAGTCACTCTGACAAAACTTCAAACTGGAGAAGACAGGTCAAACCAACAGAATGAAGATACACACTAAGATGACTTTGAAAGTCAGGCAGTCCCCAAAACGAGTACCAGAGTTAATGAGGAGCCAAAAAAATTTCTTCAAGTTCAGATCATATTCTTCTAATAACTTAAATTAAGGCATGATTTAAAGCTACTTTTAGAATTTTATTTGTCATTATATTTCTAAGTAAAATGTCTCTAAGGTTTTAAACTACATGTCCCTCTTTACATATTTTTAAGTGAAACCTACTCATGAGTTATCATGATAGCCTAATGTAAAACACATTAAACTTTAAATTCCTAGATGATTAGCAGCTAAATTAGGACTGGTGATATAGTTCAGTGGGTAAAACAACAAACTCAGCTTGGTGACAACCCCAGAACTCTTGTAAAATTGGAAAGCAAGAACCTACCCTTTAAAGTTGACCACTGACCTCCATAGGCACATCACTACATGCACCCATATACACACAAAAACACATACACTCACACACATACACACAAGCATCATACACAAGCATATCAGGCACAAGTGTATCACACACAACATACATACACAAGCATTTATACGCATACAAACACATATACATCACACATATAACAAACATGCACAAATACATGCATCATACACACATACTATTAATAACATTTTTTAAAGATTTATTTATTATTATATGCAAGTACACTGTAGCTGTCTTTAGACACCCCAGAAGAGAGCATAAAATCTCATTATGGATGGTTATGAGCCACCATGTGGTTGCTGGAAATTTGAACTCAGGACCTTCGGAAGAGCAGTCTATTACCTGCTGAGCCATCTCTCCAGCCCCCCCAATAACATTTTTTTAAAACTAAATAAAAATATTGTTTCATTCAGTATTCTATCCTAAGTAATACCTAATTTTAACACCAATATTTATTTATTTTTTTCTCAAATAGCTTTTATTAATGATTCTTTGTCTCTCATTAAATTTGGCTTACAAACGTATTTATAAATCTGGTTTCCTTGCCATAAAAAAAAAAATTGGTTTGGTCCTGACAACATTAATTACTAAATCTAGATAATGAGAAGTAAATCTGCCAATTTTAATATTCACCAAGAAAGTTGTGAAAAGTGAGGGCTTCATGTCAAATCTCAAGGTATCATTAGCAATAACCATTATTTTTTCTTAAACCTGGCACAGGGAGGGACCTCTACCCCACACCTTTAACACCAATATTTAAATGTAATGGTGTAATGAGCTATTTCTTCCTGTCAAACTAATTCTACTTAATTCTATTTATATTATTCAAGTTATTTTTAAAGTACTTCAAATCAATGAATTTGTAAATACTTAGCTGGAAAACCCACAAAGAAATTTTGCTGTGGTATAAGCAGTGACTTGCCCTAAGCTACCATGATGGTAAATTTAAACTGTCAATTAGATACAATCTAGACTCCTAGAAAGAATGTCAATGAGAGAGATTAACAAACCTGAGAGAGATTTTCTGAATTAGGTTAAGTGAGGTGGGCAACAGTATCCATGGGCTGAGCCTAGGGTGAATGAAAAGGAGAGGGGGACTTCGCACTGGCATTCTCTTCTCTGTTCTTGCTGTGGATGTGATGGGACTAGCTGTCTGAAGTTCCTGCCGCCTTGACTTCCCTGCCAGGACAGTCCATAACCTGGGATTGTGAGCCAGCGCTCCCCCCCCCCCCCCCCCACCAAGTTGCTTTCGTTAGGGTATTTTATCACAATAACAAAAAAAATAAATAAAACTAAGACAGTTATGATATATTCTAATTCTCTATTTCTTTTCCCTCTAGATAAAATTCAAAGATAACTGGAAGAAAAACAAAACAGTAGACATAACATAGCAAATAGTGTTAATCAGAGCATAGTAGTACTTCATAAGTTTTCATTTATGGAACTTGAATTTGTTTACTGGACATAATTTTATTTCTTGATTTCTTTTTAAAAGCAGAAAGCATACAACTTTCCATAGACCAAATATTTGAAGATTTTCACTGAAATAATACTTTAGAGGTCTATGAATCACTTGGAAACCAAATCATTATAAATGCATAAGCAAAAAAGATAGTGCTTCACATTTGAAACATGAAAAACAAAGTAAAAGTTGTAAAGTTACAGTACATAGAAAGGAGACTCTTAGGAATAATTTTTTAAATAGTACCTTAAGACTATAGTGAAGTAGGAAATGGATCTCCACCGCTTCTGGGAATACAAATTGTCATTATCAACTCACCAAAATATAGCAGACTATTTTGTGTGAATATTTAAAGAATAAAAGAATAAACTGCATTCACCCTGTAATTCTGGTTTATTCTACATACATCGGATATTTGTGGACAAATAGCCCACACAACTTCAACTGACTGCCTGAAGAGACTCAATACAATATCTGGTGACTTTTTATGAGATTTCACTGCTCCCTTAAAACTCAAAGTTTAGATTTTTAAAAAAAACTCACAAAATGGAAGCTTGGGTTTTAATCTTTAAAAGATATTAATCTTTAATGTTTTTCATTCCTCAAGTCTAACACTAGCTCCAGTTAAGTTTATCCTCTTTGTCTAGATGCTAAATTTTTCTCTAACCAGTAACCAACTATCATGGAAAAAAATTATCTTTCTTGCTCATCACAAATCCAACACATTACCCTCTCTAAAAAATTAATGATTTGTTTATTAATGGATAAGAATGAAAATTAAGCTATGTCATTAAAGTTAACCATTTATATTCATACATAGCTTTTTTCCATTATCATCACTGGTTGTTTGATTAGCATGTATCATTACAATTAAACTTATAAAAATCTGGTAAATCTCAACTGAAAGGTAGAAAATCTAAAAGCAATTTTCACAGGAAACATAATTTTATGATTGTTTAAATAGGCAGAATCCAGAATTATGTAGTATTCTGTGAGACAGTATCTAACTGGGGAAACTGAGGTAGGTAGCACAATCCATGGGTAGAAAGGAAGAGTGGGATAGATATGAGAGAAGTTGGGGAATGGGACTGAATATGACCAAAGTACGCTGTATGAAATTCAAACTCAAAAAATTATATATTGGACATAGTATGCAAAATGTTAAGGATTCCTATAAAACACTAAAAAGATTAAGTATTTGTGACTATGAGATGCATACTTCAGTTGTGATACACAGATACAATGGCAATCTTTGAGACTATAAAAATAAAAAAAAAAAAAAAAGCCATGCAGTGCTGTCAAAGAGACTCCCAAAACACACAACCGATTGCTGATGGCCCTGCTAACAGCCCAGAGAAGGAAGAGTCCCTATTGTACAAGAAACTATGCACTTCAGAAACAGGGCTCAAAGGCCACTGAAATAGAACTAATTTGAATGTTCCCTCCCTGAGGACTAGCTTTCATGGTATCAGAAGATGGTATGCAAGCTTCCAAAGGAGACAAGCAACCAACAGCTATGAACCACACACATGCTTCAACATGCTATGAACCACAACAGCTATGAAGCACATCAATGACCAGCATGGTACAATAACCCTAAGGGTGCACTAGTATGGCACACATACCTTGGGAGTAACCAACAGCCCTTCAATTAGACTTAAGAGCCACTCACCAAAGGAATACCATGCCCAGGACTGAAAACCTAGTTAACTCATCAATGCTGGGGAAATCATAAATATTAGAGAAGAATCTACCTACAACCACTACTTTACTAACCCAGCATAATCACTAACAACAATCTAAACATTTGTCCTGATACCCTCAGAGAAGTGCAGTCTTCACCCCTCATAAAGGAAACGTCTCTGTGCAAAAATCAAGAACTATAGAAAACCACAACCAACTAATAAGCAAAATTATGGAGCTCAGTCCCAATGAATACATCTACAAAACAATCCTGGCATCTAAGGCTCAGGAAACACTACAGAAGAGGAGGCAGAAAGTTCCTAAGACCCAGAGGAACAGGGACTTTACTATGAGACTCTGTTTCCTAGTAACATCAGAAGCTACATCTGTAAAGCCTCACAAATCAATATGACTGCACAAATGTGAGCCAAACAAGGAGGTTAACAATAAACATGCCAAACTGCACAGGGAGGGGAAGAAGGCAGAAGGCCTCAACCCTTTTCAAAGAACTACAGGCAAATGAGTAAACATGGGAACAGGAAAGGTGGCCCTCCCTAGGGAAAAGCACTCCAATTGGTTATCCAGTTCCAAATGGTCAGCCCTGAAAACACACACAGAAGTAACATTATATGGACTCATCAAGTTATAATTGGGAATGTATGTGTATATGCAAATACATACATGTGTTCAATAACGAGCAATGAAACATGAGTTTATGAATTTAAAGGAGGGGAAAGGGCATACAGCATGGTTCAGAGGGACAAAGAGAGAGAAAAAAATTGCAATTAAAATACAATCTCAAAAGTAAACAAAAGAAACCTAGGAGGTAATGGCTTATGCCTTTAATCACAGCACTCAGGAGGCAGAGGCAGGTGTATGTATAAGTTCCAGGCCAGCCAGGACTACACAGAGAAACCCTGCCTCAAAAAAATAAACAAACTAACAAACAAAATAAAATCTGACAAAGAATAAAGGCCGAGTGTAACAATAATGGGGTGAGAGGACTCAAAATAAGACTGTTAGACTAAAATTAAATAAATAAAAAAAAAGAGATGTAGGATAGTATATAAAGAATCATCTCTTGATTAAGTGTGGCAAAACTATGAATCTATGAATAGTATATGTTTGTATATTTATAACAGAATTCCAAATACAGTAAAATAACTGACAGGAGGTGTTACTTTTCTGATCAATACAAAAATGAGTAGAGATATATCAAACTTTTTACTGTGCTCTTTTAAAATTTTGTCAACCATATTTAATCTAGTCAAATAATTCCATTTTAAATTAAACTTTAAACTGAAAAAGTAGATAGAATTATAGAACTTTCTTGTAGAGAAATTTTAATCCAGCAACTAGCTGCTCTGGCAAGAGATAACATCCAAAGACTTTGTGATCTGGCTGGAAAGCAGGCACACCTGGAGTCCAGTATGATCTGGCTGGAATACAGACCTGCCCTCAGCACACACCTGTAAGGTGAAATTAGCTTGTAGAAGGAAGCAGCGATGTTTAGGAATATTGTCTAATTGAGGGGCAGACAAAGTGAGGAATCACGGAGTCACCCAGCTCTCAGGACGACAGGGAAGAGAGGCGAATATTTAAGAGCAGCGCATGGAGAGTGAGTTGGGAGGCAGTGCAGGCAGTGCAGTGCAGTGCAATGGAACTGAGCTCATTCCAGAGTTCATGCAGTTCAGTGCAGGGCAGCAGAGGCAGTTGAAGCCAGAGAATAAGACGCAGCCAAGAGATTAGAACAAACTGCCAGAATTACTTTGAGGCCAGGCAGAGAAATTCAGCAAGAAGTTGAGAAAAGACAGATTGAATGAGTCAGCTTGGAGAGGAGATAGAGCCACACCAGCCTAGTTGAAGCAGCCAGCCGAAATTCAGAAAGAAGTAGAAAGGGTGACTTATTCAGCAGGAAGCCTCCCAGAGGAGAATTACATGAAGCAAATAAATGAGAAGTGCATTTACACTCTACTTCTTATTACTGCTGTGAAAGGTATTTCTAACTGTGTATGCGAATCTAAAACCTGAAATCATACCTTCACTGTACTAGCTGCATTAAACAACATGAAGGGGCTGTTAATAAAGCTAGATTAAGTCATTCCTTTTCTTTTTCCTCTTTCTCTTCTCTCCTTTGCCTTGTCTCCTCCATCCCTTTCTCCCTTCCCTCCTTTGATACCCCTCTCTCTGTCCCTCCCTCTCCCCCCACCTCCCTTGTGCCTGGATTCATTCTAAATGACTCAATGTGTGTTACAGTATTAGGGGATGGTTTTGTGTACTGAATAGTCAGATGCTGATATCTATGCCCAGATATCTGACTGCAGTCCTGATGATATGGCCAACCAACTCCAGTCTCAATGTTAGATAAAAATTGTTTTCCATCACCTGTGATTGGTTAATAAAAGAGAAGATGAGCCAATGTGCTAGGCAGAAGAGACTTGCTAGGACTTCCAGTCCCGGTCAGGGCATCCCAAAGGAGAAGACTGAGTACGGAAGGACCCTGAGGAGCAGTGTGTGTGGAGAAACCATGTGGAAGGTCCAGGAGGAGTCTCCATGAGGACACATATGGAGTAAAACAAGCCAGAGCTCGACTCAGATTGAAGGTAAAGGACCATGGGGGGAAAGCAGGCAGCTTTAGAGGGCTAGAATGGCACAGAACCTGGCAAGCTTAGTGACTGTTGCTCATTAATAAAAATAAAATAAAAACAAT
>NW_022196896.1:4476329-4489547 GCF_008632895.1 Mastomys coucha
AAAAAAAAAAAACAGGTCTCTGTGTCATTTACTTAGGAGCTAAAACAGGAAAGAGCAAGCATGGAACCCAAGACTTATATTTACACTGTAGCTTTTTATCTGTCTGTTTTAATGAGAAAATGGACCAGTGATTAGTCAAGAACTATTCTAATGAACATGGAAGCAGCACGGTGTTATATCCACACTAAGAACACTGCTGAAGAGGAGACCCTGGGTGCCACCCTGGGAAAGACAGGCAACAGAGTAGTAGTCATCCATGTTCCTCTCACAAGCTGAGCAATGGAACTTGGAATTCCCAACTAAAGAAACAAATAAATTTTACCTTTCTTGAAATACTGATGTCAAAAAATTGTTTAGGTCTGACACTAAATGGTTCCTGTGTTTTGTCAATGAGTCCAGTCTTCATTTTTTCATGTCGTGGACTTATAATTTCACGTTCAATACACTGTAGACGAATATTAAAGTCACAGTCTCCAACTGGCTGTGCCTGAATAAAAGAACAAGGTTTTTTTTTTTTAATTTGACCACAACTACACTGTCAGAATAACTATGAAGGCTGTAGTACTATATGCTATAGTCTATACAGACAGCGATCCTTGGAAATGTCTAGTGAATAGTTTGCATACCATACATCACAATAATTAGACTAACAATGCGTATCTTTAAATTGAAATTACATAAGGCAGCAAGAGAAAATGGTATCTATCTAAGCTGGCTTAGATTTCAAATCTGAATTAACATATTAACAAAATTATCATATTTTATTTTTTAACTATATTAGTAAAACCTAAAATCCAAATTCATTAAAGTATAAACATTCAAAACAAATAGCATAGTCACTAGTGATAAAACTTCATAACATCAATAAGAAAACATTTTTTACACAGATACACCCTCAATCTGAAAACTAATAGTAAGTTTACATATGTTCCAAGTTACACAGCTGTAAAACATAAAGCTCTTTTCTCCCAGCAAACTTTTTCTTTAGTGTCCTTCAAGCATATGTAGTTTCAGCCATGCCTTAGGAAGTACATGTATGCGCGTGTCCTATCCAGCCACAAGGTGCACATAAACATAGCTCAAGCACATCCCTAGTTGACAGTAATTGTGTAAGACTTAGCAACTTAGAGACCACTGAAAAATTGTATGATACTGACACTGACGTCTTGCTCCTCTTCTCCAATCTCTATTACCCAACCCAATGTTTCCTAAGAGAGGCAGCATATGCTTCAGGATATCTTTCTCTCGGGTTTAGAAGGATAACAACTTTTACACTCAACTAAGAACAAGGAGTGAATACAAAATGAGCAGAAGCTAGGTACAATTTCTAAGATAGTCTGTATACAGGCAGAACTGCCATAAAGGATATTCACTGAGGAAAAGTTAATAAACAAGGACATAGTCCACGTAGGACCCGATTTTAGGAAATCCTAAAATGATAGGCTTGCTAAAAGGAACAGACCCACACAAGCTTTTGTTTTTTTAATGGAAGATCTGTAAGTAGTCTAAATTCTATACTAAAATACACAGCATATGACCAAAACAAGACTAGGCTGAGAGCAGACTACCTGCACATCCACAAAGACTATTACACTACCAGAAGCCCTGGGCAGTCAGATGTAGAAGCACTGAGAACAGTGCAAGAAACACTAAAAGCATCATGTTGGGCTTCTTGTCACCAGTAGTCATTCCTCGCTTCCAAACACTACCCACACTGACAATGGAGTTCTCTTTCAAAGGAGTACCCCACCATAACCATAACAACTCTTAAGTGATACCCTATTACAATAAAATCTAAGTTCAAACTCCTTAGTCAAGGAGTCTGCCACCCTATGACCAATCTGTTTTTATGTCTTTCTCTGACCCACTCTTTACCACACATCAAATAGGTCAGCTGACCAGCTAACACTCCTGCCATCCATCTGTGCTCCCCTTCACCACTCTACCTCTGACACACATGCCTTCTTGTTCTATTCACAGCACTATCACACTGGTTCTTTACATTTCTTTTGCTTTCTTTTTATTTAAAGATAGGCTCTCACTGTGTAGCACTGGCTGACTAGGAACTTGCTATATACGCCAATTTGGCCTTTGCCTTTCAAGTTCTGGGTTTAAAACACTATGCTCAGCCATATTTCTTTACATTTACATGTTAAATCCAACATAAACATATATTATAACAACTGTATATACAATATATGCCATTAACATTAACAACGTTACAGGTACAAGTGTATAATATACACTATGGGCAAACCAAATAGAATAAATCCATTAAAAATAAAGTTTTCCTCTGTTGCTCTCCAATCCCAATGAACTACTATGGAAATGGCATGAAGGGAAGAAATCAGAAATCAGTTTTATCATTTTATATTCAAAAACTACAGAACCTAGCATATACAAAATGATCAGTTAAATTCTTTCTAAGGAAAACAATAAACAAAACAACTAAGAAGTTTGTTATTAAGACTTTGGCTCCCTTAACAAAAAGAACTTGAGTCAAATTAACTTTCTGACGTTACAAATTACACAGCCTCAGGTATTCAGGGCTAGGTATAAATTAAGAAACTTATAGAATTTATGAAAGTTCCATAGTGGTTAAATAATGAAACATGTAATATTTTCCATTATAAATACATCCTAACAGTAGGTATGTGAAAAATAAGTGACTTCAAATCATGAAGTATAGTAATAGGCATAGAATTAACGTTTACTAAATGAGCAATTATACACTTTAGGTAAAAAGCATAATTAACCCATTTATAGAATAAAATATAGTTGGGCAAATCTCTTAAACAAGACCCAAAACACACTTCTTGAGAAGGCCCTGTAATCCAATCTCATTAAAAGAGCACTTGTCTGTGTCCATAGATACTGACTGGGAAATAATACTGTTTGCTACACACAGATCTAAAGAAAGTACTCATATCCAAATTTAACCCATTTAGAAGGAAAAAGGATAACAACCAAATATAAAGCCTAGGTGAAACAACTAAAATATTTTTATTCTTTTGCACACAAACACATGTGTGAACTTGTGCATGCGTGCGTGTACACACACGTACACACACACAGAGCAGAAACTCTGATGCATATCAATTCTATTACAGAATACAATGCCTAGAAAAACTTTAAGTGAAGGAGGTTAATTCCACAAACACTAAGCAGTAAACCCAAAGAACATGATGCAAAATAAATAATAAATAAATAAAATTGGTGATCACAGAGTATGCAACAAACTCTAGAAACCTTTCAAAAGTATACTTTGTACATCCAGAGATATAAACGAAGGTGGATAAAATGTTTTGAAAACCATCCAAAGAAGCAATCAACACTAAATGCATAGCACATGCAAGTCTGTTCTTGGATCTTTTAACAACTTCTTATCAAGCAAAGTAGGGCTGGGGAGAAGATCAGGAGGCAGAGTGCACGCTGCCCAAGCCTGGCTCCCAGTGCCCACGTGAACAGGCAAGGCAAGCTCTGACACTGAGGCAGGCAAATCCCAGGGCTCTGTCCAGCCTGCCTAGCCAAAACAAGGAGCGCTAGGTTCAGTAAGAGACTGACTCGAAAACTAAGATGAACAGAAACAGAAAATACCCAACAATGACTGCTGACCTCCAAAGAGGCATGCCCAGGCAAGGGAGCGCACACACATGCACACACACACATTAACAAACACAGATACACAAAAAAAATATAAAAATATTACTAAGATTTAACAACTCTGGATCCAGAGAAAATAATAGTCCCACAGTGAAAGTACCTGCCACAAAGCCCAAAAACTTAAATTTGATCTCTGTTCCCACATAATGAAAGCAGAGAACTAACTCCCGGAAGTTGTCCTAGCACCTATAAACATAAGGTATGGCTTGCATGGACATATACATATAACAAATGAATACATGTATTTATATTGTTCTGTATATTTCTACAAAATCTAGATTTTCTTTTTTCAAGAGAGTTCCTAGGCCAAGAATAACTTGACTGTGGTGGTTTTAATAAGAATGGTGCGCTCGCTCTCTCGCTCGCGCTCTCTCTCTCTCTCTCTCTCTCTCTCTCTCTCTCTCTCTCTCCCCATGCCTGTGCCCCTTCTGTCTTTCTTTCTCTCTCCCTCCCCTACCCCTCCTTTCCCCATGGCGACTTCCCTGGCCTTGGTCCTTGCCAATAAACTCACCCACCTGAGAACAGGTTCCCAACAAGCCTGCCTTTATTATAATCTTTAAAAAAGAATGGCCCCCATAGACTCATATATTTGAATGCTTTGTTATCAGGGAGTGGTACTATTTGAAAAAGGACTTGGAGGTATGGCCATCTTAGAGGAAATGTGTCACTGGGGATGACAAAAGCCCATACCAGGACCAATGTCTGTCTCTTCTGTCTGTCTGTCTGTCTCTGTCTCTCTGTCTCTGTGTCTCTGTCTCTCTGTCTCTGTGTCTCTGTCTCTCTCCCGCTCTCTGTCTCTGTCTCTCTCTGTCTCTGTCTCTCTCTGTGTCTCTCTCTCTCTCTGCCTTCCTCTCCCTCTCTCTCCCTCTCTCCTCTGTACCTCACCATAACAATAGACTAAACCTCTGAAGTGTAAGCCAGTCCCAATTAAATGCTTTCCTTTACTAGAGTTGTTGTGGTCATGGTGTCTCTTCACAACAATTAAAACAGTGACTAAGACACTGATTGATCACCCATCAAAGTGCATCTCGTAATCAGAGTTCAAAGAAGATAGTATGTCTAGTATGTCCCCATTCAACAAGGAAACAATGCCACTGCCCAGGCCTGTGGGTCTAGCTGCAGATCAAAAAACATCTGATAGGTGGGAAGAATCACCAACTTTACAAAGTACTTGTTTTTTTTTTTAAAAAAAAAAAAAAAAAAAGATTTGTTCATTTTATGTCTATGAATACATTGTTGCTCTCTTCAGATACAGCAGAAGAGGGCATCAGATCCCATTTCAGAAGGTTGTGAGCCACCATGTTGTTGCTGGAAATTGAACTCAGGACCTCTGGAAGAGCAGTCAGTGCTCTTAACCAGTGAGCCATCTCTCCAGCCCACAAAGTACTAGTCTTAAGGGCTATAAATAGCAACAAGAACAACAACAAAAAATGGATGGAGAAATGAAATGGTTCGGTGGTAGTAAGTACTGTGGGTCTTGCAAAGGACCCATATTTAATTCCCAGCACTCAATTCCAGGGAATCTGATGACCTCTTCTGGCCTCCAGGAACACTGCACACAAGTGGAGTTCATACATTCATTCAGGCAAAACACTCATTCACAGAAAATAAAAATAAATAAATCTAAGGAAGAAACAAAGAGCAAGTTGATGTTTCCTAACTCTGAGGTGCTTAAGTTGAAAGTTTTAAATTATAAAAATTCAACCAAAAGCTGGGCAGTAGTGGCGCACGCCTTTAATCCCAGCACTTGGGAGGCAGAGGCAGGCGGGTTTCTGAGTTCGAGGCCAGCCTGGTCTACAGAGTGAGTTCCAGGACAGCCAGGGTTATACAGAGAAACCCTGTCTCAAAAAAACAAAGAAAATTCAACCAAAACTTAAAGTTATATACAATGAAAATATTCAGAAAAAAAAAATGCTCTTAAATAACTGGGATTAATATAATCTTGACTTTTAATATTTGTAGTTTACTAAAGTAAAATATAATTCCCCCAAAAAATACCTTTTAAAATACTGCTAGAAATCCTCAAATCTTAAATACTTTAGTTACAAATTCCTAGTATGTTTTCAGTATGGTTTAAGTAAATGACTACATTTTTGGTTTTTTGAGACATGATCTCATGAGGTTGGCCTTAAACTCTGGGCATGTGTCACCATATCTGACATAAATACTTTTTCTGTTCATTACTGTACTGGCTGGTTTTGTGTGTCAACTTGACACAGGCTAGAGTTATCACAGAGAAGGGAGCTTCAGTTGGGGAAGTGCCTCCATGAGATCCAGCTGTGGGGCATTTTCTCAATTAGTGATCAAGGGCGGGTAGGGCCCCTTGTGGGTAGTGCCATCCCTGGGATGGAAGTCTTGGGTTCTATAAGAGAGCAGACTGAACAAGCCAGGGGAAGCAAGCCAGTAAGGAACATCTCTCCATGGCCTCTGCATCAGCTCCTACTTCCTGACCTGCTTGAGTTCCAGTCCTGACTTCTTGGTGATAAACAGCAATATGGAAATAAGCCAAATAAACCCTTTCCTCCCCAACTTGCTTCATGGTCATGATGTTTGTGCAGGAATAGAAACCCTGACTAAGACAATTATAAACATTTGTAATCTTATTACTGGAGGTGCAGCTCAATGGCAGAATGCTTGTGTAGCCTATCCATGAATTCAATACCTAGAACTATAAAAACGTATTAATATATATTAAGCATGCACATCAACTCAGTGACAATTCTAACAATTGTATAAATTACAAAAGTACTTACATTGAACTTAATTATGTCATATATCAAATATCTTGGAACAGCCTGTCCATTTACTTTGTCAATGATCATTTCCTTGAAAAGAAACAAAGATGTATTTTTACTTTAATAGCAACTTTTTTCATTTTATTAGAATACAATACACAGAGAAAAGGTATAAAGCTTCAATATATGTCTTGATGAGATTTCAAAGCACGCACACTTGTACTCATAAAATCAATACGTTTTCAGAATGTCAAAAATCTTTACTATGCATTTATAATATATGTTGAAATAATCTATAATGCTACCTCCCTGTGTTTTGGGTTAGAGAATTGTAGTTTTGTTTGGAGTCAGGGTTTTGCTATGCAGCTGCTGGCTAGTCCCTAGCTATGTATCCCCTAGCTAGCTCATAAGGTAGCTAAGGCTAGTTGGGAACTCTTAGCAATCATCCTGCCTCAACCTTAAAAGTACTGGAGTTATACACTTGCGCACTTATCACAACAAGTTATATGTTCTTTATAGCTGAATGGTTATATTACCTTCTCCTTTATGGTTAGATTACTAGCAATATTTAAAAGTAAACAATTTTTAATTCTGAAATTCAGCATCATTTTGATAATTATGTTTAATCACTTTAACATTGTTATATGCTGATTACTTAAGTCATTATACACTAAATTTCCTATGACTTTAATTTTTCATACAGAGATCACTTCATAAAATCTACCATAGTTATTAAAAAGTCAAAAGAAATTCTGTATGAGGCACAGTGGAATGCAAGCAATCTCAGCATGTGGGGACAAAGGCAGGAAAATGAAATTCAAAGCCACCCTTCTTCTTCTCCTCCTCCTCCTCCTCCTCCTCCTCCTCCTCCTCCTCGGTGTTAGGATACAGGTGTGTGCTACAATGCTGTGGTTCTGTAGCAGTTTGGACAAAAGCAGGACTTTGTTCATGACACCCAAGCACTGCCAACTAAGCTGCAGCTCCAGTCTCAGATTCCTTATTTTTACCTGTTTATTGAAATATGTTTACTTAAACATTTACATATGAATACCTTATACAATAACAAGGCGGTACCATGCTTTCATTTAATGCTTCTTTTCAACAACTTTTCTAGTCTTTGTGACTAGAAAAGTGATTTTGCATAGCAGACAAAAAATTCTCACAAATTATGTTTTAAAAAAAAATTTTAAGAAAGTTTTCCTGGGAGGGAAAGTGACGGGGGTGGGGGGGAGGCTGATCTGGTATTGGGTGAGGGAAAAGGACTGAAGCCCTGAGGGCCAACAGAAAGAATGGAAACAGGCAACCCCAGGAGATAGGAGGTTGAGGGGACCCTCTAGAATGCACCAGAGACCTGAGAGGTGAGAGACTCTCAGGACCCAAAGGGAGGAATCTTAGATGAAATGCCTAACAGTAGGGAGAGGGAACTTATAGAGCCCACCTCCTACAGGAAGACAGGGCATCAAGTGAGAGATGGTATTGCCATCCCACAGTCACAACTCTGACCCATAACTGTTCCTGTCTAAAAGAACTGCAGGGATGGAAATAGAGAGGAGCCTGAGGAAAAGAAGGTCCAGCGACAGGCCCAAAGTAGGATCCAGCTCAAGGGGAGGCCATAAGGCCTGACACTATTACTGAGGCTATGGAGCACTCACGAAAAGGGACCTAGCCTGACTGCCCTCCAAAAGACCCAACAAGCAGCTGAAAGAATCAGATGCAGATGTTTGCACCCAACCAATGGATAGAAGCTGCTGACCCTGTGGTTGAATTAGGGAAGGCTGAAAGAAGCTGAGGAGAAGGGCTATCTTGTAGGAGGACCTACAGTCTAAATTAATCTGGACCACTGAAATCTCTCAAACACTGGACCACCAAACAGACAGCATACACCAGCTGATATGAGACCCCCAACACACATACAGTAGAGGACTTCGGGGTCTGTGTTCATTCAGAGATAATGCACCTAACTTTCAAGAGACTGGAGGCCACAGGGAGTTTAGAGGTCAGGTGGGGTGGGGGTTGGGGAGCCATCCACGTGGAGACAGGGGTGTGGGGAGGAGGATGTGGGATGTGGAACAGTCGGAGGGTGATCAGGGGGTGGGGGAATAAAACATAGAACGTAAAAATAAATTAATTTTAAAATTAAAATTAAAAAAAACAATTACCCAAAAAAGTTTTCCCGTAAACATTGGTTTAAACAGCCAAAAGGAAAATATATTATCAATAACTAAAACAAAATATAATAGACAAATGGGCAAATGTTGTTTGTTTGTTTGTTTAATGAAAGCCCAAAATATACAACAGACAAGCTGGGCTGGGCTGGAAGCTTCTTGCCTGCTAGCTAACCTGCAGGGCTCTGCAATATACTAGACTGAAGGAAAAATTGTTACTAACAGTCTTGCTATTGACCCTATGTGCACTACTAAGAGGCTAGGCAACATGTGCACACAGATGCAATAGACATGTTACACAAGTGCCAACCACATTCGTAATGGAACTGAGGCCCCTCCCATGGGAGGGTATTTACATCCAGTTCTATAAACCAGGGGAAGTCAAAGTTACTGATACTGATTCGCTAAGTGGATATGATGTACCTGTCAAATTGCCTTCCAAATAATTATATTTTTATACTTAGAGAACACTGCACTCAAGAGGCAGAAGCAGCAGGATTTCTGTTCTGCCCGGTCTACATAGTAAGCCGAAGGCCAGTCACCAATCACCGATATTCAGTAGACCCAGATGGAGGAAAAGAGGGAATGGGAGAGAAAACACAAGAGACTGACAAACATTCAGAACTCGAGAGATGTGTAAATAGAATCCTTAAATATGCATGTGGGAAGATAACTCAAAGTAAAGTTTCATCCAAGAGCCATAGCAGTAACAGCACTTGATGCATGGTATAAGTACAAGATCAATGCCTGTTAACATCAAACAGATCAGAAAATCTCAGTTGCCAAGCACAGTACCACACACTAGTAATCCCAGCATTCAGAAAGATGGAGCATGAAGAGATCCAGTCCAAAATGAGTGTAGTAGTTTGAATGAGAATGGCCCCCATAGGCTCATTATGCTTGATTATTTGATCCCTAGTTATTGGAACTATTTGGCAAAGACCAGATGTGGCCTTGTTGGAGAAGGTGTGTAACTAGGGGTGGGTTCTGAGCCCACACTAGGTCCGGTCTCATTCTCTGTCTGCCTGCAAGTTAGGAGTCAGATATGAGATCTCAACTACTGCTCTAGTGCTGTGCCTGCCTGCTGCCATTCTCCACTCCCTGATGTTCATGGACTAACCCAATGAAACTGTAAGCAAGCCCCCAATTAAATGCTTCTTTCATAAGTTGGCTTGGTTATGGTGTACCGTCTCACCAATAGAAGAACAACTAAGATAATGAGCTACAAAGACACCCTGGTTTGAGGAAAACGGGAGGGAAGGAAAAAGAGGGAGCTCATAATTGGTGGAGCATTGGGTACTAAGAAGAATATGGCTTCAATAAAGTGAATCATCCTTGCATTAAAAGTTACTATGGTCCTAAACAGAATGACTACACACAACAGGGGCAGAGGTGGACCTAACACAGACAGTAGTGTTAAGAGCCAGAGGGGATGTAGATGACTGTAAGGAAATAGTAGCTTCTCAACACAGCAGGATAGCCGAACAGACAGACTCTGAGAGCTTACAACAATATGCAGGAGAATCTGTACAAAATCAAACCAGGCCAAATCCCAGCATGGAAAAGGAGCCAGCATAAAAGCCCACCCTAACTATGGAGCTGCTGGCAAATATTAGACACCAGGCAGGAAGACACTCTCCAAAATTATGGTATTTATACATATAGATACATCATTCAGACAATTATATCAAATAGTAAATCTAAAACTGCTATGTGGAAAGTTACTTTTAAAAGCATGTTTTCAGTTCTTTATGCAACTGAAGAGATCAGGAATGATCTCAATGTGCAAATACTTGACCAGAGCACTCCTTTTTCTTTTCTTTCTGTTTGTCTTTTGCTATATTCCTGGTGACTAGAGCAATTTCTGACATACTATTATTTTTTTATTAGATGTTTTCTTTATTTACATTTCATACAATATCTCCTTTCCCAGGTTCCTCTCCCCCCGCAAAAAAAAGAAAGAAAAAAGAAAAGAAAAGAAAAAAACAAAAACAAAAACAAAAACAAGCCCCTGTTCCCTCCCTCCTCCCCCTGATGACCACCCCACCCTCTCCTGCTTACTGGCCCTGGCATTCCAAGAAACTCAAGAAGAAGGAAGACCAAAATATGGATACTTCATTCCTTCTTAAAAGGGGGAACAAAATACCCATGGAAGGAGTTGTAGAGACTAACTATGGAGCAGAGACTGAAGGAAGGACAATCCAGAGACTGCTCCACCTGGGAATCCTTCCCATATTCAATCATCAAACTCAGACACTATTGTGGATGCCAGCAAGTGCTGGCTGACAGGAGCCTCCTGAGAGACTCTGACAGTACCCGACTAATACAGAAGTAGAGACTCAAAGCCATCCATTGAACTGAGTACAGAGTCCCCAATGAAGGACCTAGAGAAAGGACCCAAGGACTGAAGTGCTTGCAGCCCCTTAGGACAAACAACAATATGAACTACCTAGTACCCTCAGAGC
Source organism: Mastomys coucha (assembly GCF_008632895.1). Lineage (NCBI taxonomy): Eukaryota > Metazoa > Chordata > Mammalia > Rodentia > Muridae > Mastomys > Mastomys coucha. The sequence continues at coordinate 4,487,358 of NW_022196896.1, forward strand.
TCCCAGGGACTAAACCACCAACCAAAAAGTGGAACTCATGGCTCCAGCAGCATATGTATAGCAGAGGATGGCCAAGTCGGTCATCAATGGGAAGAGAGGCCCTTGGTCCTGTGAAGGTTCAGAGCACTCCTTTTTTAGCCAAGCTGAAGATTCTGTGAATATTCAAATCCCGAGACTACAACAGGCCCCTAGCTTCCCCACCACTTCTAACAAACTGTTTAAGAATCTACAGTCTTCAGCCAGCTGTGGTAGGATAGATGCATACCACCACTTAAGAAGCAGGAGCAGAGTTCTTGAGTTCAAGATCAGCCTAGACTACTAGACGATCTATATAAGAACCTATCTCAAGGGCTGGAGAGATGGCTCAGAGGTTAAGAGCAGTGACTGCTCTGCCAGAGGTCCTGAGTTCAAATCCCAGCAACCACATGGTGGCTCACAACCACCCGTAAGAAGACCCGATTCCCTCTTCTGGTATTTGAAGATAGCTATAGTGTACTTATGTATAATAAATAAAATAAATCTTTATAGGCTAAGTAAATCTTATTTAGTGTTCCGTTTTCCGCTACAGTGTACTCATATACATAAAATAAATAAATAAATCTTTTAAAAAAAAAAGCATATGCCACTATGCTCAGCTTTTACCCCAGACTTCTTGTAATATTTTACATTAATTTTAATTTAAAAGAGCCCTTTTGTGTTAGAAAGGAATGGGGGAAGCTATTTTCAGGGATGAAGTTAAAAAGCTATTTCATAATTATTAAAAATAAATAACTACTTTTAAATAATAAAAACAAAGATTTAATTTTGTTCCCTTATGATTTATTTAACTCATTTTCCATAGCATGAACAATTTTTTCTACTAAAGAAAATATATCAAAAATGCTGTTTGGACTCAAGAATAAATATTTGGAGTTTGCTTTGTTTTTGAGACATGATTTCATTATACTAGCCCTGGATGGCCTTGAACTTGATGCAAACTTTCTGCTTCTGCCACTCCATGCTGGGACTATAGGCATGCACTGCCATTCTCAGCTAGATCCCCTGTTATAGAAGAATTCATTCAATGTAAGTACATGTAATACTAAAAATGAATGAACTATTTAATTTTTTAAAATATACATAAATAAATTACTTACCCCATCCAAAAGAGTATTTGATAAATGCATGCGGAGATCTTTACGAAATGGAAATTCCAGATTTGAAACATGAAAAACGGAATTATCTCTGTCAATCATAAAAACTTCATTTGTGCCATCAATCAACATCATGTAACTGTAATAAAACATTAAAAGGCAATATTAAGAATGGTATCAGAAACAGAACGACTACAACAGCTGACTTCATTGTTCTCGACTGGCACTATTTTCATGAAATGATTACTACAGTCCCTCTCTCAATCATACAAATTAAAATATCACAACTTTCTTTTTAGGAAACATAAAAATAGGAAACTTGATTATTATGAACACAATATGATGTATGTTAAGAAAAAATGTTTTTGTAATCTTGATTAGATTCTATATCAAATTATTTCAAAATGTGATATGTATAATACACATGTATATGTAATACGTACGTATTTTACAAACTAAACATGACACTTTCCATGTCAAAGGTGAAAAAACAGTGAGCTTAAACTTTTCAATGCTCTTTTTACCATACCAACTGCATAAATATATCTTCTCTTTCAATCAACATTATGGTAAAGTAAAATATCAGTATATCAGAATTCTTACTCTTAAGTACAAAATTAAAGTATTCTGAACACAGCTATAAGATTTTCCATTGGTCTTTATTCCCAATATGCAGAAATTTATGCACTTAACAAAGTAGTCATTCTCCAGAAATCAAGTTACACCTATCTGCAAGTTAATAAGGGTTGTTTGTTTTGTTTTTAAGACAGGATCTCATTGTGTTCACACTCGATGGTGGTACTGGTGGTACAAGCCTTTAGTCTCAGCAGCAGAGGCAAGTGTATTGCTGAGTTCAGGACCAACCTGGTCTACAGAGGAAGTTCAAGGGCAGCCCAAGCTACATAGTGAGATCCTGTTGTGAGGACCCCACCTTGGCAGTGAAACTTGTCTCTCTTTAAAAAAGAAAACTGGTGGGGAGCTGAGGAAAGACCTCAGTGAGTAAAGTGCTGGCTGTGCAAGCAGGAGTACCTGACTGTTTCTGTGGTACCTCAGTGAG
>NW_022196896.1:4489879-4507878 GCF_008632895.1 Mastomys coucha
TTCTGTGGTACCTCAGTGAGTGAAGAGCTGGCTGTGCAAGCAGGATACCTGACTGTTTCTGTGGTACCGGTGGGGACTTGACTGAGAATGGACCCCACAGGCTCATGTCTGAATACTGGATCCCAGTTGGTGGCACTCTCAGGTAAGGATGACAAAGTGCGGCCTTGTTGGAGGAGGTGTGTCACTGAGGGTGGGGCTTTGAAGTTTCTTTTTTTTTTTAAAGATTTATTTATTTTATGTATAAGAGTACACTGTAGCTGTAGGCTTCAAAGGATAGAATTTACTACAAAGAATCGACCATGTGAAAAACAGCTCTATCTAGAGAGATAACAAAAAGTTATTTATTAACTAGCATTTAGGGATTCCTCTAAATGTATTAATACTTGGGTTTTGAAACGAGTTGCTGAGGTACAATTTTTGGCCTCAATTCTAATCATTCTAAATGATACACCCTTCTAAGTGATCCTTACAGAAGAAATGAGCAGGGCTGAGAATACACATTAGTGTAGAGTACTTTACTAGCAAATGCAAGACCCAATGTTCAGTCTGCAGCACCAAAATAAATAATAAGTTGTCTCAGATTTGGGAACAAAGGTTAAAGACTATAGAAAGTATTTTCACATCATTCCTAAGACCATGAAAGTAAGCCAGATCAAACTACCTCATACATTACTAAATTACCTAACCAGAGATCTACTATCAACAACCATGAACCACTAGTATAATGTAATTTCTCTTTAGGAAATTATCTCAATTGCAAATTTAATATTAAGAATTACTCATGTCCATATATTCATTAAGACACAAAATTTCACTGAATCATTTTGTTTTATTCCCATGTTTCAATTGTTTGTTTGTTTTTACAGATCTTGCTGTGTAGCCCAGGCTGGCCTCAGGCTAAAGACTCTCAAACTGCACAGCACTGAAAGCCCAGGTGTGGGAGCACGGACATCCATCACCACATGTAGACTTGCAGTGTTCCTTCTATAAAGGTGTATACACAGTAATTATGGATTACAGAAATGCCATAACCATAGAAAGTCTTACTGTAAGCACAACTTTCCAGCTGACTTAGAAACAATCCAGCTTTATGTTTCTCATCATTGAAATTATACAGTCGAGTAAAATCCCCAAAAAGTTGCATTTGTAAATTTAGGAGGTAAATAGAGAAAAGGATGACAAAGTTATGAGCAATAGCACACTGGAGTCTTAATTCACATTCTTACCACTACTTTAAACAGAAAATAATGCTGATTATCATATCACCAATTCACAAATTCTGACGACAAATTTATCTTAGACTCTGAAAGCAGAGATCTCGTTATTTGTCTTTACAGACCATGTCCACTTAGCCACACACAGGACACTCATTAAATGTTTAAGCAAGATTAAGTACAAGAAAGCTTGTCATGCTATTTTCTAACAATGAAAACTCAAGTACCTATTACAGAATAGACTGCATACTACAGAGCCACAGAAAAGTATATTATCCCACTATTATAAAACATAAAAATATCCACTAATATGGAAATTCCATCTCTGACCACCTCTTTTGTAAAACTCTACCATGTCCTCCTTAACCAAAATATTTTTAGATTCTTTCCAACTGTGAAAACAAACTGAAACTTTTTAAAAAGATTTATTTATTTATTTATTTATTCATTCATTCATTCATCCATTCATTCATTCATTTATTCATTATGTATACAACATTCTGCCTGCATGTATGCCTGTAGACCAGAAGATGGTACCAGATCTCATTATAGACAGTTGTGAGTCATCATGTGGTTACTGGGGATTGAATTCAGGACCTCAGGCAGGAAGAGCAGCTAGTGTTCTTAATCTCTGACCATCTCTCCAGCCCGCAACTAATGGAAATGGTAAGCACAGTTTATATATTGTTTAAATCCCTCCCTCCTCATCCCCTTTACTGAGTTCCCATTCATTAACCAAAGTTAGCAATAGATCTGCATCAAACAAAATCGCAAGTCCTAAGGGCAGAAGAGCGCAGCATTCCATTACCCCACCCAGGAGCTAGACCTTCTGAGGGAGAGCAGGGCTGGTGGTAAAGTTTCAAAAGACATCATCTTCAGATTACTTCTCACAAGAGGCGTCCAGGACACTCCTTTAGAAACATCAGTCAAAACTGACTTCCACCATCAAGAATGCTAAGTATGCACCCCTAATACGAATTTTATGGGTTTGTGTTTTTTCCCCACTCTCTTCAGCTGAGTGGAAATTAAATGTCTATGATATAACAGCAGTGTTATGTCCCTGGCATACCCTTGATACCAAGAGTTGCATAATACTAGCTATTTATATAGAATAACCTTGTACCAAGAGGCAAGACACCTACATCTCATCCTATGACAGAGACACATGCACAAGGCTGAGTTAACCTTCTCTGCGGATCGCTTCCCTCACAAGACTCCATTACCTAATCACTGCTACCCTTCTACTCTCGTCTAATCCCAGGGAACTTGCAAACATCTTGAAAGACAATGCAGAGTTTAGACTCACTTCACAAAGGACAATGTAGAAGCTTTCCTGACCTAAGAAAAGCTACTCAGGCCTACCCATTACTCCCCACACTCCTCACACTTTGTCCTAAAAATAATACAACGGACTTGCCAGCTTGAGCCCATGGGATGGATGCACACTAGCCTCTGTCTCCCTCATCATTTCTTTTGCAAAACTATACCAAGTCCTCTTTAACCCAAACATTTTTAGATTCTTCCTAACTTTTTTTTTTGGTTTTTCGAGACAGGGTTTCTCTGTGTAGCCCTGGCTGTCCTGGAACTCACTCTGTAGACCAGGCTGGCCTTGAACTCAGAAACCTGCCTGCCTCTGCCTCCCAAGTGCTGGGATTAAAGGTGTGAGCCACCACTGCCCGGCCCAACTTTTAATACAAACTAAAACTTTAAGCATAATTTATATATTTTTAAAAGTCCTTCCTCCTCATTCCCTTTACTTAGATCCACTCATGAACCAAAGCTAGCAATGTATCACATCACACAAAATGACAAGTACTAAGATTATCCCCTGTGGACAACACAGGTCCTACAGCCTCCACAGGGAATGGCTATCTCCTCACCTCCTAAACCACATTGCCCAATATAGTTTTTATAAACTTACAATGCTGCAATTATACTGTTTAATTAACAGTACAGTTACAGTAAGTTTCATTATCTTTGGGGCAGATATACAAACTAGGTAATTTAGTTACCTTAGGAATTAAGTAAAATTCATTGGCTAATTTGAGAATCAAATAACTACTTATGCTAAAATTCTATAAAATACAACTTAAAATAAAGGAGTCACAGGAAAAGAAACCAAGATAATTCAAAATCTTGTCTCAGACATTTCCACAACACAAGAAACAAGTTGATAAAACAAAATCCAACAGATTAGTTTAAAATCAAACCTACTACTGTATTTACCTGGCTCATAAAACATTTCAACACCTTAAAGGAATAACTACTGGAAGAGAAATCCATCATGTAAACTCCTAAAAATTCAAAACTTAACATTAAGGTCTTGGTTTTTACAACATACATATTATGAGCCGGGCAGTGGTGGCGCATGCCTTTAATCCCAGCACTTGGGAGGCAGAGGCAGGTGGATTTCTGAGTTCAAGGCCAGCCTGGTCTACAGAGTGAGTTCCAGGACAGCTAGGACTACACAGAGAAACCCTGTCTCCAAAAAAAATACATATTACACTACCACTACAGTCTAACCCTGCTCCACCTCCCAAGCCCCTCCTTGTGCTCCAGAAGAGGGATGAGTATCTTGCTCTATCACTCTATCTTACTCCCTTGAGACAGGTAGGGTCTCTCATTGAACCTGGATCTAGGCTACAGCCAGACAGTAGTCCCAGCCCTCACTCCATGAGCTGCAGTTACAGGTGCTTTCAACCATGCCCAGCTTTTTACCTGGGAGCTGGGATCCAAATTCAAGTCTTCATGTTTGTGCAAATGAGATGTCTCTCACCTCTCCAACCCAAGCATTTTTTTATTACTGCTATTAACACTGATAAAGACAACACTTTCATTGGACTACCCACGTTTCATTGAACATTATTAAAATACTCCAATACTACAGGTATTTTAATGCTGGTATACTGAGTCTACAAATAAAGCAGAACATTTTACAAGGATGAGCTTTTCTTGAACCCTCAGATTATATTTTTAGTCATGAAAAGGATGTGATTAAGGCATTGTGGTCTTAAGTTCACTTCAGGTCATCGCTTCATTCTATTACAGGATGACTTGCATGCGTACCATGATTATACAGACAACATGCATTATTTAATTGTAAACTGTGAAGCCCATTACTTCCTTAATAATAGAAATATCAATTCTTTCTAACCAATATACTCTTAGAATGAACTGTATACTAAATGAAAGGCCAGCAGCAGTTACTCAAATTGCCAGTACTTTGATTCTTCCAGGTAAACAAATCAGTTTTACTTTATATATTGTTTATACTACAAATGACCTACTATATCTTCTTGGTAAACTTTGTCTACAGAAAAGTCATTAGGCACCAGGCAGTGGTGGCGCACTTGGGAGGCGGAGGCAGAGGCAGGCGGATTCTGAGTTCGAGGTCAGCCTAGTCTACAGAGTGAGTTCCAGGACAGCCAGGGCTACACAGAGAAACCCTGTCTCAAAAAAAAATAAAAAGAAAAATAAAAAAACAAAAAAAAAAAAGAAGAAAAGAAAAATCATTAGGCAAAAGAGTAACTTTTGTTTCAATTTTAATAAATTTACAACTAGAAAGTAAAGAACTCAAGACGCTGACAATAAACAGCTAAATCTCCAAACATTCTCAAATATCATGAGTGTCCTATCAAAAGAAATTGATCATCTTCAAAATTATAGAAGCTTCTATTTCAAGAAATTCCTTCAACAAGAAAAAAAATTAGGGGCTGGTGAGATGGCTCAGTGGGTAAGAGCACTGACTGCAATTACAAAGGTCCTGAGTTCAAATCCCAGCAACCACATGGTGGCTCACAACCACCTGTAATGAGATCTGATGCCCTCTTCTGGTGCATCTAAAGACAGCTACAGTGTACTTATGCATAATAATAAATAAATCTTTTTAAAAAAAAGAGTTAGACTTCTACAAAGCATAAAAACACATACACAAAAAAACCACCATTAACAGAGAGCTTGCCAAAGGACAGGATCCAGTATCAGATTCTAGACTCCTCCATACTACCTCATGAATAAATAATACTAACAATCAAATGTAAAATAAGAGAGAGAGAAAATTCATTCCAAGCTATTCAATTTTAAATCATCTGAAAACTAAAAATAAAGTTCATCCCTTAGAAGACCTCTGATCTTGTATAGACCCTGGCTTCGGTTCCAAGAACCCACACCATGCAACTCACAATAGCCTCTAACTCCAGACTCAGATATCGCACATCTGGCTTCTCCTCCCACCTACATTTGCACATAACCTTCCGGAGGAGGCATGTAGGTCTTTGTGCTCACAGATAAGCACTAAGAAAATCAGGAATGTTAAATACACCAGGCTGTCACTTCAGAGAGAAATGTATAGCCTGTTTTCCAGGAGCAGACATGGGTAACAGATGGATGACTTCTGTGCTATCCCTTATTCCACATGGACTCCCCCAGACCCTGGTTTATCTCAGCCCATCTAAGGTGTTATCTTCCTCTCAAATCTTTATCTTGAACTTGTTTATCTTGAGTCTGTTTCCTCAGTTAATCTACAGGAACTATCTTTATGGAAAATGCCACTTAAACTTTACAAGAGAGTCTGAATGTAGTCATGCCTTAAGCTTTATTATACACGTGGGAGGGAGTTAATAATCACCAGGAAACTTTTTTTCCAAATTGGGCCATGCTCTTAAGTCTGCCTAAAATAAACTAGCCAGTCACAAACACATTGGATTCATAGAAGGAATCTTCAGTAGTTAAAATCATACACACAGAATGGGGTTGCCAGTGACAGGAAGAAAGGAATTATTGTTTCATGGCTACAGAGTTTCAGTTTTATGAGATGAAAGAATTCTAAATGGAGATATTGCTGATGACTGCCTGACTTTAATTCACTGTATTCTCTCAAGTGGCAAAATAAGATGGACATGGTGACACACATCTGTAATCCCAGCACTTAGGAAGCTAAGGCAGGAGGACCACAAGCTCCATGACAGCTGAACAAATAAAAGGACCCTGTATCAAAAGAGAAATAAAAGAGAGAGGGTAGTTGTAATGTTAAGTGTTATGTTCCTTGTATTTTGCCATAATTTTAGAAATTACACATAAAAAGAACAGAATAGCTGGCACTGTGTAAGAAAATACTCACTATCCCAACTCAAGCACTGGTGCCAGGGATGTTCCCTGCAAAGACAACTTTAAAACCCGGTCCCCACATTAGCTTACTGGGAGGTTATGAAACTACCAGAAGTAAAACCCCGTGGGGGTCTTAGGTACCTTCAAACTGCAGGAAAAAAAACTGTCTCAAGGTCTTCATCTCTACTTCCTGGCTCATGATGTCAGGAGTTAATGTGTTTCAGGTAGAACCAAAACTAATTTAATAAAAACAGAGGCCATATGGTCTTCACTTCACACACACACACACACACACACACACACACAGGCACACACACACACAGGCACACACATTTTATGTTACTATAACAAGAAACTCTACTTTAAAAGTATCTTTTAATGTAGATGTTTTAACCTCTTCTAAGTTGCCAGCAAAATCCAGAAGTATAAGAACTCAAACAACAAGAACCTGGAGAGGTTTGTCTGTAACCCAAACCCCTGGAGGTGGCAGGAGGATTCCTAGGAGGTTAAAGGCATCGTTGACTACACAAATCCAAGACTAGCCTGAGATACATGAAGCCCTGCCCCTCCCACCCCCGCCTTCCAAAATTAACAAAAGCAAGCCAAGTGTCTGAGCAGGTACAGGCACCCGTCATCAAGCCTGGCAGCCTGACTCCATCCCTGGGACACTATGCTGCAGAAAGAAAAGAAGTGAGTACTCCAAGGTGTCCTCTTGACTTGCACTGCGTGCACACTGGAGATCACACTCAGGGACACTCACACATACAAACCATGAAAACGAATGAAAATGTAACTAAATTAATTTTTAAAACAGGCAAGAAAAATTAAAGCTTACTCAATAAACATTATTAATAAAGGACCTAAACAAGACACTTTGTGTCTCCAGCTTTGCTCTCCTATCTGTTAACATAGGAAAGTGAAGTCCATTATTGCTACCTAGAAGTGTGGTCCCAACTGCACACCAACCTTACCCAGAAAGAAACCTGTTAGTATCACAAAATCTAGGCTTAGACCACAACCCAGACATACAGAGTGAAAATTTGCAACTTATAAGAAACGTGGCTGAATTTTAAAAATCCTCTAGTGAAATGAGGGGTAAAAAGAAAGTACCACCGAAGAATCTACCCAAGTTATTCTCAATACACTTTTCCTCTCTTCATGGAAAAGCTCTTATTTTGATCCTGAGGATAAAAAAGGTAGACAGGAACAAATAATAAGAACAACAATAAATAAATAATAACAAATAACCATGATAACAAACAAGTTCCACTTTCTAATGTTTGCATCGTATACTTAATGTACATTTGAAACCTATTATTGGATACACAACTAACTACTACTATAGTTAAAGCTTTTATCAAGTACCAAAAAAGATTTCCTTAATAGACAACTAAAAATAAGGAATTAAAGAACTGAAAGAATAACTTTAAAATACATGACCATAAGATTCCCCTTGCCTCCTCCTGAAAGAGACCTTGGAAAGGGGTTTCCAGGTATAGCCCTCTGGATTATCATTTTCTTTTCTCCTCCAGTCACTAAAGATAACACAGCACTGACATGACTATCTGCACACTCTGCCTTCGCATCTCCATGGAAACACCCCTAACGCTGGAGGGATGGCTTTTGCTCCAAGAGACCTGGTGCCCTCTTCTGGCCTTCAGAGGCACTTATATGGAAGTGTACACATGCCTGCACATCTCCCTCCCCTCCCCCCATCTCTCTCTCTCTCTTTCTCTCTCTCTCTCTCTTTCTCTCTCTCTGTCACACACACACACACACACACACACACACATACATACATACACACACACACACACACACACACGTACATGTGTAGAAAAAGAAAAAAAAATCTTAAAGAAAAAGTTCTTTTAAAAGGGTCTCAAAAGCCCACACCCCACAAAGATTGAAATAAAGGACCTTCTAGCTATAATTTGCTGGAGCTGACACAGCAGTCAAATCTAGGAGACTTGTAGCTCAGCAACCACTATACTTTGTCATGCTTCCAAAGAATGAAGGGATGCTGTAGTCACTTCTGTAACAATTTCCTCTCTATAGCCTAGGTATCCGAGTGTCTAAGGACTACAACTCACAGGCACGTACATCAATCACCTGGCAAGCCAATCTCAGCTTCCTTCATTAACCCTTTCCTTAAAAGTCCTGCATTATAAGAGTATATACCAGGCTCTTCAAGACAATTATACTTGCTGGGCGGTGGTGGCGCATGCCTTTAATCCCAGCACTTGGGAGGCAGAGGCAGGCGGATTTCTGAGTTCGAGGCCAGCCTGGTCTACAGAGTGAGTTCCAGGACAGCCAGGGCTACACAGAGAAACCCTGTCTCAAAAAACCAAAAAAAAAAGACAATTATACTTCATTTTGTGCTCTAATGTTTCCTCTTTTTTTAAAAAATCACTTAAATTGTGACCCGTTCAAGGACATGAAACATGTCTATCATCATCATCATCATCACCATCACCATCATCATTTCAAATATACAAAAATTCTCTTACCTCCCAAATATTATTACTGTACATCAAAATATTTGATAACACATCACAATATTGTACTCAGTGGCTCAGAATGGGCTATCCAAATAACAATCTTCTAAAATTTATCAGATACTAAACATTTTCTTTAAGCAGCATCTCCATATTCTTATAATTGTTACTTAGTTTTTTTTTTCAAAAAATATTTTATTGAAAATACCTGGGGGCTGTGGAGATGGCTCAGCAGTTAAGAGCACTGACTGCTCTTCCAAAGGTCCTGAGCTCAATTCCCAGCAACCACATGGTGGCTCACAACCATCTGTAATGGGATCTGATGCCCTCTTCTGGTGTATCTGAAGACAGCAACAGTGTACTTACATATAATAAATAAATAAGTCTCAAAAAAAAAAAAAGAAAATACCCCATCTACAACAAACTTAAGATATTGCCTCTAACATACTATACTGTATAAACATTTTACAACAAATATCCGGCATTATTTGTTATAAATTCAGAACCAAAGTCTTCTCTTTTGCAGATTTCTACTGCTTTGCTTTAAATAAATTTCCTCATTACTTTGCAAAAAGAAATAAACACTTAGAAATGAGCTAATCATAGAACTATGGTATTTCTAAGAAATATAATTAAGATAAGAACGTGTGTGCTGGCACACACCTGTAATCCCAGCACTAGGGAGGAAGATGCAGATAGCCCAATGCCAACTTGGGCTACATGAGACCCTACATGGGGAAATACTTGGTTTTAGTTTATGCACACAGAAGGGAAAAAAAGACATAACAGCATAATGTTGGCTGTCTGCCCATTTTTCAGGTTATTTATTATTTTATTTATTTATTTATTTATTTATTCAGTTTTTTATTGTCCACATGTAGTAAGTCAGTATAGCACATGATGGCCCATGCCCTCAAAGACTAGAAGAGGGTGACTAGATTCTCTGGAACTTGTATGGAACCTGGGAATCTAAGCTAGTTCCTTAAGGAGTGTAGTAACGTTCTTAACCACTGAGCTAGCTATCATCTCTCCAGCTCTGAAGGACATTTTTCTAAATGAATTTTAATTTCTTCCATTATCTACTGACAAAAATAAAATGAAACAAAACCAGGTAAATAAAAACTTGTACAACTTTCCTGTTACACCAGGAGGCTGGTGGCTGGACTGACAGTGGCAGCGGTAGACAGCACATAAAGGATGAAGCCATTCATCACCTCTGTGGCTAGCTGTATGCATGAAGAGTTCTTTCCAGGCACACAAGGCTGCAGAATCTAATCTGTTTCTATAACTCTGGTTTGATCCCACTGAATCACGGTGACAAGACTAAAGCTTGTTTTGTGTCTCTTTTATTCAAAAAAGTCAGAATGACTTTTACTTGGTTGACAAGGTTCTAAGCACTTGACCATGGGGTAGAGCTAAACTATGACCTCCATTTTTATTTTTCTTTAACATTAATGAAAAATGTTTAATGGGTTACACTAAATCAACTCCTCTGGGGCTGGAGAGAAGGCTCAGTGGTCTCTTGCTGCTCTTGCAGAAGACCTGAGTTCAGTCACCAGCACTCACATACAGCAGCTTAAAACTACCTGTAACTCTACTCTAGCTGGTGTCCAGGAGCATCGGCATACACACATGTATGCTTATACAGACATGCACATATAAATAATCTCTTTTAAAAACTGAGTGCTACTTTGCTTATACTGACAGAAAAGTGCCATGAGATATTCTGCATGGATCATTACAACAGCTAAAAACAAGTGTCTAGAACACTAAAGAAGACAAAAAGAAAAAGATCATATATACATACATTCAAAAGGCAACTATGGCCGGGCGGTGGTGGCGCACGCCTTTAATCCCAGCACTTGGGAGGCAGAGGCAGGCGGATTTCTGAGTTCGAGGCCAGACTGGTCTCCAGAGTGAGTTCCAGGACAGCCAGGGCTATACAGAGAAACCCTGTCTCGAAAAAGACCAAAAAAAAAAAAAAAAAAAAAAAAAAAAAGGCAACTATGAAGGCCAGATAACAAAGAATTCTCAATATATAGACACTTTAATTTTATAATTTAAGCAGCAATTATTTTGTTCTAATTACATTTTATATCCTATATCCCCAAGAGTTTACTTTTTATCAGGCAAAGCTAACACACACAAAACTTAAATGCTTTCTACAAAATTCATGAACAACAAAATCTAATTCTCTATTTCATAAAAGTATTTTTAAATTAAGTTTTCTAAATTCCAAAATATTATTAAAACTAGTCCAAGAAAGCTTACTTGCCAGCAGAATTATCAGCAGTAGATATGTTCAATCTAGGCTGAAGGCCAGAGACACACTGTACTAAGATGAGCTGCCTATAAAAATCTTTGAATTGGATTGTACAATTAATGCACTCAGTTCCCCATTTCTTTACTAATTTCACAGATAACAATTCATTTTGGGAACCAAACTACTATCAAACAAAATCTGAATTTAGCTCAAGAAGATAGAATTAAGGAAAAAACAAAACAGAAAATAGAAATGGAACTCAGTTTTAAAATGCAAGGTTATAGAGCTTTTCCAAACTATAGCGCAGGGCTACTTCTCAGAATTACTACTCTTCCCAAGCAAACCCAAGATCTTGGCTTTACAAACATCAGCCTTCATATGTAATACAAACAGAAAAGCTCCACACCAGCACCAGTTTTTGGTTAAATTTCTTCACTGCCAACAGTTAAAAGAAACATAAGATGAAAAGAGGATCCTCACACCACCTATTTTTGAGGCTGATACACCGTTGCTAAGAACTTTAATACAACTAAAAAGAAAAATCAGATTTGTTCTCATTGTGGAATTCTAACTGGTTTGAAGCTTGCTTTGTAGCTCAAGCTGGCCTTGACTTAGGGTTCTACATGCCTCAGTCTAACAAGTATGTGCCACTGTATCTGGCCATGTGGGTTTTTTGTTTTGTTTTGTTTTGTTTTTGTTTTTTTTTAACAACAGTAATTGCAATGCACAAAAAAAAAAAAAATCAGTATTATCAAAGAAGCTGATTTTCCATAATGTGTATATCATCCACTTGATCTTTGCTAAATGCTTAACCTCCCAATAGATAGTATTCTAAGAATGTATAATACAATAGCTACCATTACACTTCTACTGTTTTACATTGACACTAGATTAAAGCTGTTCTTCTGATGCCATCTTGTTGAAGTCATAAAATGCCAACCCTAAGCCAGGAAGTTTTCAGCAATGAAACTCTAATAAATCATTAAAATAAAATATTGAAGAATATCAGTACTTGGAAGGCAAAAGTAAAAAGATCTCTGTTCTATAACAACTATATTGGAGTCCTCATGTACCCAAGTAGGCCTTGAATTCACTATATGGCTAAGATTTTACCCTCGAACCCTGATCCCCCTGCCTTTACCTCCCAAGTACAGTGATCAGTAACACTTTTTGCTTTCAAGTTTTCAATACGGAAAACAGTATGCTCTAAGTTCCTATGTGAGGTTCCAACACTCCCTTCTGCATCTGTCGACTCTCATACGACTTCAGGTTGGAATGATCTCCATACTAAAACTCTAGGTTGCAGCTGGACTGCATAAACCCTGGGATCCTCATCATGTGCTGGCCACATTCCACCAGAGCAGACAGTACAGGACAACCCAGACCAGACAGAAGCAGTCACTTCCTACCATCTTTGTTGGTAGCATTGGAGTAACAGAGAATCTGACCTATGGACGCACTTGTCTGTTGTGTTTTCAACTACAGATACTACTTAAAAGACAAAAGAAACCTTTGCTATCGGTTTGATGGTGTCTTGTGAGCCAGCAAAATCATTCTGGATCCTTATTCCATTGTGTGAAACCACTGAACTTTGACAACTTGTGTGTGCTTCCACATTTATAATGTTTGGAAATTTTTGTTTTTAAGTCTATTGCTGTCACTGTTGTTGGGAGGGCAAAGGGGTAATTGAGCTGGAGCCTGGATGTTTTGCCTATTTGGGGCTTGCTTTTAGCTCATGAATTCAACAAATCTCGTTGCTTCGGCTTCCCGAGTAACTAGGACCTCAGGCATGTCACAATGCCTGATCTGAAAGTTTGCTTTTGTAACAATACTACTGTACAGTTAGCTCACTCAATAGCCAATAAGGAGCCTACCATCAACCATATCATATTGGAAGAAGATCTGATTCACAGAAGCTTTGGTAAACACTTTAACGTCAATGTCATGAAAGATATTCAGTCAGAACTACCCAACTAAATGGTTCTCAGATACTGAGATGTTTGATGTTTTAAACTGCTCAATATTTGGTAACTTTGACAAACTAATAAAAACAATAAGAGAAAGAAGAAACAAAAACATGTATACTATTTCAACAAATTTCTGGATGGCAAAAAGTATTCAAGGGTCAAGAACCATACACAGTGGCAGCAGGCATCTCCACAGTTCAGGGTGCAGGCTCAGTATCAACTGAAGGAGTGACATAACATAAAGACTAAAAAGGCAACTCATTTTAAACTAACTTTTCACAACTCAGACATAAGGCAGGCATGTAATCGATGGTGATAGAAAAGGAGGGTTCTCCAGCACAAGAGCTCTGTCAAGTTCAAGAGCTTCCAACAGGCTTCCTGCCTCATGGTTCTCTAGTTGGGGTTCTGCTGGGAGAAGGGAAACTATTTAGGACAAACTGACCTTGACTTCACAACAGTGTGGGTTCCAGCTCCTCACTGGGAGGTCTGAGTGCACCTGTGGTCACTGCCACAAGGATACACTTCTAGCAACAGCCCCACTCCAGCAGACAGACAGCACATGCGCTTCCCAAACTGGAAAAGAGCAGTAACTACTCCTGATCTCACTGGGCCCTTTTCTATCTTTGAGTTCACTTTAAAATGCCTTTGTAAGCAATTCACAAACCAAATCCCTAAATCTTTGAAACATTAAAGTGATTTCTTGACATTTAAAGAGAGAGAGAGAGAGAGAAAGAGAGAGAGAGAGAGAGAGAGAGAGAGAGAGAGAGAGAGAGAGAGAGAGAGAGAAAGAGAGAGCTGGATCAGTGGTTAGGAGCACTGACCACTCTCTCCCAGAGGTCCAGAGTTTAATTCCCGGCAAGCACATGGTGGCTCTGTAATGGGATCTGATGCCCTCTTCTGGAGTGTCTGAAGACAGCTACAGTGTATTCACATATAATAAATAAATAAATCTTAAAAAAAAAAAGAGAGAGAGAGAAAGAAGGAAGGAAGGAAGGAAAGAAGAAGGAAGGTCTGGAGAGGTTAAGTGCTCAGAGGTTAAGAGCACTGGCTGCTCTTCTAAAGGACCCAGATTCAAATCTCAGCACCCACATGGCAGCACCCAACTGTCTGTAACTCTGAGATCTGACATCCTCACATAAATATACATGTAGGCAAAACACCAATGCACATGAAAATTTTTAAAAACTAAATAATTTTTTTAAAAAAAGATCCATTGGACTAATCTGGTATTTCCATTAGGGAGAAAAAAATTATTTTCACCATTTAATTTCAACCACAACACTGGGCATGCTGATATATGCCTATAATCCCAGTACTTGGGAAGTGGTGGCAAGAGGATCCCTGGTTCAAGGTCAGCCTCTGCTATGTACCAAGCTCCAGGTTGTCTAAGCAGTGGTAAAACCTTGCCTCTCTTTCTCAATGATAATAATAATTAGTATTAATTAATTAAACCACAGAACTGTTTTTTTTTTTGTTTTTGTTTTTTAGGGACTATAGAGATAGAGAAGTTACAAGCACTTGTTCCTCTTCCGAAGAGCTTGAATTAGATCACCAACATCTATAATCGCTTATAACTCCAGCTCCAGGGGTTCTGATGTACTCTTCTGGCCTCCAAGGGCACCTGACATATATGACATGTATGCATACACACACAGGGAGAGACACACAGATACACAGACAGACACACAGAAATTTTTTTTAATGTATTTAATGTTTTTAAAATCTGTTTACCAGGGCTAGAGAGATAGATGGCTCAGCAGTTGAAAATACTCACTGCTCTTGTAGAGGACCCACATTTGATTCCTAGCACCTACACATCAAGAGTTACTTTCTGTAACTTCAGATATGGTAACTCTTCTGACCCTTGATGGTTCCTGTACACAGGTGGTATACCCATACACTGAGGCATACACATATGTTCATAAAATAATTTTTTAAAACCATGTTTACCAAACTGTCTATAAATAGTTAACAGCTAAAAATATTAAAAGTTGGGACTTTAACCCAGTGAGATGGCTCAGCAGGTAGACACTTACCTCCAAGCGTTAAGACCTGAGTTAATCCCAGGAACCCATATGATGGAAAGAGAGAACCAACTCATACAACCTGCCCCCTCACCTCTACACATGTTCTGAGGCACACACATGCCTATATGAAAATATACACACACAAACACACACAATAGATAGATAGATAGATAGAGAGAGAGAGAGAGAGAGAGAGATGATAGAGAGAGATGATAGAGAGATAGAGAGATGTTAGAGAGATAGAAGACAGACAGACAATTAAAATTTAAGTTGGGAATGGAGATGGAGCTCAGAAATAGACTGCTTGCCTAGGATACTCTGGGCTCTAGCACTAGTTCAACTCAGCAAGCACTGTTTAGGGTTAATAAACCAAGAACAGGAAGACTAAAACTGCAGCCAGTGAAGAACAGTGAAATAACTACAATGGAATACTAAAAGGAAAGGGGACATAGAGATGCTGGTGAACCATATCAACAGCAACTCACTCACAGCTCAAAGTAGAAACATAAAATATAATTTACAGACTTGGGACAGCATTCAAGTAGTAAAACATAAAAATGGCTGAAAGCAGTTGTTTTATGAAGTAGAACTAATGGAACGGGAGAAGGAATAGAAACAGACTATAAACTTTATCCATTATAAGCTTCCCAGTATTATTCAGCTTATCTAAATACAAAAACCAAAAGAAAAACAACTATACATTTCTATTAAATAGAAAAATGTTTAATGGAAAGGAAATAATATTAAGGATTACAAACATGAACCACCATATATGGTTTCCTTTACTTCTGTTTTAAAAAGAAATAAATAACTTACCATATTTCTTAGACACAGAATTAAACTTCTGCTCTGATGATCAGAACATCTGTAAGCCAAAATGCTTAAATCTAAAACTTAAGGAATACTAATCTGAAACCACACTATTGCAAAACTTTTTAGGTAAAATCTGTATGTAATTATTGGATATAGTTGCCTTTAAGGTCATTTCCATAAATCCCATCCCCAGCAAATGGAATTCTCCATGTGTAAATGTCTCACACCACTCTGGCTCCCAGTATTTCAGACAGAGTGTTTATCCATAACAGCAATAAATATTTTTTCCTACAAGACACTGCTCACCCATTAAGTGACAGCTGCTGTGCAGTTCTAACTAACATTACAAAACAAGGTAGAAGAAAATCAACATGGTTTTTCTACAGCTTATTTATAATAGAACAATAGTTATCATTTCCCATTTCCATGGAAGATCTGAAAATAGGGAAACAGGGTCAGGCAGAACAATGGCGAGTGATGTCTGAAGGAATAAATACCCAATTCTCAACACCATTTATCCTGAGAGTAGATACATATTTTCATGGGAAGATGTTCTCTTCCTGAGGTTTTATAAAGAAGACATTATGGAAAAGAAATGAAAATTAAAATAGTCAAAGAATTTTTTAAATAATAAAAACATCATTTGGCAATACAGAAAATACTGTGGCAGAGCTCACAAGCATGAGACCCAAGATTCAATTTCTAGCATCACCAAGATTAAAAACAGTTTGTATGCTCTTCCAGAGGTCCTGAGTTTGATTCCCAGCAACAACATGGTGGCTCACAACCATCTGTAATGGGATCCAATGCCCTCTTCTGGTGTGTCTGAAGAGAAAGACAGTGTACTCACATGCATAAAATAAAAACAGCTCATAAGGCTGACACTGTTTTATCTGTGCTTCAGACCACTCGTGCAGCTTATTGTACTGTGGTCTTGGAAAGCTGCCTCCCATTCTGTTTCACTCTCCTAAGTTACACAAGGGATGACAACAGTAGCTGGGTTAAACAGTTTTAAGAATTAAAGGAGATGTTCTACATAAATAAGCACTTAAAAAATTGCCTAATACCAAGTAAGGAGTCGATAACTGTTACCTGTCTTAACTGTTCCTACAACTAAAATATATAATGGATGCTGTATCCATGCTGCTATTTTAAAAGTATAAACTAAAGTGATAATAAATCTTATATTCTTTTAGTTTTATGAGTATTTATCAGTGAAATTTGGCTTTGTTTTTAGTTAAAGCTCATTTTCCAATTGTCAAACTGGCTACTTCCTCAAATGGCCAGTGAAGTGATGAAATGAAACAGGCACTCCTGCACAACCCCAGAAACAGAATGACCACCTCTGGCAAGACACATTTACCATACTCATCACCTAAGTAATACTGCTTTTATCATAATCTACACAAAAAGGTACAGAAATCAATAGGTCTAGTTATAACAAATAACTGGTAATATTCTTAATACCTCTAGAATAAACATCTTGCCAGGCGGTGGTGGCACATACCTTTAATCCCAGAACTTGGGAAGCAGAGGCAGGCAGATCTCTGAGTTCAAGGACAGCCTGGTCTACAGAGTAAGTTCCAGGGCAGCCAGGGCTACACAGAGAACCCTATCTGGAAAAACAAAAACAAAAAACAACAAAACAAACAAACAAACAAAAAAACAAAAGAATAAACATCTTGACAGCAATAGGTTTTTGGAGGGTGTTTGTTTGTTTGTTTGTTTGTTGAGACAGGGTTTCTCTGTGTATCCCTGGCTGTCCTGAAACTCACTCTGTAGACCAGGCTAGCCTGGAACTTAGAAATCCATCTGCCTCTGCCTCCCAAGTGCTGGGATTGAAGATATGCGCCACCACTGCCTGGCTTGGTGGGTTTTTGTGGTGGTGGCGGCGGTGGTAGTGTTTTTTAGTTGGGTTTTTAATTGTTTGGCTGGTGATGATTTGGGTGGATTTTTTTCTTATTTGATGTTTTGCTTTGTTTTGTTTTTGGAGACAGGGTTTCTCTGTGTAGTCTTGGTTGTACTAGAACTTACTCTGTAGATCAGGCTGCTCTCAAAACTCAGAGAGATCCACCTGCCTCTGCCTGCCCACATATACCACCACCACCACC
>NW_022196896.1:4508027-4549430 GCF_008632895.1 Mastomys coucha
CACACACACACACACACATACACACACACTTGTGCTGGGATTAAAGCCCTCCCCCCATGACCCAAAGGAAAAGGTAGCCTGCTGCTTTGTGAATAAAGTTACGTTAGTTTGTTGGTTTGTGTTGTAGCAGGATCTCCTGTACTCCATAATAGTCTTGAACTGGTTATATAATTGAGGATGACCTTGAACTTCTGATGCTCTAGCCACTATCTCCCAAATCTTGGGATTACAGGCTTAAGTCACTATTCCCAGTTTTATTCAGGGCTAAAATCTGAACTGAGGGCCTTACACCCTGCTAGGCAGGTACTGTACCAACTGACTACATCCCTGACCCCTAAGTTACATTTTACTAAAACATATTTGTTTATGTAAGAACAATGGAGTAAGGGAAGATATAACTGGCAACTAAATTATGAAATAAAGATAATAAAAGGCAATCCCAAATGTGGGCATAGTCGTGTAGGCCTATAGCCCCAACCCTTCGGGGATGGGTAAGAAGACTGTTCTTTCCATGCATTCAGTATAAACAGCTATGATGGCTCAGACCTTCATCCCTGCAATAGGAATGCTGTAGGCTTACAGGGTGTGTGAGGCTAACCTAGGCTACCAAGTAATTCTTTCTCAAAAAACTGTTAAACTTTTACATTTATATAAAACTCTGAAGCCAAATATTCAGCAGAATGAATTAAAACTGTTTATACAGCTTAGAGTACCAGTAAAATAAAAGCTATTTAATTTCTGAAACACATTTACTTTGCTGTTCAAGTCAGAAACTCACATCCTGAGGAACACACTTTTCCTAACAATATATTATTCATTCTTCAAGCATTAGTTATTTCTGTAATTGTTTTTTAGTAGTGGGACTTACCGAGTACCGTCTGCTTTCCAGCTTACTTTATATGGCTTCTGCTCTAAAAGTCTAATATTTTGCTTGTCCATAGAGACAGGCTGTGCTCCAGGGAACCCAGACCTTGAAGAAAGAACATTACTCTGTCATGGCTACAACCCATACAATGCAATCTTGTCTTAAAGCAATCTCAAATGTCTGACATGTTGATCACAATGGTCTTCCTATCATGCGAGTAACTTCAAATGGAATACCATCAGTTATCACATAAGTTATAACAAAAGATTATCATTCTCCGACAGGAGCAGGAGTGCATACCTTTAATCCCAACACTCAGGAAGGCAGAAGCAGGTGGATTTATGAATTCAAGGCCAGCCTGGTCTACAAAGTGAGTTTCAAGACAATCTCAGGAGAAAAAAGTTTAACAATTTCTTGATGTTTTAAAATACAAGTTTACAATGGATAAACTGCCACTGCTGTAATATAACTATTGGGCTAATTTATTATATAGGACTGGAGAGGAAGCTCAGTGGCTAAATGCTTCTTATGTAAAAAATGAAGTGTTGGGGTCCCCTGGAAGCGTGTGCTATAATCCCAGCAGTAGGAGAGTGGGAAGGAGCCAGGGTGTCATAGGATCTAGTACTGTTAAGGTAATTAAGCTAAAATTCAAGCTTTTCTCTGAAGTATAAGACACACCTGCTCCAAGTTGTGTAGTATAAAACACACCTGCTTTGCTATGCAGATCATGCACACTATATCTGAGGGGAAGCACAGTGGAAGCAGAAGTCGACACTGGGAGTTTTCCTCCGTCATTCTCCACTGGTAAGATCAGCCCAACATTAGTCAGCAGCAGCAGATGCAAAGGAATCAAAGAAAAATCTCTGGGGACAACAGCAATGCAGCATTCTTTGAGGAAATTTGAGTCATATGACCCTGACTTTTACAAATTTCCTTGAAAAAACCTGAAATTCTCTCAAGCACTTAATGTTCACACTAACTTTAAGAAGCAAAAATGCCCAATTAATGTCTGTATTAGCTGTGTTACAGAAAGAATAAATTTTGTTTAAAACTTGAAAATATTTCTTACCCTTCCCAGCCACAGAACTGATGACATTTCTGCTGTACCTCTCCTAACTTTGGTTGAGTTGTTACTTGAGTTACACCTTTAACAGTTATGCCTTCCAAGAAAATAGCTCCCTTTAAAGAAGAGAGAAAAAAATTACAATAAATACATATGTGTATAAATATATATACACACATATATAATTAGAGGACAAACATATTTACAAAGAAATAAATCAATTTACTTTCACAAACCTAAGACAATTCATATTAAAAAGGAACAGTCTGTTCCACCTGCTGTACTAGTGACATCTATAACCCACCAGTGACAGAGGGGGTCAGGCAAAGGGATTATAATTCTAAGGCTACCTTAGGCTATATAATAAGACCCAGTCTCAAAGCTAAAGAAAACAAATGGTGTATTCTAGGAAAGTCTATAAAATCTTCTAGGCTTGTGTTTTTATACTTTTTACAACTAGAACATTAGTCTAAATGTATACTAAGTTAGTTTCAGGTACATCAAAGGACTGCTGCCATTAGTATCAATAAAACTTCTACATAACAACTCTGGCTGATACTGTCATTAAAGAGTAAGAAAATCTGGTCTACAAGTTGCAAAGTTCAATCTTTTGGCCAAGACTAGGCAAGCAAGGCACTTGGGAAGAGGAAGAAAAATATTACAAGTGATTTAGATAGATCGATAGATGGATAGATAGATAGATAGATAGATAGATAGATAGATAGATAGATAGATAGATAGATAGATAGATAGATGATAGGTAGGTAGGTAGGTAGGTAGGCAGGCAGGCAGGCAGGCAGGCAGGCAGGCAGGCAGGCAGACAGACAGACAGACAGACAGACATCACTGCATGGGATCGGGGGCTAAAGAGAAAGCCAATGGTTAAGAACACTGACTGTTCTTGCAGAAGGACCCTGGTTTAATTTCAAGCACCCACAGGGTAGCTCACAACTATCTGGACCTCCAGTCCCAGGGCATCACAACACCCTTTCATACCCCCATGGACACGAGACACACAAGTGGTACACACACATACATGCAAGCAAAACACTCACACACATAAAATACATCTTTAAAAGGAAAACACACTTCTAATATCAGCTGTGGTAATGCCTCACTGTCATTCCAGCACTATGGTAGCTGAGGCAGGAAGTCTACAAGTTCAAGACCAGCCTGGGCTACACAGTAAATTTGAGGCTAGCTAGGCTATATACTGATGGCCTGTCTAAAAAGAACTTTTAAAAAAATAGTTCTTTAATAAGGCTGTTTCTAGCATTAAAAACTAAATAATGAAAATATATTCTGAAAGCAAAGCTCTAAGACCTGTAATATACTTACTGAGAATACCGAAGTTGTATAAATATCCCTGTAAAATTATCTTAAATATGCCCAGCTGCGCCTGTACCCAAGAGCCCCTCTCTCTTAGTCATCATGCTTAAAGTAAATATTAAAATCTTTTTTCTTCTCTCATATATTACATCTTCTCCCTCCTCTCCACCAAGTCCCTCCTACTCCCCAAGATCCACTCTTCCTGTTTCCCTTCAGAAAAGAGCAGGCCTCCCAGGGATATCAACCAAATGTGGCATATCAAGTTACAGTAAGACTAGACACATACCCTGGTATCAGAGCTGGACAAGGTAATCCAGTAGGAGAAAAAGGGTCCCAAAGGCAGACTAGAGTTGGAGACAGTCCTCAAAGAACACCAAGTTACACACCATAACATATATGCAGAGGACCTGGGTCAGACCTACTTTAGGGCCCCTTGTCTGTTCAGTCTTTTTGAGACACTATGAGCCCTGCTTAGTTGACTCTGTGGGTGTTCTGGTGCTGTCCTTGAACCCTCTGGCTCACACAATCCTTCCTCCCCATCTTCCAAAGAATTCTAGATCACCTCCTGATGTTTGGCTGTGGGTCTCTGCATTTGCTCCCATCAATTGCTGGATGAAGCCTCTACAATGATAATTATGCTAGGCTCCAGTCTATGAGTCTAGCAGAATATCATTAGGATTCACTTCATTGAAATTTTTCCCAGAGTGTTTGGCTGTATCCTTGGTCTCTAGGCTCTCCAGCTGCTGGTTCCTAACCCTCCAAGCAGTGTCAAGCATGGGCTCCCTCTCGTGGCATGGGTCTCTAGTTGGACCAGTCATTGCTTGGCCACTCCCACAAGTTCTGTGCCATCTTTACCCTAGTACATCTTACAGGCAAGGTAAAATGTAGGCCAAGGTTTTGTGGCAGGGTTGGTGTCCCAATCCCTCCACTGAAGCCTTGACTGGTTACAGAAGATGGTCAGTTCAGGCTCTATAGCCCCATTACTAGGAATCTTCACTAGGGTCGTCCTTGTAGAGTCCAGGGAGTTTCCAATGCACTGTTTCTACCTACCCCTCATCTGAGTGCTCTCTCCTTCCATCTCCTCTTCCCCATCTCCTCTCATTCTTATCCCTACCAACCCCAGTCCACTCACAAAATCTATTCTATTTCCCCTTCTCAAGGAGATTCATGCATCCCTCCTTTGAGCCCTTCTTGTTACTTAGCCTCTCCACGTCTGTGGACTGTAGCATGATTATCATTTACTTTATAGCTAATATCCACTTATAAGTGAGTACATGCCATGTTTTTCTGAGTCTGAGTTACCTCACTCAGGATGACTTTTTCTAGTTCCATCCATTTACCTGCAAGATTTTTGTCATTGTTTTTAACAGCTGAGTAATACTCCATTGTGTAAATGAACCAACCACATTTTCTTTACCTATTCTTTGTTTGAGGGTCATCTAGGTTGTTTCCAGTTTCTGGTGACTATGATAAAGCAGTTATGGACATAGTTGAGCAAGTCTCCTTGTGGTAAGATAGAGAGTCCTTTAGGTATATATGGCTGGGTCTCAAGGTAGAGCCATTCCCAGTTTTCTAAGAAACTGCTATATTGATTTCCAAAGTGGTTGAACAAGTTATCACTCCCACCAACAATGGAGGAGTGTTCCCCTTGCTCCACATCCTCAACAGCATGAGCCGTCACTTGTGTTTTTGATCTTGGCCATTCTGACAGGTATAAAATGGAATCTCAAAGTAGTTTTGATTTACATTTCCCTGATGACTAAGGATGCTGAACATCTAAGTGTTTCTTAGCCATATGAGATTACTCTGTTGAGAATACTGTTTAGATCTATGTCCCATTTTAATTGGATTGTTTGGTTTGTTGATATCTAGTTTCTTGAATTCTTTATATATTTTGGATATTAGCCCTCTGTCATATGTGTAGAGTTAATAAAAATTGTTTCCCATCCTCGGGCCTGCCATTTTGTCCTATTGACTTACAGAAGGTTTTCAGTTTCATGAGGTTCCCATTTATCAACTGTTGATGTTTAAAGCCTGAGAAAATTGTCTCATGTGCCAATACATTCAAGAGAATGCATTCCTCACTTTCTCTTCTATTAGATTTAGTATATCCGGTTTTGTGTTGAGGTCTTTTATCCACTTGGACTTGAGTTCTGTGCAGGATGATAGATACAGATCTATCTGCATTCTTCTACATGCCCACATCCAGACAGACCAGCAACATTTGTTGAAGATGCCTTCTTTTTTTCCATTGTGTGTTTCTGGCTTCTTTATCAAAAATCTTGTGTCTGTTATATTTAATTAAACCCCAAACACACCCAGGGGTGTTACAAATACTAATCAAGCATTCTACCAAATAAACCTTTCAACTGTACCTCATTATCTCATTGTGCAAACCAGTAACTTTTAAATTTTTTTAAATCAAATAATTTTATTAATCATGTATCCTCAAATTAATGTTGCTTTTTAAAAATGTATTTGAAAAGCCAGACAACATGGAACATGACTATAATCAAAGCACTAAGAAGACAGACTAAATCTAACTAGACCAGTCTGGGTAAACAAGGCATGTAAGGTGGTCAGGCATAAAGGCCCTTTCAACTAAAACTAAAGTCAAGAGTTTGATCCCCAGGACAGAGTGGGAGGACAGATATGCTCCAAGTTGTCCTCTGACCTCCTAAAGGTGTGTCATGGATATACACATGTATCCACACATACGTACACATACAAATGTTTTTAAGAAGCAGTAACCAACTGCATACCTATACACATATTTATGTATGTATTTGTAAGGGAAGAGTGTGTGTATATGTGTATTTGTATGCATACTCACATGTATGCCTGAAGGTGGCTATGCATGTGAGTATATACATATGTAGGCCCCTATATACACACAACCAGATAAGTAAATGTTTTTTAAGAGGTGTAAGCAGCTACATACACATATGTGGGTGTGAGAATATGTATTTATATGTGTGCATGCATGTGGAAGCCAGGGGTTTATTTCAATCATGAGGGGGTGGGGGGTGTCATAGCATATGTATACAGAAGTCATGAGTTATATATACATATATCTGTAATATAAAATATATATATATATGTTTGTCTACATGTGAGGACAAAAGAATTATGGCTCTCTTCATCAATTGCTATCTACCTTATAGGACATGGTATCTTATTGAATCTGAATGCATCAGTTAGGTTAGGCTGGCCAGCAAGTGAGCTCCAGAAATCCGCCTGTCTCTGCCCCCTCAACATTGGGATTATAAATATGCACTAACATACCCAGGTCTTGTGTGGGTGCCAGGAGCCAAAACTTTTACCAGCTGAGCATCTCTCCAGCCTTTCCATCATCTTTTCAGGCAATTTGTCATGGAACTTAAAGAGCTTGCCAATACAGAAAGAATAGCTGGCCAGCAAAGCCACGGAACCACAGACATGCACTACTATGAATGGCTTTATGAACATATATATATATGTGTGCGTGTTTGTCTGCATACATACATGTGCACAATGCACCAGAGTCCCTGGAACTGTTACATAACAGTTGTGAACGACCATGTAGGTGCTAGGAACTGAACCTGGGTCCTCTATAATAGTAGTCAGTGCTCTTAACTGCTGAGCCATCTCTCCAACCCCACTATTTAAATTTTATGTTCGGGTGTTTGTCTACTTGGCTTTTCACATGGAGCTGAGAACAGAACTCCAGTCCTCACGCCTGTATAAGTACTAACTGAAAGAGTCATCTCACTAGCTTGACAGTGAGTTCATTTTGAAAATATTTCTGTTTTCATGTAATTTACACTAGCCTTATAGTCTTCAAGCTGGAAATGTATAAACACAATTAAGTTTTCCAACTAAGAATTTAGAGAAAAAAACTAAAGTAACAGCTACATTATTTATATAAAACAGTCAAGGCATTTTTCCCTCCTTGTCTATGAACCACTGTCAAGTAATATATGAGTTGTAGTGCCTACTCACCAACCACAATATATCTTAATGTCTTATTATTGACTTCATTCATTTCCTCCACAATTCTATAACTTTCCCTTTGGTCTACTCCAAGTGGGTCTATGTACAAGTAAAGAGTACTAGTCCTCTCAACAGATCTCTTCTCCTTCAGGAAAGAGGAGAATAACTCAACCTTACCACATTTTATTAAACACAGGATCTCAAGTACCCCACCCTTATCTGCAACTATGTAGCAGAGGATGGCTTTGAACTCCTGAATCCTGAAATGAGCACACTTCACTATGCACCACTTATACAGTGCTAGAGAATGATCCCAATTTTCATGCATGTTTGGCAAGTATTATACCAACTTAGTTGCAGTCACAACCCAACTCCTGGTATTTCATTAGACTTTTATTGCTAGAAGATTAAGAAAAGTTGACTAGAGAAGTGCAAGTCTTTTAAATTATATATAGTACAAAGGAAACACTACCTATGTCAGGGAATAGTTACATTAACTATGTGACTATTTTGGAAAAACATTCTCACTGGTTATTAAGTAGCATGCCAAGTTTATTATTAACACTAAATGTATTAGTAGCTTATAAGCTAATCTTAACATAACATCTAAGAGGTCTTTGATTTACATAAGAAACAAAACAAGAATAAAACTTCATACCTCAAGCTTTTTTAAGACTGCTGGGCTGCAAGGTGGTTAAGCAGGTAAAGACACTTGTTGCCAAGCCTGACAACCTGAATTTGCTCCCAGGACCCACATAATGGTTGGGAGGAGTAAGTTACACAAGTTGTCCTTTGACTCCCACCATAATATGCAAAGCCCCTCCACCCAAAGAATAAGTAATTTTATAAGACAAAATTTTAAAGTTCGATTTCTGGCTATAAGTCTAAAAAATGAGATATAATGGGACATGTCTATAACCTATCTCAGCACTCGGGAGGCTTTGACAGGAGGATTGGGAATTTGAGACCAGCCTGGATTTCATAGGGAGATCCCTCCACACCTGACTCATGAGATCAAGAGTTACTTAATAGGTTTCAGGTAGAACCAAAATTAATTTCATAAAATCAGATGCCATTATTATATTCTTCACACATGTACATACACATATACATAGAGACAGAGAGACAGAAATAACAGAAATATAGCCTGTGGTGGTCTGAACATGCTTGGCCCAGGGAGGTGTATCCTCGTTAGACTAGGTGTGGCCTTGTTGGAGGAAGTGTGTCACTGTGGGATTGGTCTTTGAGACCTTCTTCCTAGCTGCCTGGAAGACAGTCTGCTCCTGGCTTCCTTTGAATGAAGATATATAACTCTCAGCACCTCCAGCACCATGCCTGCCTGGACTGCATGGCTTCCTGTCATGATGATAATGGACTGAACCTCAGAACCTATAAGCCAGCCTCAATTCAATGTTGTCCTTTAATAGTATCTTGGTCATGGTGTCTATTCACAGCAATGGAAACCCTAACTAATACAGAGCCAATATCCCATAGTAAGTTTAAACAAAAATATAGAGCAGTATATTATTTGGGAGCCACCACAGTGGCTCAACAGATAAGGGCACTTGCAGTTTGCTTGACAATGTGAGTTTGACCCCCAGGATCCAAACATACATAGTAAGAAAAGAGAACTGACTCCCACAAGTTGTCCTCTGACCTCCACAAGCATGCTGTGCCATTCCCACACCAAGGCATTCAAGCATGCACAGCCAATAAATAAATAAACAAACAAACAAATAAATAAATAAATAAAATTTTAAAATAATTTTAAAAGAATATTATAGTATTTGTGAACATTACCAGTTTTAACCGTTCTTTTCTCCTTTTAGCAAAGGATGCACTCGACCCTGGTTCTGAGTCCTTTTTTCCATCTTCATCCTCATCTTCTTCATCATCATCTTCAAAACACCAATCTGGCAATACAGGTGGTGGTGGTGCTTCTTCTATATCTCCATAGCGACGAAAAAGTTCCTTCAAATAATCACCCTTATAGATACCTGGTGGTCTGGCTTGGGCAAATGTAGCAACTGCTGCTTCAATGCTATGGAAAACAATCATTTTCTCACTAGTGTCCATTTATGTAGACTTATCAATTATTAACTCATATCCAAGCTTCTACAAAAAGTACAACTGGCTTAAAAAACAGACAAATCACCGAGCAGTGGTGGCGCACGCCTTTAATCCCAGCATTTGGGAGGCAGAGGCAGGCGGATTTCTGAGTTTGAGGCCAGCCTGGTCTACAGAGTGAGTTCCAGGACAGCCAGGACTACACAGAGAAACCCTGTCTCAAAAAAAAACAAAAAACAAAAAACAGACAAATCAAAGTCTTTCTTCACTGCAAAGCTTTCAATGAGTGATAAACTGATTCTAAAAACACATATCCATGACATGAGTGCTTATGACAGACATGAGTAACCAATGAAAAGAATTTTAATAAACATTGAAGGTTAAGGTCTCTAAAAAAAAACTTGGGTCAAGAAAATGTGAACAGCGAGTGAACAAACACAATAGTTTTTCAGAAACCACCAGCAGACCTAGGCACCAAGAGTGCACATCTTGCAAGAGCACTAACCATTGGCCAAGTCTGTCATAGGAGTCTGATGCTACTGTGCACAGTACTCTGAAAGGCCAAAGTTGAAACATACACAAAGTAAACAGTCACTGAGTGTAAAAGAAATAGGACACAATCAGACATGTTTGCCTGACTGCATTCTAAAAAAGGACCTAGCGTATAAAAGTTTTTAGAAACAAACAATGAACCTAGAACAGGAGTAAGAAAATTCTGTTAGCAGTATCCTATTCTCACAGGAATTTCAAGTAATTGGAAATCTAATCCTTCAAAATCTGAAACTATACTTCACAAATAGCATGCTCAATAAAGACAAGACTTGCTTAAATAGATGAATGCCATCCTACAATGCTTCCCTCATGGAGCATTAAAGCTTCCCTAGTTCTAAACAGCTAGAGAAAACAAATTTAAAGGAAAACAACAAATGTCTCCAAAGCTGAATACAAATCCAAACACTGAAAGATCAGACCTCTGATGATACCAAAATACAAGAAAAATATGGAAAACTAAATACTTCATCTATAGGATTCATAAGCTTCACCAACTGTTACATGCATCTTCTTCCACTATAATAACACTATATAATATACCTCCAATCCATTTTTTCCACCAAAAAGGCACATATAAGGAAACCAGTACGGTTGAAGCCATGAGTGCAGTGAACACCTAGAAGAGAAAGTAACTTTGTGTTAAACTGAATCACTTCAAATGCCACACACTGTTTTAAAATGACAATTTGCCTTTAAAACATTTATTTAAGTACACTACATATTCATACATCTTAAAAACTCAAAATATTCCTTATAACTTAATAGTTTGCTGTGCCCTTCCCCCAGCTTTGAGCAGGCTAAATAGACCTTAAGTGTTTGCCACAGTACAACCTCAAGGACCCAGGTGTTTTCCCTGCCTTGCTGCACCTGCAATTTCCTTCAGGAATAGACTGAGCTTGCTTTGCAACACAATCCAGCTAAAACAAAGGATAGGTCTGTGGGCTCTCCCTATATAATCGCAGTTCTAAATATTAAACTTTGGGCCTTGATCAGGCACTTTGTCTTGGCTTCATCCTTCTCTCACACCCTGTTCCTTTTTCATTTCCAGTCCCCCTTTGAGAGTTCATCCATGGCTGCTAAACAGCTATAGTTTTGTCAATTTAGGTTGCTTAGAATCTAATAGAGCACTAGACAGAAATTCAAAAATAACACATTGGTTTATAAGATTAAACCCTCTACTGTCTAAAATTTGTCGTTAAAATTTTCCAAGAGTTTGAGTTTCAAACACACAACTCAGAAAGGAAAGACACACAAATACAAGATACCTATATTCCAGAAACTTTGGTCTAGTTTTTCCAGCCTTCCTTCTGATCAATGTGAAATACAGTCAAGCTATATTAGAAAAGAAAGTCTAAACAAGACTGAAAAACAAAGTGTGTATAAAATCATCTGTGGATTAACAAAAGTTGACTGTAATCAACTAAGTGTGGTGGTCTGAACAAATCTGGGCCCCACAGGCTCATGGGGAGTGGTATTACTTAAAAAGATTAGGAGGTGTGGCCTTTTGGAGTAGGTGTGTCACTAGTGGTGGCCTTTGAAAAGGTCAAGCAGACCCAGTGTCTCTGCTGCCTGTGGGTCCAGATGTAGAACTCTCGGCTACCTCTCCAGTACCATGTCTGCCTGGATGCTGCCATGCTCCCACCATGATGATAACGTACAAAACCACTGAACCCGAAAGCCAGCCCCAATTAAATGTTTTCCTTTATAACAAAGCTGCCATGGTTATAGTGTCTCTTCACAGCAACAGAACACTAAGATCGCTGCAGATAACTGACTGACTAATTGGTATGCACTATTTCGAAAGTGTGTTATAAACCAACTGAATGTATCTTCACATGGGGCTTGTGCCGGACCTGAGGAGTCTCAATGAACGCTAGAGACAGCAACTCGACTCGACTCACCAGGGGTCTGGAGCCAGCTCAAGAGATTAAAGCCAGAACCGAGAGCCCAGTATTCATAAGGGACTAAAACTTTGATCCGCCCTCCTGCCTGGAGTCCTTGCTTTGATATGCTGGATTCCTGTTCCCACTTATGTGCTAAAAGATATGACTGTTTCGCCTCAAGTATATATATCCCATTTCTCTAAGTAAAGATTACACCTCGATAAGCACTTTTTCCTGGTGTCGCTTCTTTGTCCCCCCTACCCGCTTATCTTCACAGATCCTCGAGTTCCCCCGTTCGTGAATTACCCACAGTATGAAGTGAAGCTGCGGGTCGGTTTCCTTCAGGGGCTTATACTATTTTAAAATAAATTTTTACAAGAAAAGAAAGTGGAAAAATAAATTTATTTTTCTTAAACCCTCTTACAGAATATATTCAAGATCATCTTCCTGGGCATAATGATACACCCTTTAACCAAAGCATTAGGAACTATGAGGAAAATCAGAAGTTCAAGGTCATCTTCTACACAGCAAGCAAGGCTACAGAGGCCCTGTCTCAAAAGGAAAGGAAGTGGGTGAGAGAAAGAGAGGCAGAGGGAGAAAGGGAGGGTAAGCACTCATTGAACAGTTTTGAGTTTTCACCCCACTTTTCACTCCAGCACTTTGAGAAACTGGGGCAGGACTAGTCAAAGCATGATGCCACTCCAGGATATATAACCATGTCTTTTAGCACAAAATAAAATACAAGAGTTCTTAAAATAATAATTAAAAGTTCTATGGACATTACTAACACATACATTATTGCCAGATCAACTCAAAATGAACTCTCCCAGAAACCAAGTGTGGTATCCCACACCAATAATCTGACTAGTCAGGAGAATGAAGCAGGAGAGCAGGAGTTTAGTGAGTATGAGGTCAGTCTAAGGCACAAGGCCACATCCTAATTTTAAAGATGGTGACAAGATGGCTCAGCAGGAAAAGGTGTTTGCCACAAAGCCTGTCAGGCGGAGTTTAGTCTCCATAATCCACATGGTAGAAGGAAAGAACCAACTCCTGAAAATGCCCTCTAATCCCCCACATACTTGCTGGGGCACATGTGCATGCACTCACTGTGCGAGCGCACATACACACATGCACATGCACACACACACACACACACACACACACACACACACACAGTATAAAAGCATGCTCAACAACTAAGGTAGAATATTTAGGCATTGAGTTCAACCTCCAGCATTATGGTGCATTCTCATAACCACAGTCCTCAGGAGGTAGAAGTAAATGATCCTGAGTTCAAGGCCAGTATAGGCTACAAAGAGCCTGTCTCAAAAGCCTGAATAATCAATATCATTTTCATCTCATTTCTACATGTAAGATTTCTCAACAAATGTTTTTATTACTTAAAATGACTATTAGTTTAGCAAAACAATCATTTCTACTTCCATGGTACAATCGTTAATATTAATAAAATCTTTTATATGAGTAATTCTCAATAAATAAGGATAACAAAGAAAATAAGAATATGTTCAAATATAAAAACAGTAATCAGAAAGCACATATGGCAAACTATAAATCAATCAGTGGCATGGAATACCCTAAGAAAGTAAATGCCAAATGCAGTTCAACAAAACCCTCCAGAGGCCAGCGAGATGTCCCAACAGGCCAGAGGTAAAAGCGCTTGGCTGCAAGCCTGACATTCTATCTGTAGTCAGTCTTTTTTTTTTTTTTTAGAGACAGGATCTCTTTACGTAGACTTAACTGGCCAAGAATTGCTATGTAGATCAGGTTAACCTCAAACTCATAGTGATTGGCCTGCTTCTGCCTCCTGAATGCTGGCACAGAATTAAAGTAGCTGTACCCAGGCCAACAATCCCTTTCTAATGTTAGTTTCTCAAAACACTAACAATGCCCACATATGAAATTTTGTTGTTGTATCTTGTCTCTCTAGCTTTCTCTTTTTTCAAGCTATTTTAAAAGTTTCTTAGAGAAACAAGTCATTTTCTTATAAAATATTCTATACCCTAAATTTCTCTGCTTGCTTTCCCATGGTATTAGTCACAGCTTAGACACACTATTTGAGAGCAGAATGATTTATGTCTTGGAAGGTTTTTTCCCTTCCATTTTTGAAAATTTATTTTGGGGATAAAATTCACATCTAAACATGTTCTATGTTTATGTTTCATATAAACCTAACCTGAAAGTAATATTGTAGAACTACTCTTACAAAACTTTAACCCTCACAGTGCGGAATTCCCTATTTGTGGTGTCATAACTATATTCAAAAAGTTTATAGTTTCAAAGCATTTTGGATTTGGGATTTTCAGATTATGGATATTCAACCTATAAACGATTTCTTTATCTATTATATACTCCATGAATTTAAACTAGAAAGATAACTAAATTAATTTCCTGATCCATGCTAGCACTTTAAACAGGAATATTGTGCAGATAGCTCTGTGTGCTTCATAGTACACAGGAAATATCTAGTTGCTACAGTTTTTTCTTTTTCTGTATGTATGTATGTGAAGATCAGATCACCCCACACCCTATTCCAAAACACCAAAATTTCAAAAGATAGTTTAGATGAAGTAAGGAAATCCTAAAGAGGACTGGTTTTAGTGAACATTAAGGAACTTTTAAGTGTTCTATTCCACATACTAATTGCATGGTGATTTATATAAAAACCAAAATGCCATAATTAGAGACACTAAAATAGTGAAATGACATGGCATCTATGATTTCCTTTAAAATACACCAAAAATAGCAAGGAAGATGAATCAGTCAGAAAATTCCCTTCCACACAGGCATGGGTTCAGACAGATCCCCAGCACCACTATAAAATCTGGATACAGCATACATCTCTAACCCCTGCTCTAGGGGATAGAAACAGGCAGATCCTTGTTCAGTGGCCAGCTACTCCAGCCAAACTGATGTGCTCCAGGTTAGTGAGAGACCTCCTGTCTTGACCTCTACAAATACACACATTCATGTAAACATGTACATATGATATACACCAATTAGCTAGTTAATTAAAACTAATAACAAAAATAAGTACTAAAAGTGAATGGAAAAATGAAAATATCAGCAAAATAGTATTACTGAGTATAGGGTTTCATTTTACTTATATATGGGGCTTTATTTTACATATGTTTTTGAATTTCTACAACAAAAACCAAACAAACAAAAATAAAAAGCAACGGGAGTATCCTAAGGAAACCAACATACCTATAAGTTCAGGTGGGCTTCTTTCATTAAACCGCTCACACAGGCGAATGAATGTCTCAGTATTCTCAGTGGTGGGGCATTCACCATGTCTGAGAAGACAAAAAGAAGTTGCTTTGAAGAGACATTCAATCCTGAACGAAAGTTTTTACTCTCAATAACTTAGATCTTACCCTTTACACTGAAGTTTGATATACTTGATTCCTTCTTTTTCTATGTCATTTCTGTCATAGAACCTTGAAGTATTTGTCAGATCCACCAACAAGCTCATTTTAACCTTTAAAAGAAAAAAGCAGATTTGCTAGTTACTACAGTTATTCCAAACAAGATGAGTGAGAGTCAAGACTAGAGCTCATCCACCCCACTGAGAGATACTGCATGCTCACTGCTACCAAACAGCTGACAATGAAAAGTACCTTCTAAACTAAGAATCCAAGCATTTCAGACTAAGATCTAAGCAGACACTTAGGCACTAAGCAGGAAAATAACCCTAAGCTAAGGAGGACAGAAAGTATCAGCAAAACAGACTCCCACTCTTAACATTTCAAATGTGAATTCAAAAGAGAAAACATGGCCACATTTTATCTATCTCTGATATCTATATATAAATCTAACTTCAGAGGCCTGAAGCTTAGAAGCAGTCGCATTATTCTGAAAGAGCACAGCTCTAGCTCCAGGCACACATCACCCCAGGTTTGAAACAGCCACTACAACTCCTATGTATATCTATTCACTATACTATATCTCAGCCTTAAAATATGTAAGAAGCCAATTATGCCACAAATGTGTTTCTTTTCTACTTAATTAATTCTTCTATTTTATGAAAATATACTATCCCTTTAAAGAACCACAGTAAAAAACAAAAACAGAAGCCAAGGGTGCTAACACACCCCTTCAATCTCAGCACTCATGAGCCAAAGGCAGGCAGAACTCTTGAGTTTGAGGCTAGCCTAGTCTACAGAGCAAGTTCTAGGACAGCCAGGGCTACACAGTGGGGTAAGGGGATGAAAAGAGACTCTTAGGCAATTCTTTTATGCAATTCTCATGCTGAGGAGATGGCTCAGTGGGCAAAGTGCTTGCTATGCAAGCATGAGAACCTGAGTTCGGATCCCTAGCACCCACTTCAAAAGGCAGGTGTGGTAACACACACCTGTAATCCCCGAGCTGGGAGATGGAGACAGGACGATCCTCGGGGCTTTGTTGTCCAGCTAAGTCTAGCCAAAGCAGCAAGCTCCAGGTTCAGTGAAGGACCTTGTCTCAAAAAAATAAGTTGGAGACTGACAGAGGAAGACATCAGACATCAACCTCTGCCCTCTGCACGTATATCTCTCTTCCTAGATATCAAAAAGAAACAAGATAAAGATTTGAAAATAAATTAAAATCCTAACTTCATTTTCAATAAATTCAAGAAGCATGTATAATCCAAATGGTTTGTTTGGTTTTTGTAATGTTGTTCCAAAGCCTAGTACACGGGATATGGACACAGGAGAAACAGGATTTCAATGGATTTCAATGTCAAGCTATGTAGCAGTTTTAGGCACAGACTGAGCCACATGAGATCCTGTCCAAAAAAAAACACAAAATAAAAAAACTGAATAGAGGGGAAAGAGAAAGAGAAGTTTGTTCCTGAACTGAGCTCCAGAAAAAGTTCACATATCCTCCACAATACTCTATTATATATGATTTATAAGAATAGCAAGAAAATATAACCAAGGCAACTGAAACTGGATTGGGCAACCTACCCTTTGGTACAAATCTATGAGGCCACCATTTAAAAACAGAACCACAAAGCCACATGATCATTTCATCAGACACAGAAAAGGCTTGTGACAAAATCCAACACTCCTTTCAGGATAAAAGTTCAGGAGAGACAATTGATAAAAGGAACATACAAACCCTAGCACTTGAGGCAGAGGCAGGCAAATCTCTAAATTCAGGGGCAGCCTGGTCTACAAACAGTTCCAGATTGGTCAGAAACCCTATCTAGAGTGGATTTAAAAACAACCAAAAAGGACATATAGTAAGCCAACAACTAACATCTACATAGACAAAGAGAAACTCAAAACATTTCCACTAAAACTAGGAACAAGATACTCTCTCCATACCCATTCCATATAGCACTGGAAAATCTTCACTAGAGCAGTAAGACAACTGAAGGGGACCAGGGGTGAGACATTGAGAGGGAGAAGTAAGGTACCCTTATTTGCAGAAGGAATGATTTAATATATAAAAAATCCTAAAGACTCCACCAGGAAACGTTCACTGCTGAAAAACACTTTCAGCAAAGTAGCAGTATACAAAAATAATTCACAAAATAATCAATAACTTTCCTAAACGCGCACACATGTGCACACACACACACATATAAACCAAGCAAGTGAAAAACTTGTATGATTAAAATTTTATGACACTGAAGAAAGAAAATGAGGAAAACATCAGAAGATGGAAAGATCATCTGAGCTCATGGATCAGAAGAATTAATACTATGAATGTGGCCATTCTACCAAAAAGCAGTCTACATATTCAATGCAATCCCCACCAAAATTCCAACACAATTTTTCACAGAAATTGAAAAAACAATCTTCAATTTCATTTGGAAACACACACATACAAACATATACAAATGAAAAAACAAAGAAAAAAGAAAAGAAACAGGATAACTAAAACAATCCTGAATAAAAGCACTCCTGGAGTTAACACCATCCTCTACCTCAAACTATTGAGGTACTGCAGAGCTATTGTAATAAAAACAGCATGGGAATGTCATAAAAACAAATACATTGAACAATGGAATTAAAGACCCAGACAGATTTCTACACATCAATGGGAATCTGATTTTTTTTTTTTTTTTTTAACAAAGAAGCCAAAAATATACAAAGGAGAAAAGACAGCATCATTAACAACCGATGCTGGTCAAACTTCACAGCCACACATAAGAGAATGCAAATAGATTCATACCTATTACCCTGCACAAAACTCAACTCAAAATGGATTAAGGACCTCAACATACACATTATACCCTAAATCTAATAGAAGAAAAAGTAAGAAATCAGCTTGAACTCATTTCATTAAGAAAAGAGTTTTCTTAACAGGACACCAACAGCACAGGCACTAAGAATAACAATTAATAAATGGGACCTCATGAAGCTGAAAAGCTCTGTGTAGTAAAGAAGACTATCATTCAGGACAGAATAGTTGGCTATAGAACAGGAGATCTTTAACAATTAAACATCTGATAGAGGATTCACATCTAGAATATGGGAAGAACTTAAAAGAACCAAACATCAAGAAATCAATTAAAAAGTGGGGTACAGAATTAAGTATAAAGTTCTCAAAAGATAAAATAAAAATGGCTGAGAAACAGTAAGAGAAATGTTCAACATCCTTAGTCATGAGGGAAATGTAAATTAAAATGGCTTTGAGATTTCATGTTACACCAGTCAGAATGGCCAAGATCAATAAACCAAATGCTGGCAAGGATACTGGGAAAGGTGAATCCTTACTCACTGCTGGGGTAATGCAAACCAGAACAGTCACTATAGAATCAGTGTGGCAGTTCCCCAGGAACCTTACAACTCTTAAGCACTTAATGAAGAACTCTACATCCTATAGTCAATGCTGTTCTATTCATAAATAGCTAGAAACTGGAAATAGCTTAGATGTCCATCAATTGATGAATGAATCATGAAAATGTGGTACAATTATACAATGGAATGTTATTCAGCTATTTAAAAAATGAAACTGAGCTGGACAGTGGTGGCTCATGCCTTTAATCCCAGCACTTGGGAGGCAGAGGCAGGCGGATTTCTGAGTTTGAGGCCAGCCTGGTCTACAGAGTGAGTTCCAGGACAGCCAGGGCTATACAGAGAAACCCTGTCTCGAATAAATAAATAAATAAATAAATAAATAAATAAATAAATAAATAATAAAACATAAAAATAAATAAAATAAAAAATTAAGCTGGCAGGTAAATGTATAGAGCCAGAATTCAGCATGAGTGAGGTAACCCAGACCCAAAAATACAACTATTGTATGTTGTTCTCTTATAATGTGGTTATTTGTCTTAAGCTTTCAATGTTTGCTACAGTCTGAATAACTACAGAGATTAGGTACCTAGTAAGGGACCAGTGAGGAAAGACCCTTCCAAAGAAGGGGAGATAGAATATAGTGTTATGGAGAAATAAAAGAGAAAGTAGAAGAGGTGAATTAAATGGGGGAGGGAAGGGGAGAAAAGAGAAAAGGAAGGAATATAGGGAGAGACAACTAACACTAAAGGCCATTTCAAAAATCATATGGAAACCTACTATTGTAGAAGCATCCAAAAATATATACATATATGAAAGAGCTCTATCAATAAAAAAAATCTCATCTCAAAAACAAAAAGGTGAACAGTGCCTGAGGACCATACCCAAGACAGTCTTCTGACCTCTTACCCCTCACTTACAGAAAAGCCCTAGAACAAAACCTAGAGGGGAGTACTACAGGAGTAGCAAAGAGCTTTGCTTCTTACCTTCAGACTCTTTAGATAATTGGAGAGCATACTGGGATGGAACCGGTTTTCTTCAGCAACTTGACTATCATATCTTGGCCCCAGCATCGTCTTCAGAGGTAAGAATCTTCCTAAACATTAAGGTGGATAATAATTTTCATTATTTAAAGGACTGAAACTCTGTAATTTGCTATTCTAAAGCTGCCTTCTTAAAATAAGGCACAGTCTCACATATCGCAAGCTGGCCTCAGACTCAATGTGTACTTGTGGATGACCTTAAATTACTGATTCTCAGCTGGGCAGTGGTGATGCACGCCTTTCTGGCATTCGGGAGGCAGAGGCAAGGAGGTTTCTGAATTCAAGGTCAGTCTGGTCTACAGAGCTAGTTCCAGGACCATACAGAGCCAGGGAAATACAGAGAAACCCTGTCTAGGGAAAAAAACTCTTTTGTGCCACCATGCCAGGGTTTCCTTACGGTAAGCAAGTCATACTAATTGAGCCACATCCCATCCTCACTTTTTTAACAGCTTAAAAGGAAAAACAAAATTAAAAATGCAACTACCCCTAATATACTTTAACTCCAAACAGTATTTTTTTTTTTTTCTTGGCTTTTCTGAGACAGGGTTTCTCTGTGTAGCCCTGGCTGTCCTGGAACTCACTCTGTAGACCAGGCTGGCCTCAAACTCAGAAATCTGCCTGCCTCTGCCTCCCAAGTGTTGGGATTAAAGGCATGTGCCATCACTGCCTGGCACAAACAGTATTTTAAAAGAAGACTACTTTAAAACACAGATTACTTTGAATTAATTCTCAAATTTGATGATATGAACAAAGGAAAATTACTAATGAAAGAAACTTCCATAAAAAAATCCAAACTTGGGGCTGAAGAGAGATGGATTAGCTGTTAAGAACACTTATTGTTTTCAAAGAGGAGCTGGGTTCAATTCCTAGCACCCACATGGTAATTCATAAGTGCATGTGACTCCAGTTCCAGGGGATCCTTCTTCTGGCCCCCACAAAGTCCTGCACACACATGGTGCACATAAACTTATGCAGGCTTACACACATACACATAAATAAAACATTAAGAAATCTGTTTTTTTTTTTCTTTTAAAGACTCTAAACTGTAACCCTCTAGTCATCTGGTCTGTAAGCACTAACCTCAATAACACTCACCGGCTCACCACGCTGGACTGTGGTAGCATCCTTTTCCTTCCTTCTTATCTATAGCCATTTCCCTGCCTGGGGTGGGTAAACATTTGTCCACATCTACCCAGGAAGTGTCTCACATATTATCTCAGTCTCCCAAAAGCTGGAATTACATGTACATGCCAACACATCCAGTTTAACTCACTTATTCTAAGTTTCTAATTATATGGCTTTGGTATTTGAGGATTTCCTTTTTTTGTTATTGTTTTGTTTATCTGTTATAATTTGAAGCAGAGTCTACCAAGTTTAGACTCAAACTTGCTATGTAGTTGGGGATAACCCTGAACTCTTGGTTCTCCTACCTCAACCTTCAGAATGATGGGGTCATAGGTATTCCCCCAACAGAACTGGTCTTAATGTAATACTAGAGCTAAAAACCAGGGCTTTGAGCATACTAGGTAAGTACTCTACTACATCCCCAGCCCTAGTCATATGTGGGGGTTGCTAAGTATATCTATCTTTGAAGCTTACCCACATCTCAGAAAAGATCAAGGGGAAGCTGTTATCATGTTAAGATGATATTAACCAAAATCACTTACTGAAGGCATATGGTTTGTTTGGTGCCTTTTAAAAAAAAAAAAAAAAAGCCCAGAGAAATCACCTTAAATGAACATTTTTTTAAATACCTATTTGTCATGGTTTAGACTTTTACTTGACTTTTTAAGACAGTGTCTCACAATGTAGTCCATGCTACAACTATATAGATAATGTAGCTTTCAACAAACAATGATTCTCCTGCCTCACTTACTGGTTCTGGAACTATCTCTGTAGATCAAGCTGGCCTTCAACTCAGAGATCAGTACTCAGTGCTGAGATTATATTACAACTGATCTGTAGGTCTTAAATCTCTTCCAAACTTCCAGTGTTGAAGGTTTATTCCGTAATGTGGAAGTGTTCACAGAGACAACATGTGGGAAGTGATTGGATAATAAGAGCTCTGACTTCATCAGCAGATTCACTCACCCACTGATTCTTAACTTACTGAGTTACTAGGAGTTAGCAGAAACACTAGCAGAAGTCGTCTAGTTGGAGGAAGTCCCTGGGGGAAGCATAAAGGCTATAAGTGACTTTGGACCCTTCCTCTTTACCTTCTGACCACAAGGATAAGTTTGTCCCACCATATCCTCTTCCATGATGTTCTGATTTATCAAGGGCCCCTGAAGCCCAAAGGGTCAGGGCCATGTAACCACAAGCTACAACTGCTCAAATTATGAAGCAAGCCAGATTTTTTCCTCACCTGGCATGATAGTACCTGTGATATCAGCACTGAGGACACGGGAGAAGGAACATCAGAAGTTCTAGGCCAACCTGGCTATACAAGCAAACACCTATCTCCAAAAAAACAAAAAAACAAAAAAGTAATCACCCCCACCCTGTTTGTGGAACTATAGACTACATTTAGGATTTTGTGCATATTAGTGAGTTACTCTAACAGTAAGCTACATTCCCCAACCCTTTCTGGTTTTGTTTTTAATTTTGAGACAGGGTTATTATGTTACTCAGGCTAGTCCTGAGTGTCAGCAGCCTCCTGGGTAGGTGGTATTAGCTAAAAGTGTGTACCACCAGGCCCAGACAGCCTTTCTTCTTTTTTTAAGTATTTATTTTTATTTTATATGTGTCTGTGTGCATGTATTTATTTGCACATGGGTGCCTGGTGCCCTAGGTATTCAAAAGAAGAATCAGATCCCCTAGAACTAAAGTTATAGACAGTTGCAACCTGCCAAGTGGGCCTGGGAACCAAGCCTGGGTCCTCTGTTCTAGTAGCATAATAATGTTAAGCACTGAGCCATCTCCCCAGCTTGCAACTTTTCCTCTTTGTAAATTGATTACCTCAGAAATTTTGTCACAATAACAGAAATCTAACTAATCCACTACTTAAACTAATTTACATTTTCAAATAATAGGAAAAATAACAATAGGTAACTAAAATATTTAGTCTTAAAAATACCATTCACCCAAATATGACTTTTTTAACTTTTGTTTTCTATAAAACTCAAAATCAACAATGAGCATTCCACCACACTGCTAAATTCAATGGTCAGGTCTCATTTCTCCACTTAACTTGTACTCTCAGAAATATATGAA
Source organism: Mastomys coucha (assembly GCF_008632895.1). Taxonomy (NCBI): domain Eukaryota; kingdom Metazoa; phylum Chordata; class Mammalia; order Rodentia; family Muridae; genus Mastomys; species Mastomys coucha. Next base: position 4,530,761 of record NW_022196896.1, read on the forward strand.
ACAACTAGCCAAGCCTGCTGATAAAGGCCAATAACCCCAGCTATTCAGAAAGATGGGCTACAAAGAGAATTCAGTCTGGTCAACTTAGAACAGACAAACAATGAGAGATGTATATAAAACTCTGTATTAATAGAGTACTGCCTAGAATGCAGAAGGCCATGGGTTCAATCTTCAGCACATGGAGTCGGGTAGATCTGGACAGCCAATTACTTTTTTGAAAGAGAAACATTTCTGCATGTAAATTTTTGCTGTACAAAAGCAAAGTGTGTGTATGTGTGTAATGAATTGCATGTATGTGCATATATATGCACGTGTGTGTAGGTCAACTATGTTGTTCCTCAGCAGTCACCCATCTTTAAGTTTAAAACTCTCTCCCCCTGGGACCTCTGGCTGTCAGATGAGGCTACATGGTGAGCCCCAGAAACTTGCCCATCTCTGCTTCCCAAATGCTAGTATTATAAGTATGTAATATGTTATACTTTTTCCATGAGGAAGAGTGGTGGTGAGCCACCTTTCCAGCCCCTCATTTTCCCTGACTTATCTTCCCATTTCTCTACCATACTCCTTTATCTCATTTTTTTTCAGTGTTTTTTTTAAGCATCTATTTATTGTCTATGAACCCCACACAACCTTCAGGAAAGAGAGTTCCCTTTTTCCATGATGTGGGCCCCAGAAGTCAGGCCCAGGTTGGAAAGCTTGGTGGCATGTGGAAATACTTACTGACCCATTCTGCTGGCTTTGTGTTCACAACACAGTCTATACTGGGTTTCAGACCCCTGCCTGCCCACACCAAGTGCTGGAATTACAAAGGTGTGCCACCACACCTGGCTATTTTTTTTAATTTATTTATTTATTCACTTCACAACAAAGTATCAGCCTTTCCTCTTCTCCCAGTACCCCTTCATGCAAGTCCTCCCCCCATTCCACCTTCCCCTTCTCTTAGGGGAAGACTCCCTTTGGGTGTCACACCCCCCCTCCCAACTAACCACCACTAACCCCCACCACCCCCCAGCACTTCCCACCACCCCTCACATAAGGTTGCTCCAGGACTTGGTGCATCCTCTCCCACTGAGGCCAGACAAGGTGGTCCATTTAGGGGCAGGAGATCCACAGGCAGGCAGACAGGCAACAGGCTCAAGGACAGTCCCTGCTTCAGTTGTTGAGGAACCCCCATGAAGACCAAACCACTCATCTGCTACATACTTATGTGCAGGGGGCATAGGTCCATCTTTGATTAGTGATTCAGTCTCTGGAAGCCACCAAGGGTCCAGGTTAGTTGATTCTGTTGTTCTTCGCATGAAGTCCCTGTGTTTTTCAGGTCCCTCAACCCTTCTCCCAGCTCTTTAGTAAGACTCCCAGAGCTCCATCTAATGTTTAGGTGTGAGTCTCTGCATCTCTTTTCATTGGCTGCAAGGCGGAGCCTCTCAGGGGATAGTTATGTTAGATTCCTGTCTCTTCAGGCTGTCCCAGGCAGACCCTCTTCAATGACAGGTGGGTCCAACTAGGATGGGAGGCCAGGCAGGGTTCCAAGCTGGTTAGTTTTGGGGCCCCCAAAGGTTTCCACGGGGAGGCAGGTGCTCTTGGGGTCCCACAAGGCTCCTTGGGACTAAAGAGCAAGCCTAGAGCTAAATAATAGGCCTCAGGGGATCAGGTGCCACTCATCTCTCACCTTGCTACTTATTAAATAAATGTAATTAAATGTTCTAATTAACAACAGTATTGTTTTATTTTTTGTTACATGTATTTATTTATGTGCAAGTATGTGCCGCAGCTTGCATGTGGAGGTCAGATGACAGCTTGCTGTAGTTCCTGTCCTCACATCGTGTAGATCCTGGATGTAGTAAAGAACCAAGCTTGGCAGCAAGCTTTACCAACTGAGCCATCTCACTAGCCCCATTATCAATTTTTATCTTCATATTTTTATATTAATTGATGGTATATACTATCTTGTTGACTTGTACTGTATTTCTTCTATCTGGTTTGATTTGATGTCATTGCTATTACAGCAGGTTTCTTCCTATCTGAGCAGTACTAGGGGCTAAATCCTCAAGGTGCTAAGACCTCCAATGAAGACGGAAGTGCTAGCCCCAATAGTTGTACTTATCACAGCATAAGCAACTTAGAAACGTGAAAAAAAAAGGGCACTGGAGAAATGGCTCAGCAGTTTAGAGCACTGACTGCTCCTCCAGAGGTCCTGAACTCAATTCCCAGCAACTACATGGTGGCTCATAACCATCTGTAATGAGATCTGATGCCCTCTTCTGGTGTGTCTGAAGACAGCTACAGTATGTTCATATAAATAAAATAAAATCTCTTAAAAAATATAAAAGAAAGAAACATGAAAAAAAACATGGCAGCACAATTCTTCCAAACTGAATCCAAAAGTATGAAAATGTCTGGAATGGCAAGCATGAATTCAGTTTTAGCTGTTGTTGGTGAGAGAACCAACTGTGGGGATTCACAATTGTCTGTATTTCTTCTTAAAGATTTATTTTTATTTCAAGAGTGTCTTGCCTATGTGTATTTATGTACACTACATGCACACCTAATGCCTGAGGAGACAAGAAAACAACAGATCCCCCGGAACTAAGGTTACAGACAATTGTGAGCGCCCATGTGGATGCTGTAAACAGAACCTGAGTTTTCTGCAAGAGCAACAAGAGACATTTCTCTAGGACCCAAAGCTCAAAGATTCAGTGGATCAAATAAAAAGTAATGGAAAGCATCACAATAGACCAACTGAAAGAAAGAATATCAATGAGTGAAGACAAGGTTAAGGAATTATTACAGCCAAATAATAAAGAAGAAAATGAACGATCATGACCACAACATTCAAGATAAATGACACAAGACACCATACCTAAGAAGTAAGATGCAGACTAAAAGCACAGGAAATACTCAGTACAATCTTGATGGAGTATTTCCAAAGCTAGGGGGAAACACAGACACATTTAGAACCTTGAACAGACATGACCAGAAAGAACAAGACCCGAGTTCACTCTCCCTGACTGTGCTTCATTTTCAGTCCTCAAGCTTTTCTTTTTTTTTTTTTTTTCCTTTTTTCGTTCTTCCCTTATATATCCTGGGCAAGTGTTCTACTACGAGCCACATCTACAGCCCACCAGGCATGGTAGGACACTCTTTTAGCCCCAGCATTTGAGACGCAGAAACAGGCAGATCTCTGTGAGTTCACGGCCAGACTGCCAGACTAGTCTAAATATCAAGTTTCATCCCACCCTGAGCTAAATATTGAAACGCTGACTTAAAAAAGAGGGAAAAAATACAAATATTTATTTGTACATGTAGTCAAAACTGTAATGACTTCACCTGTTCATAACTATACCTAACTCATAACTAATGTTGAGTTCTCATGCAGCCTAACTACAATTCTCTCCCCACATCTTCAAATCCCTCTCCATTCAAAGGTGATTACATCCTGGGAGGCAGAAAAGACACTTCCACAGTTGTCAACAACTATTGCACCTTAACATCTCAGCAGCACTTCAAGTACCCAACAACCCCTCTCCTGAAAAACTGTCTTGCCTTCTGTAACACAAGACTTACAGGGTTTGGGCTTCTTCCCCACTAGAACCCCTGGTTTTAGGTTTTTTGAGATGGGGTCTCACAATGCAGCACACACTAGCCCAGAAGCTGTGATCCTCCTGCCTCAGCCTCTTGATGGCTGGGAATACTGGTGGATATCAGACTCTTACTGTCTCCCACTTGCCTAACACCTTCCAGCCCTTCCTCCTCCATTCCTTTGATCCCTCTTTTATCCTCTACCCAACTTCTAGATGCCATCTTTCTATAGGTTCTGCCCTGGACCTCCTCAACTCTCTCTAAACTACATAGGAAGTCTTCTCCACTACTGAAGTATAAACAATGATAACTCTTTGTCAAATGAATGTATTTTCCAGAGCACATCAAGAGACTCTACTCAGCTGCTCTTGCACTTGGGTAGGGACAAAACCAGGAGTGTTGACATACACCTGTAACTCCAGCAGAGGAGAAGAATGAGTTGAAGATCATTTCATACTCCTCTACATTATGAGTCTGAAGCCAGCATGGGCTATGAGACCTTGGTCCAAAAAAAGGACCTTTGGGGCTGAGCCAAATGAGCCTCCTCCCCTACCTGAAGAGCTACCAACAGTTGTTTATATTAAGTAAAGGAGAATCACTTTTCTTAGGACTGTGGACTATGCTTCAGTGGGTGGCCTCAGATCCGTTTGTATATGAAAAACATAAACTGGATTCAGTGGGCTACTTAGAAAATATGTTAAGTTCAAGGTGGGACATAAGAACAAGTTGAGAAAGTGAGGACAAATGTGATAGAAATTGTCACATGCATGCATAACACCATTTCTCAAATAAATTATTATTGTAAGTCCATACATTAGAAAATCAGATTTTGCCATGATGATAGGTGTCTTTTATCCCAGCACTTGGGAGATAAGAGTAGCAATTTCTAAGTGTTCAAGGCCAGCCCAGTCTACATACAGAGTTCTAGGCCACCCAAGTCTATACAGTAAAACCCTGTCTCAAAGAGAGGGTGGGGACACTATTCTAACTGAAACAATATGAGAGCAATAGTGTACTCACATACATAAAATAAATACATCTTTAAAAAAAATGAATACCAATGTTGAACTAGACATAGCGATATACACTTCTAATCCCGGCACTTAGGAGGCAGAGGGAAGCAGATCTTTGTGAGCAAAAGGCCAGCATCCTCTGTGTTCCAGAGCTATATAGTGAGATCCTACTTCAAAATAAAATTAAATCAGGCTGGAGAAACAGCTCAGGAATTACAAGTACTTGCGGCTCTTGCATATAACAGGTGTTCAAATCCAAATGTTTTTTATAATATGCAAATCTAGATTTGAAAAAAAACCAACATAAAATTAGAAATGAGAATATCTAAGATAAGGAAGAACAGTGAAGGAGACAACACAGAGTAGCAGACCAGTGAACATGACCAAAGTACATTACTACAAAAGAACATCATATAACAAAGTGGTGGATGCCAGTTACACTAGACCTTGAGAGGTAAGAGGCAGGAGGATCATTCCTGTTAGTCAGGCAGGCCTTCATGAGTAATGTAAGCCCATGATACTTTATACAATATGGTACCAGTAAAAGAAAAATATTCACAAATCATTGAATAATCATAAAAAAGGGAAAACTATGGAAGGAAATCAAGAACATGAAGAAGGTATAGTGGAGCATGTCTGTAATCCCAGCTAACAGGAGGCTGTGGAAGAAAGGATATGAATCTGAGCTGAGCTACATAGCAAGTTCCATGCCAGCTTAGACTAAACAGGAAGAGCCTGCCTCAAGACATAATTCATCAGCTAATTAGTTAATTAATTAATGATAAAATGTAACCTGACAAACTAAATTCAATTCCTAGACCCACAAAGTGAAAGGGGATAACCAACTCTTCAGAAGTTGTACTCTGACCTCCATATACATGTCCAAGTGTAGATATGGACACATGCTTGCATACACACAATAAGCAATGTAAAGAAATTAATAAATAGATAAGTAACTCCAGCACACAGAAGGCAAATTCAAGAGGCTACATACAAAGTGTTAGAGAAAAAGGTTTCAGAGGGAGTGCATGGGAGATAAGAGGGAGAATGTAAAGGGGGAATATGGTCAAAATATATTACATATATGAATGAAACTGTCAAAGAAAAAAATTAAAGAATATTTTTAAAAGATGATGTTTGGGGGCTAGAGAGATGGTCTGCATGTAATGGCACCTGCTGAGCAAGCCTAGAGAACAGAGTTCAATTCCAGGATCGCATAGATGGAAGGAGAGAACTGACTCAAAGTGTCCTGCTACCTCTCTATATGAACACTTTGGCATATACATGTCCGGGTACAGCCTGAGTCACAACAATACCTTGTCTTAAAAAAAAAAAAAAACCTTGTCTCAATTTAGAAAAGAGAAAGAGAGAGAGAATTCACAAATTCAAAGCTAATCTGGACTAAGCTCTTCATTCCAATACAACAAAAAAAGGCTCAGGCTAGGAAAATGGCTCAGTGGATAAGGATCCTTGTAGTACTTATGTAAGGACCTTAGTTCAAATCCCTAGAATTCACATTTACAAAAAAAACAGGTGTGGCTTGTACCACACCTGTATCATAATGCAGAGAGGGAAGTAAAAACAAAGCATCCCTGGAACTTGCTGGCTCCCAACCTAACTCCAAGGGTAGGAATGCCCTTTCTCAAGGACACTCAGCAGCCTCCTCCAGCCTCTGCATGCAGACCTACACATGTCCATCACAGACACACAGACACACAGACACACACACACACAGACACACACACACACACACAGACACACACACACACACACAGACACACACACACACACACGCAAACACGCACACACACACAGACACGCAAACACGCACACACAGATACACAGACACACGAATAAAGGATAGGAATACAGATCAGTATGTGTAAGGGTCTAACTTCAATTCCAAAATCACTAAGTAAATAAATATTTCTTAAAAGATTCACAATAGAATGATCAACTTGCTGAAGATAATACAGCTAGCCTGGCGGTGGTGGTGCATGCCTTTAGTCCCAGCACTTGGGAGGCAGAGGCAGGCGGATTTCTGAGTTTGAGGCCAGCCTGGTCTACAGAGTGAGTTCCAGGATAGCCAGGGCTACACAGAGAAACCCTGTCTTGGAAAAAAAAAAAAATCATAAATACATATAAGTAGGCTGAAAATAAATTTTCCTTTTTTTTTTTAAACTTTCTCGTACTATAACTTGCTTCAACTATTTTTCTCTTTTATTCAAGAGATTGAGTTTCTTTAACACTTTTTTATACTCCAGGACAGGGTCTGCCTATGTAACCCAGAATGGAATTATAGGTATATGTTACCACAGCTAGCTTTAAATTATCCTTTTCCCCCTTTGAAACAGAGTCTTACTCTATACTCCAGACTGGCCTTCAATTCACACCAATACTAAATGCTGGGATTACACACATATGCCACCATCTCTGCTTAAAATCTTTCAAATCACTTTTATTAATTGCTTATATAGCTTTATTGACTGAGGATTTCATATGAAATCTTAAGGAAGGCTTACAAAATACAAAAGAGAAGAATCAATGTGAACAAGTACAGTATCTCTGCTTCTAACAATTTCATACACTACTAGGCGATACTGTAAAATATGTGTTTAATATATAACATAAAACCTTTCCATCATTTAAAAAAAAAACAGTAAGTTGCAAGTTAGTTAAAACTTAAAACTTTCACTTTTTCTTTTTCTAATTTTGAGGCAGGGTCTCATTATGCAACCCCAGGTGGCTGGAACTCACTACCTAGACCAGGCTGACCTCAAACTCACTAGATTCACCAGCCTCTGCCTCCCTTTGCTGGCATTAAAGTTCTGTCCCACCACACCCTGCAATGTAAAGGCAAGCTACAGAATGGAGTTGGCAAATGTAAGGAACTACTCTACCAACTCAAGGTCCCTTTGAAAAGTGGGGTTCTAGGGAAGGGAAGGCATATTTGTTCCCGACATCTCAGAAGCAGAAGCAGGATCAGGAGTTAAAGGTGGTCCTCAAACTACATTGGCCATAGTTCAAGCCAGCCATACAATCACACACAAAGTGAGTACATGATGTTAGCATTTATTAAAAAATGCATGCCATCAGTGACAGAAAGCAGATCAACAGCTGTCTGGGAAAGAAAAGATTACAGAAGTTTCATACAACAGTGTATAGAAAGACTATTATGTGGAAGCCGTCATAATAGTTTCCCTATGTCTACATGTTTAAACAGTCTCTAGGCAGCCACACAGTGAGTTATATGAGAAAAAAAATTGTATATTAAAGTGAAGTGTTTTAGGTAAACTGGATGGAACACATACCAAGAGCCTGAGATTTAAATGTATATGGGTTTCATGTTTAAACTCCCTTTTTGAAGGTTTATGTCTATGTGTGCATGAATTATGAGTATAGTCCACATGTGTAGAGGTACTGGAAGAAGCCAAAAGAGGGAATCAGATGTCCTGGAAGTGGAGTTGCCAGTGATTGTGAGCCACTCTTCATGGGTATGGGGAACTGAAAGCCTGTTCTCTGGAACAACAGCACTGAAACAGCTCTCAAGCTCCTAAACTCATGTTTAAAGTTAGCCATCTCACCTGACCATGACTTGGTGTTAGCATGGCCAGGGCTGGCGATGAACTGTAGCACCAGAGCCTGTGGGTCCTTGTGAGTCTTAGAATGCCCCACTCCCATTTATCTGTCACCACATAATTGGTGTTGACTGGAATTTCCTGACAAGTGTTATCAACATAAATAAAGAGCTTGGGGGGCAACAAGTAAATTTAAAGGTGGCAAAAATTCTGAGACTCTCTAAATTTAATTACAAATGCCAAATGATGCCAGAAAAGATACCCAGTTACCAGCGCATCCCGACCCAAAGCACAACTGTTTCTTCATGTATGGGCTGAAATCTTCACATAAGCTCCATCCTAAAACTTCCTGCTTTGTGTTACCCAACATAGCTTAAAAAAAAAAAAGTTATAGTTTAATATACGGATTTTGGCTCGAGTTAAGAGAGAGTCACTCAGAATAAAGACAACCAGAAAGCAAGGGGGTGGACTTCTAAGAGAGTGTGGGTACCAGCTCCTCAATGGAGAGCCACAGCTCATTGTATTTTGCCTGGTGTTCAAACAGCTAAAAAGAGGGAAAGGAAACCGATACCGAGGCTTAACCCATCTTTGCAAACAGCTGCCCGATAATTACTCTATAACAGAGTAAATCCAGTGGAAACAGTACATGTATTCCTTCCTCAGTTTTATCACAAAAATGCTTTTGGCTCCTAGGTCCAGCTGACAAAGTTCCTATCTAACCGCTATCTAACCCGGTTGCTAGTAACTGTGGAGTCTGGTCCTTTAAGGTTACCATGTGCGATGTCTCCACAAATTCAGAGAACTGTGCCTCAGTTACTTCATGTGTATCCCCTGGAATATATGTGTGTGATCCAAAACTATCAAACTGTACACTTTTAAGTCACTGTCTTTTAGCCAAGCAGTGGCACGGGCCTATAATCTCAGGGACTCTGGAAACTCGAGATAGAAGCTCGCAAGTTCGGGGATGAGGCTACTCTATGTCAAACTCAAGATGGCAACATTCCGCAAAAGTCAATTTAATAGCAAAACCAAAAATCCCCCCGCTTTCCAGCCTCACTTCTGTTTAAGCTTTCCTCAATTTCAAGGCTCACCACCCAGCTACTCTTCTTTCCGAGAACAAGTCTTGCCGAGACAGCGAGACCCAGTCTCAAAAACATCACAAAGAGGTCCACAAACTTGAAGCTCCAGAAGCCTCTGGTCCAACTCCGGTCCTCACTCCTCCGCCTTGCGGGAGTCCCGAATGGTGGGCCACCAAGCGCGCGGCTCCCCAGGCCGGCCCGGCGCAGTGGGATTCGAACCCTCCCGCAGCCCCCTCCCGGGTACCTGCCACTGGCTGGCCGCGCCGCGGACAGTTCAGCCACCGCGGCGGGATCTTGTTATAAGCCATGTCTATGCCGCCTCGCCGACAGCGCCTTAGCAAGCCAGTCCGGACCCCAACGGCAGCAGCTCCACCCGGGTCCTCAGCGGCGCGCCACTTTCATTCAGGTTCGACTCCGCGGCTCCCGGCGAGCCCACAATGCACCGCGACTTCCGCCCCAAAGGGCCCGCCCCCTTTCTTCCGAGGTCAGGCGAAGTGGAAGCTCCGCCCAAGTGAGGGAGGGGAAGCTGCTGAGAACTAGAGGGACCGTTCCACCTGGCCCCGCCCCCTTGAGCCCCGCCCCCTGCATCTCTAGGCTCCGGCCTCTGCCACGCCCCGCCCCTGTTTTGCCTTGTGAGTACTCTGAGTGATGTCCCTTTTTTTCCATCTAAACAAGAGAAACCCCCAAAATAGAAGGAATCCAAGCTTCTTTCCACCTGTGGACTGACCTGCTACATTCAATAGGATTTTTCACAAGTGAAAAGGTGCTTTTCCATTAATCATAGCTCAAATTTGATGTCTCTGCTGGTCGTTTGAGAATCCTCCCTTGCATGCATCAAAAAGTCAGGAAAGCCAGAGTCTAGTTTTAAATGAGGTTTGGGTCGTTTGGCTTTTTGTTTTTTTGGTTTTTTGGGTTTTTTTTTTTTCGAAGTGTAGGGGACGTGCTGCTTACGACCCATGAAACATCAAAAATTAGTTCCAGAACCCTTAAGACTATCATTTCTGGAGCAGGTGGTTCTGATGTGATTTTTGCTTGTTTCTTTGTTTTGTTTATTGCTGGTTTTCATATCTATCTATCTATCTATCTATCTATCTCTCTCTCTCTCTCTCATGTATTTAGAATTTTTGAAAGTCTCTGTCTCAAAGGAATCACTAATAATGTGTAATTGGCCGAGATAAGAATTGACCCTGGTTACTACTGGGTCACGTAGACCAGGGAGCCTTGTGTTTCCCCCATTCTTAAGATTTAAAACACCATATGAGAAGCTGGAGCTATAAGAGCTTGGTTGTGGGCCACTAGGAGCAAGCTGGTTCTTCCTTATAATACCTTCAGTCATCAACTTGACATGCCTGAGGAGAGGAAACCTCGATTGAGGACTAACTGACCTGTGGCCATGTCTGTTGGGCATATTCTTGATTGCTAATTGTGGTGGTTTGACTGTGCGTTGCCCATGGGGAGTTAGGAAGTGTGGCCTTATTGGAGGAGGTGCAGCCTTGTTAGAGGAAGTGTGTCACTGTGGGGGTGGGCTTTGAGGATACTCTCTCTCTCTCTCTCTCTCTCTCTCTCTCTCTCTCTCTCTCTCTCTCTCTTTCTCTCTCTCTCTCTCTCTCTCAAGTCTGGCAGAGACAGCCCTCTCCTAACTGCAGTTGGATCAAGACATAGAACTCTCAACTCTTTTCTCCAGCACTGTGTCTGCCTGGATGCTGCCATGCTTCCCACCTTGATGATAATGGGCTGAACCTCTGAACCTGAAAGCCAGCTACAATTAAATGTTGTCCTGGTCATGGTATCTCTTCGCAGCAGTGGAACCCAAAACCATGACACCAGTTGATGGGGGAGGGCCAAGCTGCCTGTGGGTGATGCCATTCTTGATCTGATGGGTCAGTGCTTCTCAACCTTCCTAATGCTGAGAGACCCTTTTAATACAGCTCCTCATGTTATGGAGACCACCAACCACAAAAGTATTTTTGTTACCACTTCATAACTTAATTTTGCTACTGTTATGAATTGTACTGTAAATATTTTTTGAAAATAGAGGTTTTTCCAAGGAGTTGCAACCAGGAGGTTGAGAACCAAAAACCAACTGGCTAGGCTGTATAGGAAAACTAGCTGAGCAAGCCAGGGATGTCATCCAGAATTTCTCCAGAGTTCCTGCCTTTGGGATCCTGCTTGGGTTCCTGCCCTTGTTTCCCTTCCTGATGTACCAGGAGGCCAAAAAGATCCCTTCCTCCCCAGGAAGCTTTTAGCCAGTGTTTTATTTACAACGACAACAAAAGTGATCAAATAAAACACTCTTGCTCCAATGAGTAGAATCTAAATCCCACCTCTGGCCTTAGGTGGAGGGGGACATTATAATCTGGCTCTAAATTTACAACTTTTTTTTTACTATTGATCCCTCCCTTTAGAGTTAATCCAACTGAGTAGCAGGCATCTGACCAGGAGACCTCCCTACTTCTAGTTTGCCTAGGAAGGTTTGCTGAGGAGTTGGAAGGAATAATTAATGACTATTATCCCCTTAGTGAGATAGTGTATTTACACACCCAAAGTCCTTCCTCCTGTATAGTCACTTAGAGATCTTCACTAATGCTGTTCAGCTTTCTGCTTGTTTCTTAACTTTAAAAAAGCGTAACTTTTCTTTCCTCCTGATTGCCTTTTTTTTCCTAATATTGGCCAAAATCCTACACATGCTTGCCCTGACATTATGGATAATCTCAATCTCTCTGTAAAGCCCCAGTCACGTGACAGGTTCTTTGGAATTGCAACATCCCCTTCAAGTGGAAACATGTTGCAGGAATAATAAAAAATGAATCCACCCAGCAAACTTTTCTGCCGGGCCACATTTCATCACCATGTCCTGGCAGGCTCTTTTTTTTTTTTTTTAATTTTTATTTTATTTATTTTATGTGTATGAGTACCCTGTAGCTGTACAGATGGCCGTGAGCCATCATGTGTGTGGCTGCTGGGAATTGAACTCAGGACCTCTGCCGGCCCCACTCACTCCAGCCTGCTCACTCCAGCCCCACTTGCTCCAGCATAATTCACTGTAGCTGAAGAGACACCAGAAGAGGGCGTCAGATCTCATTATGAGTGGTTGTGAGCCACCATGTGGTTGCGAGCCACCATGTGGTTGCTGGGAGATCCGAACTCAGGACCTTCGGAAGAGGAGTCAGTGCTCTTACCCGCTGAGCCATCTTGCCAGCCCCAGCAGACTCTTATTACTCTTTCCCAGCTATTTGCAACATCTCGCTCACATGCAACTCTTTACACACCCCCACAACCATTCATCTAGATAGCACCTAGGACCCGGTAGGTAATGCATGACTCTTAATGCTTTAATGTCCAATCAGATTTATATAATAATAAGACCACAATTTACAAGATACCAATACAATAATTTCAGAACCAAATAATAAAGACAATATTCTAACCCAATTAATCTATTTTGTAAAAAAAAAAAAAAAAAAAAAAAAAACCTTTGCTGTCTAACCACTCAAGATCTGACTCTTCGTCATCCTCTGACTCCAGGATGATCTCGTCCTCCTCCTGCTCTCTCTGACCTTTCTCCTCCTCCAACTTTAGCTCCACCTCTCTATTCCTGTCCAATCACAGGCCTGTCCCTGCCCTACAGTGGTTGGATAGAGAAAATGCTGCAGCAGAAACACTCACACAAAGTGCGAGACCCTTGAGCCTCAAGAGGTAAACAAAGATTTATCTGAAAACTGGAAACTGGAAGATTCCTGAGGGCTGTTACCCACCAGTAGACAAAGGAGTGAGCCACTGCTGGGAGACAGGCTAAAAAGAAACAGTCAATGATAGAATTGCCTATGGGCTGCCTAGAAAGCTGGGGGGGGGAGGGGGGAGCGTGGGGAGGGGAGCTTTTCTGAGTCATCACCCACTGTGGAGTATAGGCTTTCTAGCCTTGCAGCTGCCTTTGAGTTATGCCTGCTCCTTATCAGCAACCTGACCCACACTTCTGTTAGTAACCTCACTAAAACCCTCATGGGTTCACGAAATTGGAAAAAAGTATACAAGTATAGTCATTACTGTCGTGGTCTTCCTTTGGAGGGTAGGAAATATATGTGCTGTGTCTCCCCAGCACATGTCTGTCACACAACATCCCATGAGCCATGCAGCTGCTTGCCAGCATCCATAGCCTAACCAGAATGCTGTGGGCTTTCTTGTTCTCCGTCTTGCTGTTCCCCAGCCCCTTCTTCCCAGCAACTACTGCTGCCTGCGGATTGCCTGCTGTGTTTGTTTTCTCTGCCCTAAGCTTCCTTCAGTCAGTCCCTTAAATAAGTTCCTGCATGATTTAAGCTCACTGTGTCCTTTTCATTCAGTTAAGGATCCGCCTGTATTCAGAAATGGTGCTGCCTGTATTCAGAGTAGGTCTTTCTACCTCAGTTAACCGGATTTAGAAAGTCCATCATAGCCCTGTCTATAGGCCAACCTATTCTATACAGTTCCCCCTTGAGGGGCCCTTCTCAAGTGATTCCAAGTAATGTCAACTATAGAAGACCAGTAAGCACCACAGTGACAAGTTGGCTATCATGTAACCGTTTGACTTCACAGGCACCAATTCTCTCTTTGAACTGCACAATGAGCTGTAGGAATGGTTCCTCAGGTAAAACTACTTGCCACTCAAGCCTGACTGTAGAAGTGAAGAGCTAACTCCAAAAATTATCCCCTGATTTCCATACTTGTACTGTGGCACTTACATATCTAAATCCAGGCACTCATGTAATAACTGGCGTGGGTAACCCCATTCTCGAAGAACCAAGAAAGAGACCGCTGCAAAAGCACGAGGTTAATTTATTAATTGAAGCTGGTATACCAGGGTCAACTCTGTAATAGAGACCAGAGAGACCAAGAGGTAACAAAGCTCTAGGCTTTTATACCATTTCAGAACAAAGTTTTACAACTTACAAAGTTATAATTTACAACATGGGCTAGTTACACTTTATCTTGTTCATTGTTCTTTAGTTTCTATGACTTTTCCTCCCCGTTAGGATAAGATACCTGTGACTCGCAGGAGGGGTGGGGGAGATCCTCTCTCCAAGGGATGTCTCTTGGAAATGGAGCATTCCTTTGGGGATGGGTGTTTGCTCTGTAAACTCTCCTAAAACCCCTTTGCCTAAAAGATAAGGGGACTTCCTTGCTTTCTGGTAACTTTATGAAGCATCCCCATTTGGCTCAATTTCTACACTCATACAGACATACTTAAAATAAATCTTTTTGCTTAAAAACAAAAAATTCATCTCTGTGTAAAGATTCACATCTTTAATCCTAGACTTAGGAAACCGAGACAAACAAAGATCTTAAGTTTGAGGCCAGCCTGGCCTACACATAGAGTTCCAGACTAGCCAGGACTCCATAGTGAGACTCTGTCTCCAAATATGTTTGGCTTTAAAAAAAAAAAAAGATATTAATTTGTCATTTCACATTATGGACCCTGTCCCACTCATCTCCCTGTCCCCTCAAATCTACCCTCCACCCTTGGAACCTCTGGCCAAAAGAGGAAACACACAAGCAAAATAAATACCACAAAACATAGAAAACATCTCATCGTGGAAGCTGTAGTGTGTCACAGTGTGTCCCACAGTCTATCCCTCTGTCCATGCAGCTTCACTTGCAAATGTTCTCTGCAGTGAGTCGTTGATCTGGTTTGAGCTCTCTGGTTTCTGTGACATTGTCAAGGTTATTTTCTCCTCCCGGCTATTCTGTTGTTATCCGGTGTCCTTGAGATCCTGCAGTTTTAGATCCAAAAGACTAACCCTTTCATGTGCCCCAACAGTTCACAAATGATGTAGATTTTGGAGTGGGCCAACTCAAAGCCCTGGACCTGGACTGCAGCTGAGCTGGATATCCACCAGATATCCACATGAGCAGGGCAAGCTCTCCAGCTGCTCCAGCTAGGCCACCCAGTGCCACCATCAGCAGAAGGCAAGGTCAGCTCTTCCACACTCATGCCCTCAGACCAGCTCACCCACACACACACACACATACACATCCAGCTCCACTGTGCTGCCCAATCAAGGCACAGGGCCTCCTCTCCTGGGGCCCAACACTCCTGCTAAGTCCTGCATGACTGTGGAAGGGACAGCATGACGCTGTTTCTTACCCCTGGAGCAGAGTATTGAAGTTTAGTAGGCTTAAGGCTTGTTTATATAATAATGTATATAATTTACTTTATGTTCCACCTTCAGAAAATGTTCTCCCTACTAAGGTTAATGACTCCATGATAATAAGCAGCACAAGTCCAGGAGGCTACGGTGTATCTAATATTCCTCGGCAAAATGGTAAACCTTCAGGGCAGCTCTGAAGAGTGTGGGGAAGAACTCTGACAGCATGAGTTCAAGAATATATCATTTCTCAACTGTGCAATATATAAGGATGCCATCTGAATTGTATGAGGGGCTTCATGGGCCCAAAAGAACAAGAGAGAGCTGCACCAATGAGTCAGTAAAGGGAAAAGAATAGTTAAAAATCAAGGCTCATGCCGGGCGGTGGTGGTGCACGCCTTTAATCCCAGCACTTGAGAGGCAGAGGCAGGTGGATTTCTGAGTTCGAGGCCAGCCTGGTCTACAGAGTTCCAGGACAGCCAGGGCTACACAGAGAAACCCTGTCTCAAAAAAACAAAAAAAAAAAAAAGAAAAAGAAAAAAGAAAAAGAAAAAAAATCAAGGCTCATGGTTCAAAAGGAGCACCAGGAAGTGAGAGGACACGTGATCTCAAGACAAGAGCCCACCCAGCCAAACTTACTGTCTGTGCTTACAAAGGCAGGCAGATAGTTCTACGTTCATTTGCTATGGTTAAAAAAAAAAGGGGGGGGGGGACTTGCTGTGTCTAAGAATCAAGGGACTAAGGTCATAAAACGCTGACTTGGGATAATCAAAAGGGAACCTAGGGTAATGACTGAATCTATATGTAAATGAAAGACTAGCCTTTGGTCTGCAAGAGATGAGCTGTCTAGACTTCTGTCTAGAGAGCTGTCTCCAACAGCTTGCACCCATCACTGACTCCAAGCCTTCAAGCCCTTCCTTCCACTGCTCCCAAACACCCCTTCCTCAGGGCCCCCTCTCCAAGCTGAGCCTAGTCCTTGCCATTCTCCCAAGTGCTCCAGCCAATGAGGGACTGGGCCAGTTCTCCTATCTCACCCCCTTGGTCCTGACTCACCCGGGGCCTTCACCATCAGGGCCAGCAGCACTATATTCACCAGGCAAGGTTCAGGGCCCCCGCTCTCCCAAGTGCTGCAACTGGCAAGGAACAGGGCCAGCTCTCCTAACTACCACAGGTGGTGAGGGGTGGGGCAGAGAGGGTATCACCCCCTTCCCCGTACCCATTCCACCTCACAGCAGACAAGTAGCAGGGCCAGCTCTCCTGGGCCCACTCCTACGGGGCCTGCTCACCTGCATCCCATCCACCAGACACAGCTCAACTGTGCTATCTAGGCATGCATAGCCATCAGGCTACAGAGCAAGTTCCAGGATGGCAAAGCGTGAACAGGGAGGAGACAAAATAGGGAAGTTAGAATCAGGGATTTCTTTTGTCATTTCTTTCCTTTTTTCTATCTTTCTTAGATAAGGGGGAGAGGGTTAAAAAGAAAAAAGAGGGGATACAGAAATATTATAAAAAAATTAGACAAATGGGGGTAGATTATTGAATCTATTCTTAAACTAGAAAAACATTTTGTAGCTATAATCCTACACTAGTAAAGAACTTTATATTTAATACACAATTGAGGTTATATTTTGTTAAGTTGGTATACATTGACCTAGGTTATTGTATATTAATACAAATTTAAGGTTACTTTTGATACATGAAATACATATATATGTTCATAGTATTTATTTGAGATGTATTTATATAATTCTTAGAGATACAATATAAAGGTCTAGTCCTTTTAAAAGCTGCTATTGCAAACTGTTAGGAATGATAAAATTCAAGTTATAAACTACTAGAGATAGTTAAGAAATACAAATTAATAGGCAGATAGTCAAACTTATGGTCATATTAGATACTAGTTTAGTTAATTACAATAAAATGGTTTCAAAGTTATTCAGATAGTAAATAGCTAAGAGTAAACAATGTTTGACAACTCAGATATACTATAGATAAATAGTTGGTCTTCAAAAACCTCAGAGATCCATAGACCACGGCATTTAAAATTATTATTAAAAGAACTTTTGACTATGAGATAGGTCTGTTCCTGACAGTACCCCCACTCCACTTCAAAGATGATGAGCATCAATAACTTCCATATGGAATAGCTTCAACTGTGGTAAGCTAGCCACTAGGCAAAGAAAATGCCTATGCTTCAACTACAGATAAGTCTGTCCAGAAAGGACAAACAGATGCAGGGAAGTCAACCACCAAGCTCTGCCAAGACAGGCTAAGCAATTCTTGCTTCACAAAAAGTCTGTCATAAAAAAACAAAAAACAATAAAAAAACATAAAAAAGAAAAAAACAAACAAAAAAAAGAAAAACAAAAAGTCTGTCATATATACTGAGCAGAAGGCTGAAGATGGATGCTCCCATGTTATAGAGACAATTCTGGGTAACTGTCCAGGCAGCCAACTGTCTGTCAGTTCTCAGTCTTGTAAGCTGCTGCCTGTACTTCCTGCAAATTCAGGTCCTATGTATCCCTTCTCAGGTCTCTAAGACCTGACTAGATAGAGTCTTACTATAAGCTTAGAATTTAAAAAGATGTTCTAGATCTATAAAGATGTTTTTTAGGATGGTAATACAAGTCAGGATAGAAAATTATTTAGATACAAAACTGTGAACTCACCAAGATATAGATAATACTTTATCTAAGTTGCCAAATTTAAATGGACTGGATATTATAAATGTATATCATACTTTGTAGTTTTCATAATTGTTTTATAATTGTTATAATTGTATTCAATTTGTATTCAAATTGAAAGAAAAACAGCCTTTTATTGGAATAAAAAGGGGAACTATAGAGATTATATCTATTATATGGTTTGGATGCATCACCTGTCAATTAAAAAGCCTATGGCCTATGACTTAGGCAGGGAACATTAGAAGGTGAAACATTCAGCAGGCAAAAAGAACTCTGGGACAGAGCCAGACACTAAAAGAGGCAATAAAGACCTCGGAAGTAGAGGCAATAAGGGACCTCGGAAGTAGAGGCTATAAGGACCTCGGAAGTAGAGGCTATAAGGATCTCGGGAGTAGAAACAATAAAATAAAGTCTCCGGGAAGGAGCGATAAAGTTTCGTGGAGTAGTGAACTGAAAGTAAAAATAACAAAAAAAAAGTAAAAGTAACAAAAATAACCATGGGTGCTTTGTATTCAATTTTTCTGGCTCTCCCAGAGCTGTTATTATCAAACAATTTTTCTGACTCTTCACAAGCTGTTAAGACCTGTGTGGAAGCTCTTTAAGAGCTGTTTGGAAGAT
>NW_022196896.1:4549542-4549819 GCF_008632895.1 Mastomys coucha
TCAGCAAGCAGCCCTATGTGGGGGTGGGTGAATTCAGCTTGGGAGATACTAGCCACCTGTTTCTGGTTCATGTTAACCCTGGCAACAGCTTGGTATCCCTGGGAAGCCCAAGACCTTAGGGAACTGAAGAGAGCAGTGGTAGAGGATGGCTCTTATTCACCCTGGGTAGAGACCATCCCTGAGGGCTTTGCCTGTAGCCCGCGCGGTTGTCTCGCCGGGAAGAAGACACGCGGACACTCTAGGTTCCTTCTGCAGCAACGACATTTACTGCCCTCTC
>NW_022196896.1:4552081-4570085 GCF_008632895.1 Mastomys coucha
TAAGCTCCAGAGAGGCAGGAGGCAGAAGGCATAAGATTAGAGCAGGAGGAGAAGAAGGCATAAGATTACAGCAGGAGGGAGAAGCATTGTAAAAGGGTCCTGGAATAAACTGCAAAAGGAAGAGCTTGTGTAGTTGCGTCTTTCTTGCTGGACGAGGAGGACGCAACACACACCGAACACAGTGGGCACAGGAGGGGCTCTATGTGTTCTCTGCCTGCTTGCATCCTGCGGCAGAGGGCAGATCTCTGAGCATCTTTCCCCACCAGTGCCATGTAGCACTGGACAGGTCTCTGGATGTCTTCCTCTCCCTGGGCTGTGTGTGCTACATGGTAATAGCCTAGGCTCTACATCTATAGCCCACCTGTGCCATTCAGCAGAGGCAGGTCTGTGGGTGTCTGTCCCTGTCCATCCCCACCCATCCCTCCACCTCCCTTGTGCTGAGAACTTGGTCTTAAGAGTCCTGAGCTAACATTTCCTAACAGTGTAACTCAGAACACTTGGTCATGGCGTTTCTTTGCAGCAATGGACATGCTGCAACTATCACAGTGACCATGGTCCAGTTAAATAATTAGGTTGCCCCAAATTCCATATGGCTAACAGTTTTTACAGCAACAGAACAAGCAAAGTTCTTAAGTCAACAGACTTTTCAAAAACATCAGTAGGTGCCTCCACTGGCCAAGTGTTTTGCTTTTCCAGTTGCTGTGATAAAATTGACAAAGGCAATTTAAAGGGGAAAGGCTTTTTGTTGGCTCACAGCTCAGAGTTGCAGGCCACCATAGTAGGGAAGTCACTGCAGCAAAAGCTTGAAGCAGCTGCTCAAAGTTCATCCAGAACGAAGAAGCAGAGAGCAGTGCATGCTGGTACTCAGCTCTCATTCTCCTCTTTATACAGTCTAAGATCCATCTCACTGCACCTACAGTGGACAGCTCTTACGACCTCAAGCCAATCACTATAATCTCCCACAGACATGCCGCCAGAGGCCCATATCCCAAGTGATTCTAGATCTCAAGTTGACAGCTGAAATCAGCCATCATAACTCAACCCATTGTCAACTTGACGCTCAAATCCATCACACTTTAAATCAGAATCTTCCACACTTTGTACCCAGAGTTCTGTGTTGATTACCTAGTACAAAATATAGTACAACTTCAAAATAATAGTCTTTAACAATTAAGAGTCCAAACTCTGTATTTCATTGGAGACTCAAGCCAAGCTCTTAACTGTGAGCTCATAGGTAATAAAAATCAAGTTACCTACTTCCATGATACAATTGCACAGAGTAACATTTAGGTTCCAGAATGAAAGAGTTGGGACTTAGCAAAGAAAGATTCAACTAAAGCAAGGCCCAAACCCAGAAATACAAGCACCAAATCCTACAACTCCATAACTCCATGGAGTGCCTGATGAAATAAACTGGACTCCAAAAGGCACTTCTGCCCTTTCAACTCTCTGTCAATATCAAGCATAGCCTCTCCCTTAGGCCAGCTCCATTCCATGACTGTAACTTTAATTTTTTCAAATCTTATTTTTTTATAAATATATATATGTATATATATATTTGTTTGTTTGCCTGTTTGTTTTTGTTTTTTCAAGCCAGGGTTTCTCTGTATAGCCCTGGCTATCCTGGAACTCACTCTGTAGACCAGGCTGGCCTTGAACTCAGAAATCTGCCTGCCTCTGCCTCCCAAGTGCTGGGACTAAAGGCGTGCACCACCACTGCCCTGCATAAATATGTATTTTTAAAGATTTTATTTATTTTATGTGCATGAGTACACTGTAGTTGTCTTCAGACATACCAGAAGAGGTTTCCATTGCAGATGGTTGTGAGCCACCACGTGGTTGCTGGAAATTGAACTCAGGACCTCTGGAAGAGCAGTCAGTGCTCTTAACCGCTGAGCCATCTCTCCAGCCCCCAAATCCTATTTTTAATGATGGTTCTTAAACACTTTAATCTCCTTTGTAACCCACCACCCACCAGAAGTAATGGAAAAGAAAGGATACATGGGAAGTGGACCTGTTTAGCAAGGTTCTTTGGAGCAACTCCCTGACTGTGTTGTCTGGAAACCAGCAGTTCTGTTCACAGGTTAGCAGGCAAACACTTCACAGATTCACCAGCAGACCAGTTTGGTAGAATTGGGCTAGCAACAGTGGTGACATGACTTAGCAGAGGCAGCCAGGCCCCAGCCTCAGCTTGAGTCAGCAGGAGGGACCAGGAGGAAACTCAAGAAGTTCTTGGCTCTGCCTTTCTCAGGGAAGCAAAGATCAACAAAGATGTGAGACCCGTAAGTGTTGCACAGCTAGCTCTATCAGCAAAGCAAGCTCTGTCTCCATCACTCTGTCAAGTCCTATTTATACCCTCCCAACATCACGTGTCCTCCACATGCCTTGTCTCAGCATGTGCATCCAACCAGCCCAAGTCCTGACCAATGGAGCTCAACTAACACAATGTAAGTCAGACTGATATGTGCAGGCTGCTAGCAAAGAGTCATTCAGAACATCCTCTCTCCTGTGTCTGCTTCAGCAAAACATTCTCTCACGAATCTCCCTTATCATTCACCTGTGTCCACTTCAGGAAAACACTCCTTCACATGTTTGCCCCTACAAAACACCATCCAGCACAACTGACTCTCCAAAGAACCCTCAAGTTTCCACGTCACATGACTGCAACTTTCCTTGGTGGGTAAGGTCCTAACACCCCCAATATCCTGGATTCTCCATTCTCACTGTGAGGATTTTCCTTCACAGCAGTTCCCAAGGCCTGCTTGCAGAGACTCTGACCCTGTCACAAGTTTTCTGGCCTCAGATGTTCTCTGAAACTATGTTAACAGGCTTTGCACATGTTGAGAACCAACTCCATCCAAGGCTTTCCCAGAGGCACTGTTGAAAGGACAAAAGGAACCTAGCTCTAGGGCCTTGCTCAGGGGCAGACCTGGCAAAGCCTGGGCTGGGGCTGGAGCCAGGGTCTCAAAGGAGTTCAAGTTTTATTCTCTGGGAACTTGGCCCCCAAGTTCTGTGCTCAGTCCCTGATCCCCTTGAGGGATTCCATGTTTCTCTTTGTTAGTCAGCAATCTTGCTGACTAACTTCCTGCTGACTTTGTCCTATTTATGATAGCTTTCTGCTGATTTTTCCCCATTTCTCCCCTAAAAACTGTACGTAAAGGGCTGCGTTTCTTAATAAATTGTTGTGTGAGCCATCAGCTTGTGTAAGACCTGCTGATCCCAAACTTTCCTGTCTTCTTTATCTTCTCGTCTTCTGGTCACATCCCCCTCAATACTCTGTCACTAAAGAACAACCTGCTAGTTCAGGTCACATGACCTCCTCAATTTTGTATCTTCCTTGGCTCCAAGAAGAGTACCAACATAGAGAGTGCTGCCACCTTGCGCTGTGCCCTGGCCCCCATTAGCCTCATTGTGTGGGAAACGAGTCTCTGAGCAGGGGGGACCCCTTCAGCTTTAGATTTTCTTTTTTTTTAAATAAATTTGATCTTCATGTGATGGAGCCTCTGCTGAGCCAGGACAGCGTTCCTGTCATCCCAGCGCATGTGGGAGGGTGGTGGTATGTCTTCTCTCAGTGCTCTTCTCTTCCAAGCACCTACCAAAATACCCTCTTAATCTCTGCTGCTTTTCTACTTCAAAGTGCCAAACTCTTCTGTATTCTAGCCGCAAAACAATCCCAAAGGCCTAAGAGCCACATAGCAATGTTTATCCACCACGCATTAGCTGTATTTTTAATATGTTTGTTCAGACCCCACCACAAAACCAGATCTGGCTCATGATTGCTCAGAGACTGCTTTTCTGAATCAGCTTACTTTTCCCTGATATTATGATAAAATATTCTGACAAAAAAAAAAATCTTCAAGGGAAAAGGTTCCACTTGGCCTTACCACTCAGAGTTACAGGCTATCCATGAAGTGACAGCATCACAAGCTTGAAGCAGCTGAGGTCGCATCAATCCAGAGTGAAGAAGCCGAGAGCAAAGCATGCTGGTGCTCGGCTCACTTTCTCCTTTGTGTATAGTAGGTGCGTCCTACCGCCTCCCCCTAATGAGGATGGTCCCACAGGCATTTCCAGAGCCCCGTCTTCCAGGTAATCTGTATCTTATCTAGTTGACACTTGAGGTTAACCATCACAGCAAAGTGGGGAAAGCTTTGCTCCAGGCCTCAGGAACTGCTAGCTGACGACATTTTTAGCTTTTTGGTTAATACAGGTTCATGTATCCCAAAGTCTTCCTGTGACAGTCCTGGTAGGTCAGACACAGAGGCGGGCACTGAATGCTGTGAAGGAATCTGAAGATAGCTGGTCCTAGGTCTACAAAATCCCAACCACTTCACAGTCACTAAAGTTCTGATTCGTCAGCCTTTCTAAAAGTTCACTGGCTCAAAGACCCTCCTCCAACACCTCAGCTTGCACTTGCACGTTATTCTATTGTTTTATTTCATGTCCCTTGGATCTGATACAGATGAGACTAAGTCACAGATCGGAAAAGCAGAAGAGGGAAGAAGAAAAGCAGTAAAGCCAGATGGTGGTGGCTCATGCCTTTAATCCCAGCCCTTGGGAGGCAGAGGCAGGTGGATTTCTGAGTTCAAGGCCAGCCTGGTCTACAGAGTGAGTTCCAGGACAGCCAGGGCAACATGGAGAAACCCTGTCTCAAAAAAAATACAAAGAAAAGCTGGTAAAGCTGCGATGGGAGAAACTTCTGGATTATGTCAAGTCTATGAGCAATCATGATCCAGAACTGGTTTTGTGGTGGGGTCTGAACAAACATATCAAAAATACAATGAATGTGGGGTGAATAATATCATCCTCACTTGTGTGGTTTTCCTAAAATCAAGATTAGCATTATTTTTACCTCTTAGGTATATACCAAGCAAAAATACTAAGTAGATTGGATGAATTTTCTTTTTTCTTTTTAAAGATTTATTTATTATTACATGTGAGTACACTGTAACTGTCTTCAGACACTCCAGAAGAGAGTATCAGACCTCATTTTGGATGGTTGTGAGCCACCATGTGGTTGCTGGGATTTGAACTCAGGACATTTGGAAGAGCAGTTGGTGCTCCTAACTGCTGAGCCATCTCTCCAGCCCATGAATTTTCATATCTAAATGTATTTATAAATATTGAGTTATGGCTGGGCGGTGGTGGCTCACGCCTTTAATCCCAGCACTTGGGAGGCAGAGGCAGGTGGATTTCTGAGTTCAAGGCCAGCCTGGTCTACAGAGTGAGTTCCAGGACAGCCAAGCTATATAGAGAAAACCTGTCTTGAAAAACCGAAAAAAAAAAAATTGAGTTACTTGGCATACTTTCTTGTTGATATTGTTGAAGATGAGTACCATAGAAATGTTTACCACCTGGGATCCCTGCAATGCCTCCCCATGCTAATGAGGCATCTGGACACCTTAAACCTTCAGCCAAGGACCTTTTCCTATCCTGGATACTCTTACCCACCCACCCCCACTGTCCACACCCCCCCAGCCTCGCTCTCCCCAAAACTATATAACCCTTGAATCACCCCAAGTAAGGTACCGTACAACACTTCTGAGGTCTATGTAGCCATGTTCACAGAAGAAACCGAAGCAGTCTGAGGTGAGAAATAAAACCTACAAGTTTATGCCCTGTATTTTGGTTACTCTGGCACTGACATGTTAGTTAGTAGTTGGTACCTGAAAAAATAAAATCCTTTCTCTGCAGGCCAAGGGAATCTTTTTGTTTTATTTGATGAAATCACCTGTTTGATCGGGGGAGGTACCTTTTCATCTCTTGGGAGCTCACTGTACCAGTATTCACTGTTACCAGTATTCCTGTTTTATTTATGTTTAAAAGGCCCTTATAATAGTGTAAGATTCCCTTTGATACAGCTCATATAATTTTAGATTAACTTTCATAAGACACTGAGTGCTTATTTTATAAGGCGATAATGGATGTTTTCCAAAAGGGACAGAGATTTAGAAGAACTAATGCAAGTGTCTTAGACTACCAAAGCCAAATACTTTAATTAACATCGCTAGCTGATATCAGGTCCACGGGAGAAACAGAGCAGAGATGATGACAGATGGTGGCTGGGGTTCAGGATCCCTCTGAGTATGTACGGTAACGACAACACACAGGGACCAGCTGTGGGGCTGTGGGGAGACAGATCCACTTTATGTGGGTAGTTCAAAGGTTACATCGTTTGGGGGAGGGGGAGCCGTAGGTGGTGGTGTAAGAGTATCCAGGATGGGCAAACGTCATTAGCTGAATGTTTAAGGTGCCTCATTAGCATGGGGCGGCAGTTCAGGAATCTCAGGTCCTGGCTGAACGGGTTCTTATCAGGAGAAAGGACGTTGAACCTGTGCCCTTAACCAAAGCTATGTGACACTCCACAGGTATGGGGTCTGGGATCCCCCAGGTTGAGAAGAGGAAGCCTCATTGACAAAGGGAGTCCTACCATCTTGAAACCAAGCTCAGAAAGCTATCCAGACAACGGTAGACTTCAACCTTAATTAGCAGAGCAACAGACCCTGAGTCTTCACCAAGAGATGTAGTCTGCAGGGGATGAAGGTGTGCTGGGAGGAGGGGCTCCTTAGGGATGGCTGCAGCAGGTAAGTCTAGATACACCAGAGGGAAGGACAGGAAGGATAATATCTGTGATGTTTTGAAAGAAAATGGTCCTATAGGCTCATAAGGAGAGGCACTGTTAGGAGGTATGGCCTCGTTGGAGGAAGTGTGTCACCATGGGAAAGCTTTGAGATCTCAGAAGCTGAAGCCTGGCCGAGTGTGTCATTTTCTTCCTGCTGCCTTTGGATCTGGATGTAGAACTCTCATCTCTTTCTCCAGCACCATATCTACCTGCACACCACCATCAAGATAATAATGGGCTAAAGCTCTGAAACTATGCCAGCCCCAATGAAATGTTTTCCTTTATAAGACTTTCCATGGGGGATGGAGAGATGTCTCCGAGGTTAAGAGCACTGACTGCTCTTCCAGAGGTCCTGAGTTCAATTCCCAGCAACCACATGGTGGCTCACAACCATCTGTAATGAGATCTGATGCCCTCTTCTGGTGTGTCTGAAGAGAGGACAGCATACTCACATAAATAAATAAATCTGAAAGAAAGAAAGGAAGAAAGAAAGAAAGAGAGAAAGAAAGAAGAAAGAAAGAAAGAAAGAAAGAGATAGAGAAAGAAATAAAGAAAGAAAAAAAAAAGACTTTGCAAGAACCAGGCAGTGGTGGAGCATACCTCTAATCTCAAGCTAGAGGCAGGCAGATCTCTGTGAGTTCAAGGCCAGTCTTGTCTACAGAACTAGTTCCAGGACAGCCAGGGCTACATGAAGAAGTGCAGTCTCAAAAACCAACCAACCAACCAACCAACAAACAAGCAAATAAATAAGAGTTGCCATAGTCATGGTGTATGGTTATCACAATGAAACCCTAACCTAGGCAATGTCCCTCTAGCTTTAAATATATATGTTAAAGATAAGAGTTGTCATAACCCTGGCTGGCCTAGGATTCAATATCTAGCCCAGGGTATCCTCTAACTCAAAGAGATCTACCTGCCTCAGCCTCACAAATTCTAGGGTTAAAGGCATGACCCACCATTGCTTGGTTTATTATAATTAAACATACACACACACACACACACACACACAGAGAGAGAGAGAGAGAGAGAGAGAGAGAGAGAGAGAGAGAGAGAGAGAGAGAGAGATTGATTCACTTAATTGCCCAAGCTAACTTTAAACTTACTCTGCAGCCCATGAAAGTCTTGGATTTGTGGCCTTATATCTCAGCTTCAAAGTAGCCAAAATTACAGCTTCCAGTCCCAGTTGGTGTCTCTATCTTCTATAAATCAACTTGGTTTTGATTCTGTTACATTCCTGGACAACCTAGGAGAGAGCATCGTTCGTGAGTCTCGGAATCCTGCAGCTCTGGCATGCCTTGCTGGGGCCTTGAGCTACTTCTCTCCAGTGTGTTTCCACCGTAATCCGTACTCTGGTGAATTAGCCCTTCCTTCACTAAGCAAACAGGGGGCTAGAAAGACGACTCCACAGCTAAGAGCACTTAGTTGCTGGTTTTGCAGAGGACTAGACTTTGGTTGCTAGCATGCACATCAGATAGGCATCTACATCTATACCTGCACATGAATAAAGATAAAATCTTTTAACAGTAGCAAAGCCTACACAAGAGAGTCCAAAGGCAACATTAAATTAATACCAGTGGCACTCAGTTTTCTGAGACATTAATTCTCTTAGGTCTCAAGGACAGAATGGACTCAATGGTGCTATTATTACTTTGTTTTAAAACACAGAATCTTATGAATCCCAGTCTGACGTCAAATCATCTATGTAACCTGAAGATGCCCTTGAACTTCTCCTCCTACCTGTATCTTCCAAGTGGGCCACCATATTGCAGTGCCTGGCAATATACCTAAGGCACCACACATTTGAGGGAAGTACTCTATCAACTAGGTCCATCATCAGCCTTAAGTATCACAAATAGGACCAAACTGTATACACCGAATACTGAGGAGTTGGATAGAATCACGTGGAAAGATAAGCCTTATTTTCCGTATTTCCAGTTCATAAACACTGAATAATACATTTCATGTTTCTCCACCAGATGTTGCTACAACCCAGGGAATCCACCTAACTGAGACTCAAAAGAAATGAGGTCCGGTCAGTCAGTTCTTAAATTCAGCTCTATTCCTAAGGTTGGATTTGGCTCCACCTCCAGATTCATAGTAGCAGAGGCCAGCCTAGCATACCTCGACTAAGTAGACATGACTATTCCTGTACTCTGGCCATCCAGTTCACATCAGTAACCTCATTACAAAGGTCTAATGATCATGGGAGCGAGGGAACTCTCTAATCTTCGCTGCCAAGTCTTTCGCAGAGAGTAATTATCAGCTTCTGTGTGCCATAAAAAATTAGTTCAACTGTCTTCAGTGATATGGGATGCTGCTTGCCCTTTCAGTTGAGAATAACACAATTTTCACATCAACTATTGCTTCTGAGATTATCAACACCAGCTGGCTGCCGTGCACAGCTATGCGTAATGGATGTGGGACCAAGTGGACTTTGTGAAAAGCAGGTTTCCCAGGCCCAGGAGGCTGTGTAAAACTGCAGTCTGCCAGGACACCTTCATCCTACCTCTGCTCTGCCACATTCCAGTTTCGGATGTTTTCTTGCCTTTTGAGAAAAGGATGTTCTTGCTCTGTCATCCAAGTTGACCTGGAACTCCTGGTCCTCCTGCCTTCTCCTCTCAAACGTTGGGATTATAGGTGTGTGCCATCACACGCAACTTTACAAAACAACAGATTTATTGACTCTCAACCCAGACTTCTTTCAATTTATTGATTTGTGGTTTGGGAGTTGTGTGTTTGTTTGAGACCAAGTTTCATATGTCCCAGGGTGGCTTCAAACTCCCTGAGTATCCAAGGATGACCTTGAAATTCTGATCATCCCTATTCTATCTGAGTGCTGGAATTATAGGCTTTCTCTACCACATATCATTTTATGCAGCTCTGGGGACTAAACGCAGAACTCTGTGTGTTATAGGTGAGCTAGCTATCGTCTGAACTACATCCAAGCCTACATAGTTACTGGCTTGTGTGCTTTCGAGGCTTAGATTTGCTATGTATCCCAGCCTGGCCTGGAACTACACATCCTCCTGCTCCAGCCTCCACAACCACAGTGTCCTATCACCATATTACCCACACAGCACAGGCATCCTACCATCTATCGTACATAGCCGAAGACTTTGCCAGGTGTTACAGTACGTGCCTGTAAGCTCAGTACTCCAGAAGCTCAAGCAGGAAGACCTGGAATCTAGGCTGGCTTGGACTCTGTATGCCTGTTAGATTTTAAGAAGGGAAAAATAACCTTTTAGGGCCCAAGGTTTTAGCTTTGCCCCTGAGACTTAAAGGCACAACATCACCTGGTGAGCTCATTAAATGTAAAATCTAATTCAATAGGTTTGGTGTAGACTTGAAATTCTGCATTTCACTTATGTATTTCTCTGGAGACAGTCTCAGGTAAGCCAGGTTGGTTTCAAATGCCCTTTATATAGCTAAGGATGGCCTAGAAATCCTGACCCTTCTACCTCAAACCTCCAAATCTTGAAGCTAACTTTCTTTCTTTCTTTCTTTCTTTCTTTCTTTCTTTCTTTCTTTCTTTCTCTCTTCTCTTCTTTAAACTAGTGAGATATATATATATCATATGTATATATATATATATATACATACATATATATATATATATATATATATATATATATATATATATATGATCACACACCTGTGTGCCAGAAGAGGGCATCAGATCCCTTTATAGATGGTTGAAATCCACCATGTGGCTGCTTAAAATTGAACTCAGGACCTCTGGAAGAGCAGCCAGTGCTCTTAACTCCTGAGCTATCTCACCAGCCCTTTGAAGCTTTCTTATATGAGAGGTTAGTAACTAATATTGAAAATGGGAGATGTTTTTCTAAACTAAGGATTGAATAAGTGATCAGTGTTTGTAATTGGATCTCTTTGCTGATTAAAATCTCAGGTCTCCATGTTTGCATAGCAAGCCCTGTACCCACTAGGATATCGCACAGCCCCTGCTTTCTTTGAGTTTGTTGAGACAAGGTTTCATGCAACATAGGCTAAACTTTGTTACATACCAGAGACCAGACTTGAACTTCTTACCTTCCTGTCTCCACTTCCTAAGTGCTGGGATTAGTCTTGAACTACCACGCCCAATCTTCATTTTTCTTGCAAGTTTTCCTTCCAATATTAAATAAGAATGGCTTCAGGTACTTAAGAAGTAGAAAGAGGAGCTAGAAAACAAGCCAACAGTTGAACTCTACTTTGTGGCCTGTGGCTGCTGTTTGAAAGTCCCCAGTTTTCTATGGAATAGCTCAAGCCACTCCTTGAGTTGTGAAAAAAAAATCATTTCAGAAGCTTCTGCTTCAGAAAGCATTCATACCCTTAGGGAAGATGCATTTTAAAATGGACAGTGTTCCTATGAGACGCTCTTAGAATACCGGCATCTTCTTCAATAAGCTTTTGTAATGGGGGAAATTATTATTCCAAAACACAAGCTCTAAAGATCTGTTAGCACACTGTGGATTGAGAAACCCTTGGAGACGAAGCAATCTACTGGCTAGACAGCCTGGAAACAGCTGCTCGACCAATCCACTGCCTGGAAACAGTCTTGGTCCAATCAGCGTCCTGGAAACACTACCCCAACCAATCAGAGGTTTTCTAAGAATTATTTTCCCCTAAAATCTGCCCCTGTTGTCTGACAAACCGAAACCAGAACAATAAAATGTACCTGAATTTGCTTCTCCACTGACTTCCTCAGCCCCAGGTGGGCTCTGGCCAGCTCGAGAGACAAGAATTCTGCCCTCGGTTGGGATTCTTGCTGCAACAAGTCATTTTCAAAACCACATCATAATCATTTTGGGCTGAGGTAAGAAATAGATTTCAAAATATACTATTGTAGTTGTTCCCATGTGGGTCTGTGTGAGGAAGTTTTGTTTTGGTATGCGGTCCTGGCTACCCATGAGAATGAGTTGCATAGTGTTTTAAATTCCTGGTACCCAGACTGACTAAGTCTGAGTTTCATCTCATCCCTGGTTAACTCCAGCAGGTGACTGGGTGTAGATTCAGTTAGAGAAGCGTCACTTCACTAAGTCTTAGCAGGATCAGCAAGCTCAGGAAGAGGCGCTTTCTGAGGAGTTTGCTTTGTTTTGTTGTGTGTCGCATAGCAAGTTTTTCTGCCTGGGAACTGTAAATAGGAAGGAAGTTACAGAAAGGCACCAAGGACTTGGTAAGAGCAGGACTGGGTCATCTGAACTCCCTGAGGGCATAATGTGGTGGTGAGGGTTTCTGGTTGTAATGTGGGAATGATTTTACCCTTCCCTCGGTTCTTCCTGTGATAACACCATCATTTCACACCATTTGTTGGGGACCCTGGGTCTGTATTTAAAGTTTAAGTCCGTCATTCGCCTAAGGTCAATCAAAATGGGGGAGTGAGTATATATTTGGTGAGGCATCAGAGGGTAAGAAAGTCGGCTTTGCGGTCGGTACGTTCACCATATACAGCAAACTAAGAGTTAATACAAAATGGTTGAGGTGACCCAATTGCAGATGCAGGGCTTCCTAAGAGGTGATCAGTAAGCTGCAGTGCCGAGTCTCAGAGAGGGGCCTGTGGCACTGTGTTCAAATGCATCCTCAAGGCCTGCTCTGCAACCAAAGAGATTGTAATCTACTCGCTTCTGTAATGTGGGTGAGCATTTCAGATATCACTGTAGTCATGGAAGGCGTTGCTGGCTGCGTAGACTGGGAAGTAAGACTCTGGAGAGTCTCTGTGCATTTCTGGAACCATATGAAACAGAAAATACATCTCTACAGAGGCTCCTCTCTAAGGGAGTGCTTTCCTGAATTATTGAGATGGTGGGGAAAAACTACATATATTCTAACTAACTCCACCCAGTATATCATCAGGCCCTTTTGGTAGTGAAACTCCTTGGGGGATTATCAAGCCAGAACCAGTCACAACCTGGCTCTGGGAGTTATAATCCTAGTGCAGCCTGGTCCTTAAAAATCTTCCACTTACCAGGTGTGGTAGAGTATGCCTGTGAAGTTGGAGGATCGGTGTGAGCTCCAGGCCAGCCAGGGCTACCTTACAAGATCCAAGGTCCAGGCTCAAAAATCAAAACAGGCTGCCAAGATGGCTCCATTGTAAAGGCACTTGTCACTAAGCCTAGAAACTTGAGTTTTATCCCTATAGTCACATAACAGAAGGAAACAATCCACTCCCCAAATCTGTCCTTTGACCTCCCTACAAGCACTGTGAGATGTATCCTACCCCTTATCTACACACTCTCCCTCTCCCCCCTCTCTCCCTCTCCCCCCTCTCTCTCATACACACACACACATACATACACACACACACACTTTCTATCTCACACACACAAATGTTTAAAAATTAAAGACAAAAGGAACTCTCCAAGAACAATATAAAATAGGAGATTTTTTTAATAATTGTGTTTTTTTGAGATTATAATATAATTATATCATTTCCCCCTTCCCCTTTCTCCTCCTAAGCCCTCCCATGTCCCAACCCACATTGCTCTCTTTCAAATTTATGGCTTCTCTTCCTTTAATTGTTGTTACACACATGCAGATGTGCATAAACACACTCTTTTTTTAAAAAAAAGATTTATTGTTATATGTAAGTACACTGTAGCTGCCCTCAGACGTACCAGAGGGCATCAGACCTCATTACAGATGGTTGTGAGTTACCATGTGGTTGCTGGGATTTGAACTCAGGACCTTCAGAAGAGCAGTCGGTGCTC
Organism: Mastomys coucha; assembly: GCF_008632895.1. Taxonomy (NCBI): domain Eukaryota; kingdom Metazoa; phylum Chordata; class Mammalia; order Rodentia; family Muridae; genus Mastomys; species Mastomys coucha. Next base: position 4,565,405 of record NW_022196896.1, read on the forward strand.
TTAACCACTGAGCCATCTCGCCAGCCCCAAACACACACTCTTAAGTGCATCAATACAATCTACTCAGTCTGAATAATGTTACTCGTATGTATGTATGGTTTCAGAGCTGACTATTTGGTGTTGGATACGATTGGTGTGCTCTTCCCTGGGGAAGACTATTTCTTAGTTGTCTATAGTTCTCTGTGAGGCATTGAAATCTCCTGGGCTCCTACCCCCATCCATGTCAGTGAAAGAGCAAATTTTTTGGGTTCAGACTCCATCTTAGAGAACCTGACCTAAGGTTGAACTCAAGTTAAGTAATAGGCTACCCCCAAATAAGACCTGTGTCTAACACTAGTTTCCAGGCCACCCCCAACAAAACCTGTGTCTAGCACCAGTTTCCAGGTTATTCCCCAACAAATCTACACTCCCAGGTTACAAGCCCACCCCTGACACTTCACTTCCTAACAACCACCAATCAGGAGGAAAGCAAAAGTTAAGCTTATGGTTTGGCTCCCAGCACTAGCCAGTTATGTTAAAGGCCATAATGGCTCCCCAGTCAGATGTATACCAGACTAGATACCTCTTTCTTGCCCCTATAAATTCTGCCTGAAACTGGGCTCAGGGCTCCACCTTCCTGCTGTGTCAGGGTTGGTGGGGAGCCCAAGCTTGAGCTTGAATATAGAGACCCTCGTGCGACTGCATCAGAATCGGCTCCTTGATGGTCTTTTAGAGTTCAAGAATGTTTCCTAGCATAATTTTTCACATGTCTGTTGTTCTTCTTCTTTAGCTCCTTATCAGGCAGTCATGTTGGTGAAAGCTTATGAGTGTGGCTTCTGCCAATACTAGGAGACACAATATCATAGCAAATTCCCCGATGCCCTGGCTCTTACAATCTTTTTGTGCCCTCTTCTTCTGTGATATCACAATTGAACAGGAGTTGTATTGTAGTTTTATCAGTGGTACTGAGCTATACAACTCTACATTTTGATTAATTTTCATTTTCTATAATGGTCTGTGTCTGTTGCAAAGAGAAGTTTCCTTAGAGGGGAGTGATAACTATATTTATGTGGGTAGACCTTAGAGAAGGATCAAGAATTTTTTTTAATTGAGACAGGGTCTTTTGTAGCCCAGGCTAGCATTAAGCTCTCCATATACCCAAAGATGATCTACTACTGAGCTTTCTGGCTCAACTTCTCAATTTCTGGAATTATAGGCTGAGACCCCAACTCCCAGTGTATGCTGTACAGAGGTGTGCCCTCCACAGCTTAGCAACATCCTCATGCCTAGAAAAAGGTTTCAAAACATAATTTTTGTTTGTTTGTTTTGGGTTTTCGAGACAGGGTTTCTCTGTGTAGCCCCGGCTGTCCTGGAACTCACTCTGTAGACCAGGCTAGCCTCGAACTCAGAAATCCACCTGCCTCCCAAGTGCTGGGATTAAAAGTGTGTGCCACCACTGCCCGGCTCAAGACACAATTATATTTACATTTTATTTTGATTTGTATGAGTTTGGGCCTGCATGTCTGTATCACATGCATCCCTGGTACCTTTGGAGGCCAGATGAGACTTCAAATCCCTTGGATTTTGGGCAGTGGTAAGCTGTCATTTGGCACTGGGAACCAAACCCAGGTCCTCTGAAAGAACAGCTAATGCTCTTATCCACCCAGCATCTCAGTGGCCTTACCTTTGCATTCCATCTTAGTTAGTTAGAGCCAACTTTTCTTTTTCACCTCCATCAATCTCAATAATGAAAGTGGATCCCATATACTTGAAGAACATAGAGGAAATTTTGTTCTTTTGGTATTTAAAAGATACCTTAAAATATGTTAAAGGACTGGGGAGGAAGTTTAGTTGATAGAGCGCTGCTCAGCAAGCATGAGGCCTTAGGTTCTATCCACAGCAGTGATAAACCAGGCACGGTGGCACATGTCTGTGATCCCAGCACTTGAGAGGTAGGGGCAGTAGGTGGGAGGATCAGATATTCAAGGTCATCCTTGATTATAAGGAAATTTGAAGCCTGGGCTACATGGAAACCTGTGTTTAAACAAGCAAAACCTTTTAAATAGATATATTAACTCTTTCAAGCTGTTCAGCTATTTGTGAGATTTCATTGTTTTGGCCAGGAGATGGCACCTGCTTTTCCATCCAAGCTAACAACCACACAAGTAAGGTGATGCATGACTATAACCCCAGTACTCCTGAGGTAGAATCAGAAGTTGAAGGTCATCCTCTGCTAGGGAGAAAGCTCAGGGCCAGCCTGGGTCTACAGACCCTGTAATAGATTAATTACAGACCCTGTAATAGATTAATCTGTAAATAGATTAATTAACTTACTCAATGATTGAAATAGAAATCTTTTTATTAAAACACACAAGCTTTGATAACATTATTAAATATGTACTCGTGATGTTCTCAAATGAGAGTAGAAATTAAGACATTTGAAAAATAATGTTTGATTCTTTGGATTTTTTCTCTTTATAACTTTAAAGAAAGGAATTGTTAAGATTCTTCTCATTTGGTTCTCTGAGATCGTATCTGCACTTACCCCTTCTCATCCAGTCCCTTTCCTTTATGTGGGGGAATTGGCTTTTTTTTTTTTAACTGTATATTCTGAAATGAAACTGTAATTTTCCTTTCTGCTGTTTCAAGTCCTCAGTGAATAAGAAGAGGACCTCGCACAGGTCTGCCCAGGCAGCAGGCTTTGTCCAGGCAGCGTCCAGGAATGACTTATGATACTGCTCACTCTTTCATAAGGAGGAAGTGCACCTCTGCTTGTATAAGCTGACTATCTGCTAAGGATGGACCAGAGACCCTGTTGGTAGAGAGCTGCCTAGCAGGCACTCAAGAGGCCCTGGGTTTGATCCCCAGCATAGAATGAACTGGGTGCAGTGCTACTTGCAGCTAACCCCAGCACTCAGCCGGTGAAGGAAGGAAAATCAGAAATCCGAGGTCATTCTTGGCTACATAGGAATTCAAGGCCAGCCCGGGGAACTCAAGACCTAGCTAAATAAATAGAGTGAGAAGTTCCTCTGCAGCCCACATTGGCCTGGAAATCAGCTAGATTACAAAATTATTCTTATTTTTCCAAATACGATTTTCCAAATTGTCTCTTAAGTCGATGTGTCTTAATAATGTAGAAATGCTAGCTAAACAAACAAACCAAACCAAACCAAAACACTTTTTTATGAGACCGAGGTGTGGGTGTTCCGCTTCAGTTTCATTTTAGGCTTCTCAGCAGCCGGGTAGGTCAGCTTCAGGAGACTGGCCACAGAGCTACCTTGCAGCAGCCTCTTTGCTGTTACACAGAGGCCCTTTTCAGCAAGTCCACTTCCGCATACCAAATCCCTTAACTGAGTTAGGAGCTATCTGGAGGAACCCCTACCTAAGCAGTTCTCAGTCATACTAGACTTCCTGGTTGGCCATGCAGAGGCTCTGTGAATTGGCAGCTCCAGGAACCTCAGGTAGCAGTCCCTGACTATTTACAAAAGCTTATTTCAAAGCCTAGGTGCCATCACTCCAGAATCTATGCCCGATACCATGGCTCTGCTAATATTTGGCTGCATCATGTCATATGTAGCCCAAGGTGGCCTTGACCTTCTGACCATCCTACCCCTACCTCCCATGTGCTAGCATTACAGGTGTGTGTGTACCACACCACAATTGATTAATAATAGCATGTATATGCTTAGGGTTTGCATGGGATAGAGTTTCCCAGCCTTTAACTTTAATATAGTTGCGGTTATATTCAAGGTACGTGCCTTCTATGCACTTAATAGAGTTTGGAGCTTTCTTTATGATTGCTGGCTAACAGCCTCTGCTCTGTGTTTATTGACTGTTAGCTTGTTTATTGAGTTATCCTAGCCTTGAACTTGCAGTCCTTGTGCCTTTGCCTGCCTAGTACTGGAACTACGGGTATTTACCACCACAGCTGGCTCAATTGATAGCTTTTAATTCAAAGACTGAATATAAATGTGTTCCCTGGAACCCCTGCTCATCCCCTGCACGAGCTGGGAAACTCCACCTGCCCTCCTTCCCCCAACTCCACCAGCACAAAGAAAACTCATCCGCTTGGAGAACACTAACCTGTCATCACCCCTCTGTCCTGAGTTTCTGGCAACCCACCCAAGAGTGCCTAGGCAGGGCTCAGATTCTGCTCAAGTATGGACACCACCCCAGGCCATAGCAGGCACAGCATCGCACCTTGTCTTAGCTCCGTAAAACTCCCCTTGCTTTAGCCTGGATGTGAGACATCACTGACCTCCACCTGTGAGATCAGTGAACCCACTCCAGAGCTGCCTCCCATCTGCCTTTATCTAGTTTTTAATCTGGTTGAATCTGGCCTATATCTGTGTCACCAGGAGAGAGAAAATGCCCGTCAATATGCATTTGATTAGTCATGTTCCGAGTGGATGCACCCACTCTCTTGCTCTGGGGTTTCCTGTTTGTTGTCTTTATGCTCTCTGTCCTTTGACCTTTCCGTTTGCCCTACTTGTTGTTTACTTTGTTTTTTTCCCTAGTTTATCTCCTTAGCTTTTAAGCAAATGGTTAGAAGATTTTTTTACAATATGTTCACAATATGTATTTTTTTTAAAGATTTATTTATTATTATATGTAAGTACACTGTAGCTGTCTTAAGATGCACCAGAAGAAGGCATCAGATCTCATTATGGGTGGTTGTGAGCCACCATGTGGTTGCTGGGAT
>NW_022196896.1:4571234-4588658 GCF_008632895.1 Mastomys coucha
GTGCCCTTATTACATGTTGGAGCATCTTCTGGGTATATGCCCAGGAGTGGTATAGCTGGGTCCTCCAGCAGTCAGTGCTCTTACCCACTGAGCCATCTCTCCAGCCCCACAATATGTATTCTTCCTGGGTGTTGTGGCACAGACCTGGAATCCCCACACTTAGGAGGTTAAGGCAAGAGGACCTTATCTGATGTATCTGATGTTACTGACTAGCCTGAGTTATATAGTGAGACCATGTTTCAAAAACAAACAAACAAACAAAAAACCCAGAGGTCTGAGCATGTAGCTCAGTGGTAGAGTTCCTATCTAGTATGTGTAAAGCCCTGATTTTATTGCCTAGAACAACAAGAAATCAAATACAAAGCTGGATGTTTTGGCACACAGCACACCTGTAATCTTAGCACCAAGGAGGCAGAAGTGGTGTGTGTGTGTGTGTATGTGTGTGTGTGTGTGTGTGTGTATGCTCGAATGCACTTTGGATTTAAGGCCACCTAGGGCTGTTAGCAAGATCTTGTCAAAAAAGAGAGAGAGGAAGAGCCGGGAAGGTGAGAGAGAGAGATGGGCCTGCCAGCAGATAAAAGAATGGCTAGATAAATAGATGGACATGTAATAAAGAAACTAGAGCAACACATTAATTGTAAAATCTAAGTGATTCTTTTTATGGTTGGTTTATTTGTCTGAGACAGGGTCTCAGGTAGCTCTAACAGCCTCACACTTTCTGTGTACCCGAGGCTAGCCCTGAAATCCTGCTCTTCCTGCCTTGGCCTCCTCCTAACTGTGGGGATTATGGGTTTATAAAATCACAACCAGCCTTTTACCTTTGTTCTTGGAAAAGTCTCATAGTAGAAGTGTTGGGTGAAAAAGCCAAACTTCTAATTTGATGTATCAAAATTTGAATTCTTTTAATGTTAACTATGTAATGAAATTTTATGAGAATTAAAAAATGCACTTAAATTTGACCTGCCTACTATTTCGAAGCTCACTTCTAGACTCCTCACTTCTGGACCAGGCTGGAGTCTTGACTCTCTTGCACCTATAGAGCTCACCCTTACCTGCTCTCAGTCTAATCCAGCTTCCTCCTCTTCCTCAATCAGCACATGGAACTAATTACTTCCTCAAGTCTCCACATGGTCCAACCTAGAATTGGGCTAGCTTGAACCCAACCTTCTTCTGGAAAATTCTTCCTGCTGTTCAGGCCTCCACTTGAAGGTCACTTCCCCAGTAAAGCAGTCCCTGGTCTCCCAAGCTGGTTTCCTGCCCTAGAGGAACCACCTATGTGTGGAAAGCACCTCACAGAGGCTAAAACCCTAGTCATAATGGAACCATGGGATTTTCCATTCCAAAAAAGCAGATGTCGTTAGTAGGCTGTGACCTTTGTAATTGTTCTGAGAAGGCATGTTCCCTGTCAGAGGCAAGAAGCAACAAGCATATCTAAAAATCAGAAATGAAAAGCCTGTTTTAAGCCATAAATGGTAACACAGGCCTGTAATCCCAGTGCTTGGGAAGTAGAAACAGACAAATCAGGAATTCAAAGTCATCCTCAGATCCATGAGAGAACTTGAGACTAGCCTGGACTACATGAGACTCTCTGAATGTATGTGTTTGTGCAGGGGGAGTATTTGGGTATAGAAAATTATATTTGCTTGTTTTGCATGCCATGTAATTGTTGAGGTCCAGGAATTGCCTCATAAACCACACGGACACCGATCTCAGTCAGACAGGGATAATTACTGAGCATACATCTGATTGACCATTGAGAACTGGACCATGACCCTGAGTTAAGGTCCTACAAGGTTTTTAGGCCCGAAATCCACAAACACCTGTGTCAAGTTATTTCACCAAGCAGGATTTAGGGATAGGGGATTTCCTTAGGAATGTGTCTTTGTTGTACATTTATCCTGCTCCCATTGGTTGGGGTATTCAACTGTGGCAGGGGACATGCCTTGTCTAATAATATTTATGTTCTAACTTGTCTACCAGGATGGGATTTGTCTAACATTCATGTCTTAACTTTCCAACCAGGATGTCAGTTACCCACACACATGTCTCTTTCTGCCAAGAAGGATGTCAGTTCCCAGGGAGGTCTTGGGAACGTAAACTTTACTAAACCTGCACTCAAAATGGAAGTCTTATTTCAAATAGTTTCTCTCTCTTGTGTCGGGGTCTATCCCAGGTGCAGCTTATACCATCAAAGCTTACACACAGGTGCAGGAAGTGCTGGTGGGTGGGTGGGTGGTTCAGGTCCAAGCTTATTGTGTATACCTATACAAAACAGTCCTACTGACTTCTATCGTGGTTTCTTTCCAGGAATACAAAACATAACAGAATATGTAATCAATCTTGGCATTAGAAAGTTTCCTAGTAACAGCAGAAACATATGAGAAATTTTCCTTATAATGGCAGGCTAGCCAGGTAACAGTTACCTAGGCCTTAACATTCTACCTAGGCCTTAAGAGTAATAACAGAAATATACTTCCTAAATGTCCTACAAGTGGTAAAAGAAGCTGGATGTGATGGCTCGTTACTATGATCTCATACTTGGTATAGTGGTTCACACCTATAACCCCACACTTGAGAGGCAAAGGCAGGAGGATTACAGGAAGTTCAAGGCCTGTCTTGTCTGCACAGTTAATTCTAGACTAGCCAGTTCTGGGCTATATAATGAGAAACTGTTTCAAAAACAAGACAAAGCAAATTAAAAATGAGGCTAAAGAATTCTGATCCTATATTACCTGGACCCGTGACTACTTCAGGAACACACACATGCACACTTACACACGCGCGCGCGCACACACACACAAGCACACACATGCACACTCACACATACATGCACACTCACACACACATGCACACTCACACACACATGCACACTCACACACACACATGCACACTCACACACACGCACACACACATGCACATTCACACACACTCACACACACACACACACATGCACGAGCGCTCGTGCATGCACACACACACACATACACACACCATGAAGTCAACACACACAAAGCAGCACAGAGCCACACCCCACATGTTAGCTAGCCAAGATGAAACTCCCTTAGACTGTCCCTTCTCCACAATCAGTCTCAGCGGGTGGCTTTCAAATGCAGCACTGAAGACTCTGCTCTGACTGCAGGCCCAGAGCTTTGTAACTAGATGGTGGGTTAACAAACCAAGAACACATGAAATCTGGCTTAGTCTTTGCCTTTTGCTAGACAAGAAAAGAAAGGGGAAAAAAGATCTCAATGTTCTTTAAAGACTACCATCTGAACATCACCCCAAAATGAAGAGTGACTCCCCAGGCCTGTCCATCGGAGACACTGCATTAAAGCTGGCTGAGGTGTGGTCTGAACAGCCAGTCAGCTCTGGTTTCAGCTTGTCCCTCCAAGAGCAGCAGGACATTCCTTCCCCAAGCTTCAGCAGAACCTGATTTATCAGTAAAACGTAGTTCTCAGCCTCTTACTTTGATTGATACTTTGAATTTATTGTCATCAGTGCTGGGAATACTGCCCAAATATGTGATACAAAATGGCAGAAGTATTTAAAGCCACATCAGAAATGGTGGAAATTGTGCTCTAACCCCAAGATAAAACTCATTTCGTTGTCGTCTCCTTCTTTCCCTCCCGCCTCCTCCTCCTCCTCTTCCTCTTCCTCCTCTTTCTTCTTCTCCTTCTTCCCTTCTTCTTTCTTCTTCTTTTTCTTTATTATCATCATCATCAAAACTCAAATCAGCAACTAAAAATTTTATTTTTACCATTTCTGATTTCTTTATTTTTAATGACCTTGGGAAACTAACCACATGAAGAACAAAATTGGCAAATGTCTTGAAATCTGTAAAACGTAAATTCCCTCTACTCTCAAACTCTCATTTATTAGTGTACTATCCAATCTTTGAAAAAATAAGAAAAGAACCCCCTCAACACTCCCTCTCAAAAAAGAGAGAAAGAAAGAGAGAGAGAGAAAGAAAGAGAGAAGAAGAAGAAGAAGAAGAAGAAGAAGAAGAAGAAGAAGAAGGAAAGAAAGAAAGATCTACTTTCATGAAAGACTATTTAAAAAAAAAAACATGGAGAAAATGTGCCAAATATGCAAGTTGGAGTTGGTATTGGGAATCAATTATAAGATGTATTTTCTTTCTCCTTTCTAGGTCTTTCATAGTGTGTATGTTTTTACTTATGTCTTTGTGTATGAAACCAAAAAATAAATAAATAATAATTCAGGTGAGGAATGAAGGCACGCAGAGAATCAATGGAGCAAAAGAAACGGTTCTTTTCTTAATGGTTAAGAGAACATGCTGTTCTAGAGAATCCAAGGTCAGTTCCCAACATTCAGGCAACTCACAAGCGCCTGTAACTGCAACTCCGGGAGGATCAGATGCTGCTAGCTCTGGAGGACACCCACATACCCACATGCACACATGTATGTGCACACACACTTAAAAATAATAAACTTGGCTGGTGAGATGGCTCAGTGGTTAAGAGCACTGACTCCTTTTCTAAAGGTCCTGAGTTCAAATCCCAGCAACCACATGGTGGCTCACAACCACCCGTAATGAGATCTGACGCCCTCTTCTGGTGCGTCTGAGGACAGCTACAATGTACTTATGTATAATATTAAGTAAATCTTTAAAAAAAAATAAATAATAAACTTTAGTTGGGCATAGTGTTACACCCCTTCAATCCCAGCACTTGGGAGGCAGAGGCAGGTGGATCTCTCTGAAATCGAGGCCAGCCTGGTCTATGTAGTGAGTTCAGAGAGACAGAGTGAGATCCTTCTCAGGAAATAACAACAACCTTGGTAAAGGAGACTGTCCCTTGTAACTATGTTCCCATGTACACCCATTCTCAAGATACATTTTTAAAAATTATTTTTCATGTATTTTATATACAGGAGTTTACTGTAGCTGTCTTCAGACACACCAGAAGAAGGTATCAGATCCCATTACAGATGGTTGTGAGCCACCATGTGGTTGCTGGGAATTGAACTCAGAACCTCTGAAAGAGCAGTCAGTGCTCTTAACTGCTGAGCCATCTCTCCAGCCCCCTCAAGACACATTATTAACTGTCCTGGTCATGAATGTTTCCAAGATGAGATTTTTTTTCTTTGTTTCTCTCAGCTCTGGTTATCAGAAAACCCATGCCATCCTTTATGGAGGAGTTTGGCCCAGCTAATGCTGGCATTTCCCTTCCAGGGTTCTTCACTCTCAGCTTTGGTTCTGGAGGCATTTCTCCTGGTTCTCCATCTCTGTCTTCAATGAGAGCTGCTGCTATTGAAGCGGTGTTTGGAGCAGGAGCCGCAACAACAGCCTCTGACTTTCTTGATCAGATCCGGAGGATTCGGCTGATGCTTTCTCTGTCTCCCGACCATCTAGGCTCACTCTAGACTTGGAGATCTTATGGGCTTTGTTGGAAGGTCTTCAGCTTCTTCAGCTGTTCTGGGAACTTTTTCCTCCATGATTCCATTGGTTCCGGCTTGCTGCACTGCCTCAGCCAGCTTCCCCCGGATTTCCTGACTGCCATTTCATGCCCTTCTACCTGCCCTAAAGCCATGACACGGACTCAAAACAGCAATGCTAAAAATCAAAACATGTAAAACAATACAATCCAATCATATATTCATCTCATACATGCTACTGAGGGATGATGGTAGAGAAATGCTATAAATCTTTATTTTCACTAATTAAACCATTACGTTTCTGTAAGAGCAGAAGATTTCATGGACAGCAAAAACGCTTCAATTTATAACTCGTGATTGTCTAGAAACTGAGCAGAAGAAGTGTTTGTCACGAGGACATGAGTAATGCAGTGCGCATGCTCTGCCTTGAGAGCTAAGGCCGCTGTGAGCTGCACCGCAGAAGGCTTGGGCTGAGCATTGTTAGAAATTTCTTGCATTCACCCCATGGTGGTTTCAATAAGAAGGTTCATATGTCTGAATGCTTAGGGAGTGGCATTATTTGAAAGAATTCAGAGGTATGGCCTTGTAGGAGGAAGTGTGTCACTGGGGTAGGCTTTGAGGTTTCGGAAGCCCTGTGTCTCTCTCTTCTTGCTGCCTGTGGACCCGGATGCAGAACTCTCAGCTACCTCTCCAGCACTATGTCTGCCTGCCTTCTGCCACACTCCCCACCATGATGATAATAGACTAAGCCTCAGAAACAGTAAGATAGCCCCATTTTTTTTTAAAATAAGAGTTCTTTCTTTTACAAGAGTTGCTGTGGTCATGGTATCTCCTCACAGCAATGGAACACTAACATACCCTGGTTTTGTCAAAAATTTCACAACCACCACATTCAGTCACAGGACTGGCAAATCTTTATAATATGTAGTATTAAACAGTGAAAATAATAAGGCGGAGCTGGAGAGATGGTTCAGTGCTTCAAAGCACTGACTGCTCTCTCAGAGGACCAACATCCAGTTCTTAGCATTGTGAACTACATAGTTCACAATGGCTTGGAACTCCAGTTCCAGGGGATCTAACACTCTCTTCTAGCCTGCCTGGGCACTGGGCACATAAGTGGTGCACAGACATACACACAAATAAAATACTCATGTACATAAAACAAAAATAATGCTTTAAAAAAAGGAAAGAATATGGGTCTAAAAGATGGCTTGGGTGCATGCCAACTGACAACATGGCTTCAGTCCCAGGAACCCATAATACACTCCTCATGTTGTGGGAACCCCCAACCATAACATTATTTTTGTTGCTACTTTGTAACTGTAATTTTGCTACTATTATAAATTGTAATCTGAATATCTGTGTTTTCTAGTGGTTTTAAGGTAACCCCTGTGAAAGGGTGGCTGGACCCTCCTTCAAAGTAGTTGTAACCCACAGGTTGAGAATCTCTGCAATAATGGAAGGAGAGAATCAACTTCCATAAGTTACCCTCTGACCGCTTCCATACTGTGGCATGTGTTTGTCCTCTCATATCCACACATACAAATAAAATGTAATTAATAATAATAACAAAAAAGAGGACTAAGCACTCAAGAGGCAGAAGCAGGTAGATCTCTGTGTGTTCAAAGCCAGCCTAGTCTCTTAGTGAGTTCCAGGCCAGTCACAGCTATATAGTAACATTGTGTCAAAAACAAACAAGCAAGCGAACAAAACAAAACAAAACAAAAACAGATGGATCTGTGTGAGTTCAGGACCATCCTGATCTAGAGAGTCATTTCCAGGCTAGCCAGGGTTACATAAGGAGACCCTGTCTCATAAAGACAAAAGGTAAAGAAAGGGGAAAAAATGTACTGAAATTTTAAGCCTTTGGCAGTATCCTTCATAAGAAATCTCTGGTGCTGGGCTGGAGTGAAGGCTCAGTGGATAAGAGCACTGGCTGCTCTTCCTGAGGGCTGGGGTTCGACTCCCAGCACCCACATCAGAAAGATCATAGGATATCTGATACCTTCTGACTCCCAGCACCCACATCACAAAGATCATAGGATATCTGATACCTTCTGCTCTCTCCAGACACCACACCTGCACTAACATGCTCCTATCTACAAACATCTACCTGTGTAAAGTTAAATAGTAAAAGAAGGAATCCTCTGTACCAACTCTGAAACAGAAACACAACTAGGAACAGTTTCTCAGCACCAATTTGTATCGCTTCAGAAATCAGTTCTTTTGATGTTCATCAAAGTAGCCACTTAGAAACAATCAGTTTTTAAAAAGAACACAGAGTACTTCTAAAAAGATTTATTGCCAATATGGATTTCCTTTTTTAACTTAATGACTCACCAGCCAAATCCTCTAAAACTGGAAGTCTTCCTACCGTGCAAGGTGGTCAGTTCGTCGCTGTTCTGCTCTCTTGTGTGGCATCGGAAGAAGCTGTCGTGTCGACCTGTTAATTAGGAATCACTGAGAACCCAATTTTCCTATTGATGGTGCCTAACCATGAGTTAGGAGTTGAGCTGTGGGGGGACCTTTGCTGTGCTAAACCTCTAGGACTGAGCCTGCTTCATGGGGAGTAGCAGTGGTCAAGCGGGGTGGTGGCAGGGACCCTTGAGTGGCCAGCCTAATTCCATAACCATAGCAACAAGGGTTGATGCTTTCAAGTGTGTGAGTACTGCTAGAGCTCTTGCATGTACCACTCACACAAAAGAAGACACTCTGGAAAAGAAAGTCATTATTTATTAATAATTAATATTCTTAACAATAATTATTCTAAGACAACTGTCTTAGGCAGTCAGGCTAACCTTGAACTGCTAATCCTCCTGCCTCCACCTCTCAAGTGTTAGGATTACAGGCATATGTCACCATATACTTATCTACCTATCTACCTGTCTGTGTGTATGTCTGTGTATGTCTGTCTGTCTGACTTTCTGTCTGTATCATCTATCTATCTATATCTGTATCTACCCATCTATCTATCCACCCACCTTCGCCCCTACCTCCCTCTTCTCCCCTACCTCCCTATCTACCTACCTGCCTGCCTGTGCCTCTCTGTCTGTCTGTTTTGTTAGTCTCCTACAGCACATGCTGGCCTCTGTACTTGCTATTGTTCCCAAGGCTGTCTGTGAACTCCTACTTCTCCTTCCTCCATCTTCTAAGAGCTAGGAACACAAGCATGCAACATCACACCTAGCTAGAAGGTTTTCGCTTTTTTTTTTTTTAAATCTGCTTACAAAGCTGCATGTTCTCTTATGACACTTTCCTACATACTTAGGTTGTATGTATGTATGTAACTTAGGTTAGAGGCTGACCCTACTCTTATATTTTTGGTTGTGAGCCTAACCTTTAACAGCTGAGCCATCTCTCCAGCCCCTGACCCTACTCTTATTCCCTCCTGTGCTGCATCTGTCTGCACCTGGCCACTGCTTAAGCCCCTCCCCTTGCAACACCCAGCCCCTGCTTAAGCTCCTCCCCTTGCAGTTTCCCCTCCCACTCATACCACATGTTCTCTGGTATTCTCCCTTTCCTTTCTCTGAAGGCCTCTGTCCCCTTCTCCTGGTCCCTTCCTATTCCTCTGGCTTCTATTACATAAATTTATTCCCACATAAACACACACGCGCACGCACGCGCACACACACACACACACACACACACACAGAGAGAGAAAGAGAGAGAGAGAGAGAGAGAGAGAGAGAGAAAATCTGTATATGATAGAGAACATGCAATATTTGTTTTTCTAGACCTGGGTTACCTCACTTGATAAATTATTGTCCAGTTCTATCCACTTGTCTACAATTTACTATTAAAAATATCTATTTTATTTTGTGTATATGAGTGAATTCTACATGCCGGTATGTGCACTGTGTGCATGTCTGGAGTTCACAGAGGCCAAAAGAGGATGTCAGATGCCCTGGAACTGGAGTTACAGATGGTTATGAGCCACCATGTGGGTTCTGGGAACCAAATTTGGATCCTCTCCAGCCCCTCATCATTCTTTACTGTGTAAAGAATTTCATTTCATTTTCCATTCATCTACTGTTTCCATTTCCTCACTATTGAGAGTAGAGCAGCAGTGAACATGGACATGAACATGTCTGTAGCCGCTTGTGAAGACATGCCGAGACATGGTACATCTGAGTTATACCGTTGTTCAAGTCTTAGATCATGAAGAATGTCTACACTGACTTCTATAGAGGTTCCAACAGTCCCTACTCTCACATCAGTAAGTAGGGATTGCCCTCCTCTGCATCCCCTCCAGCACTTGATATTAATTATTTTCTTGATAATAGTCATTCTGACAGGTCAGATGACATTTTAAGGTAGTTTTAGTTCACATTTCCATGATGGTTAACGTTGTTAATACTTTAAAGAATACTTATTGGACATTTCTATTTCTTCATTTGGAGATGCTTTGGTCAACTCTTTGGCTCACTTTTTCACTGGGTTCTTTGTTGGTGATTTAAAAAAAACGATTTATTTATTTTGTTATTTTATGGGTATGAGTATTTTGGATAAATGTATGTGTGCCCACCTGGTGCCTGGTACCCTCAGAGGTCAGAGGAAGGTGTTGGATCCCATGGAACTAGAGGAACAGATGGCTGTGAGCTGCCCTCTGGCATTTGTATGCTATTATGCTATATGACTTGCCAAGATATGGCTTGCCATGTTCAGCCTGGGCTGCTTGTACTCTGACTGGCCAGCCCTCATGGCCATTTCTCATGATCCCTTACTCAGTGTCTTTTCCACTCTTCAACTTCTCTTTCCTCTCCCCTTGTGGTCCTCCTCAGACCCCAAGCCAGGGAACAGAAACCCCACCTACCTCTCTTCTGCCCAGCTATAAACTGTAGGCATCTTTATTCAACCAATAGTTTTAAACTTAAGGAGCGAGGTTATATAGCATCACTTGGTGTATGTGAGGATTCCAGAGTCCCTGGGGGCAACCAGCCTTTGGTGGCCAGTATTTAGCATTACATTACATTAAATGTCCTTAACTACTGAGCCAACTCTCCAATCCTTTGATTTCTTTGATTTCTTAATCAGTGTTTTGCGATTTTATTTTTATTCTAGATATTATTCCTTTGTCAGATGGATAAAGAGGTGCTACTGATGCATAAGAAATTACTTCTAAAAGTGTTGACTCCTGGACAGGAAAGGCTGGAAGCTGGGCAATTCTGTTTGGGCAGAACCCTGTGTGCTTCTATCTGTAGTCTGGGCTCTCCTGCTTTCTCTATGGACATGGCAGGGTAGTCATGTGGCTGCTCTCTTCTGCAGGATGATCATTTACGATCAAGTTTTCCACGGATTCAAGAGCACAGAGCCACCTCCATCTTTCCAAAGGCTTTGGCCTGAATTGGCACAACCTCTTGTTGGTTGAATTCTAGCCAGGGAGATGGCTTATGCAATCCCAGCACATCTGAGGCCAGAGAGAATTGCTAGATTTCCAGAAGCACAAGGCCTGGGCTAATGCTCCGCTGTTCTTTACCCTGTGTAGTTTCACCTAGATTCCTAAACTTACTGACTCGAGTAGAAAGAAAGCTTACATGACAGGGAGTGGAGTGTTCCTCTCCCAGCTTATTTTCTTAACACCCCCACTCTCCTGCCCCACCCCCTCCTCTGCTGGAAACCCCACCCCCTGGTCATCCACTTTCCCCTTCTCTGGTTTCATTTTCACTTCTGGACACAACCTCCATATTTTCCATTTACTGTAAATCCCAGCACTCTGGAGACTGAGGCAGGAGACTTGCTGTGAGTTTCAAGCCAGCCTGAGCTACAGAGTAAGTTAAGTTAGTCTGGGCTACAAAGCAAGACTGGACTCAAAGGTTTTTTTTCTGTTTTGTTTTGTTTTGTTTTGTTTTGTTTAAATCCCATTTATAGACACTGAGCATGCAAAAACAAAGTATTTGAAAGAAAGTAGAGGAATAATAGGGTATTCAGTTAACAGTTCAGAGATGATTCACTTGGAAAACAAAATAAAATTTGAAAGTCAAGAGTGCTAGTTTGTAAACCTAGCAGGAGGATCAGGCATTTAGGTTATTCTCAGCTACTTAAGGTGTTGAAGGCCAGCCTGAACTACATGAGACTAGGTGGGACTTACAGAAGTGTACCACCAATCTCACTAATGAGGTCACATATGAAACACATACACATACACACACACACACACACACACACACACACACACACACACACACACGCAATTTATTTATGGTGAGGATATGGATTTTTGAGACAGGGTCTCGAATAGGTCAGGCTGGTCTCAAACTCCTATGATGGTTTGTTTTGATTGGTGCTTTGATAGGACCTAAAATCACCTAGAAGGTGGAACTCCTAGTGTGGGGCCATAACGGCCCAGGGTTAAGAAGGAAGGATCCAGAGAACTTCAACACTGGATACTTCAAACTTCAGGAGGCAGGAGCTGGCCACTTCCCTGCTCCCATCCTGGCATGATAAAGCCAGCTCCCCCACTAGCAACCCTAATAATAATTTATTACCCTGACAGTTATCAGGCTTCGCTTCTTGTTTGACCTTGTAAGGTTCCTCCCTCCCTGCAGAGACTCTACAGCCCCTGAGTATGAAGATGAAGCATCATCCATCCCCTACTCCCCTCCTGCCCTGGCCAGTGGTGCCCAGCCACATAAGCCTTGCCCCAGAGACACTGGCCACCTCCCCAGGAGCATACATACCCGCTTTATCCCCCCAATAAATGAACCAGTTCCCTGAAGCTGTTCCCAGGGGTGTCCATTGCCCACACACTTGTCAGTGATCAAGCTCCTGCACTGCAGTCATCCAGGCCTGGCTAAGCTTCTGGCCCTCCAGTCCAGCTCAGTGCACAATGGGCTTGGCTACCCTCAGACAGCACCCTAGCATGGCTGTGTGTGGTGTGGGGTGTGGAGGTGTGGGGGGTTCTTGGTTATTTTATTATGTGGGAAGACACATCTTAATTGTGGCTGGACTATTACTTAGACAGGATCCTGAACTGTGTAGAGGGGTTGCTAGGCAGCAACAAGCATGCATTGCTTTCTTTTTTCTGAGACTTAATGCTGGGAGCAAGCAAAAGAAACTTTTTCTAAGTACTACCATTTCATTTTCAGAAACTAAATTCAAGGTCCCAGGCCGTAGGGGAGCTGGGGACTTCCCTATAGAGGAACAGCTTGTGATATAAACAGCTGTCTGAGTCCAGATATCTCAGGGGCAACTGGTAAGGAGACAGTTGTCTGAATCCAGTCATCTCAAGGACAACTTCTCCATGTTGCTGGCAGGGTCACACAAGCTTAAGTTCCCAGGCTTAGGAACAAACTCCTATCCCACTCCTCCAATGCCTTTTTAAACAAAGAATATAGAAATGGCTGTTATCTAAACCAGAGTACATAAGTTATAAAAACACATAACCAGTTGCCTGTTTTGCCCTAGTTAACTACATGCAGCTGATCTGCTCCTTTGTCTCCTTATTCCGCTGAGCTCCAGACAGAATGTCTAGGAGAATGAAGGACCTTGAAGCCAGGTGTCTAGTTTCCAACGGATACTACCTCGATAAACCCATACTGTTAAAATACAATTGGATAACACTGCAGCTTCCCCAGCTTCCCCCTCACCTTGTGTTCTCATCCTTTAAAGATGTTGTACAGTCCCCCTTTAGGGATGCAGTTGAGATTCTCGCACTGGGCGCCTCCTTGAGCACTCAGAAAATGAAGCCTTCATTTTTAAGCTTTGGTATCTGGAGTTTTCTTGGCTTAAACCCTGATGAACCCAACAAATGTGACCAGCTGCTTCAATTAACAGCTGCCTTGACTTCCCCTGCATGGTGGGCCAGACCTTCAACCATGAGGTGAAGTGAACCCTTCCTCCTTACGCTGCCCTAGCAGAGTCTTTTATCACAACAACAGAACAAAGCCGAGACATCTCCCTATGTCTTGTGGATCAGGATGTGAGCTCTCCACTGCTGCTCCAGCACAGTGGCCTCCTGCCTGTTGCCTTGCTCTCTGCTGTGATAGTAATGGAGTCCTGTGCCTCTGGAGCTATCAAGGCCCCAAACCCTTCCTTCTAAAAGTTTCATGGCATTGAATCACAGCAGTAGGAAAGAAACTAATGCACTTTCTTATTGGGAGGAACTTAAACTCATGATCCTTCTTCCTCTGCCTCCCAAGAGCTGACGTCTCAGGCAGGCCTGTCCAACTAGCTTTTCTTTTCATTAAAATTTATCTTATTATTATTTTCATGTGTATGAGTGTTTGCCTGCGTATAAGTATGTGTACCATGTTCGTGCCTGGTTTCTGAGGATGCCAGAGGAGCATGTCCAGACTGGAACTGGAGAACAACTGAACCCAGGGCCTTTCAGGAGCAACAGGTGATCTCTTAACTGTTAGACCATCTGTGGGTATTCTCTCCCCTCCACTCAGTGTGTGTGTGTGTGTGTGTGTGTTTCTGTCTCTGTCTCTCTGTGTGTCTTTCCATCTCTCTGTGTTATGTGTCTTTCTGTTTGTCTTTATGTCTCTGTCTCTGCCTCTCTCTTTCTCTGTTTCTCTCATATTCCATAATGTTCTTCACTAGCTTATCTTTTTGCAGTTGGAATTTTTTTTTAAAGATTTACCTCTTATTTTAAAAAATATGTATTTTTATTTTATGTGTGAGTGTTTGCCTGCATGGATGCTTGTGCACCACATGCATGCAGTGTGTGAAGAAGCCAGGAGGGACATCAGATTCCCTGGGACTGGAGGCTCTATGTAAGTGCTGGAAATTAAACCTGTGTCCTTTAAAAGAACAGGTAGTGTTCTTAACAGCTAAGCCATCTCTCCAGCTCTTATTTGGCTTTTAATCATGTGTGTGTGTTGTGTTTATTATATGAGGGTTTATACACGTCTGTGCAGGTACCTTCAGAGGCCAAAGACATTGGATACTGGGGAACTGGAGTTACAGAAGGCTGTTAGAAACAAACTCGGGAGGGCAAGCAGTATCTTAAGCACTGAGCCACCCATCCTCCCGGAAGACTTTTTATTTTTACCACCAAACAACTCTCTCTGCCCTTGATAATGGCTGGTGTTATTCTTAAGCTTCTTCTAGTTCTTTTATATTTTCAAGGGACAAAGTCCATGAAATATTTATTCATCATAAAACATTCAAATGGAGGTAGGGCTGAATAGATGGCTGAGCAGTTAACAGGACCCAGGGTTGGTTCCCAGCACCCATTTTACATGGCTCACAACTACCCATAACTTCAGCCCCAAGGGCTTTCATGCTCCTAGCCTCCTCAGGTATCCCCAGTATAACATGGGTGCGTGCACACACACTTAAAATATCCAAGAGCCTCTGTGAATATATTAAGTTAGTAGAGTGCTTGCCTAGTGACCTAGGGCTTGCTATGATAAACACTATGACTAAAAGCAACCTGAGAGGAAAGGGTATATTTCAGCTTACAGTTTATAATTCATTATGAAGAGAAGTCAGGACAGGAAGTTGGAGGCAGGAACTGGAGCAGAGGCCATGGAGGAACGCTGCTTACTGGGTTGCTCCTCATGGCTTGCTTAGTCTGCTTTCTTATACGTCTGTCTTAGTCAGTACTGCTGTGAAAGACACCATGACCACAGCAAGTCTTACAAAAGAAAGCATTTAATTGGGATTGGCTTACAGTTTTAGAGATTTAGTTTCTTATCATCATACTGGGGAGCATGTCAGCACTCAAGCAGATGTAGCTGAGCGTTCTACGCCCAGACTCACAGGCAGCATGAAGAAAGAGACACCGGGCCTGGCTTAGGATTTTGAAACCTCAAGGACCACCCCCACTGAAACACTTCCTCAATAATTCACATCTACTCCAATAAGGCCACACCTTCTAATCCTTTTCAAATAGTGCCACCCCCTAATGACGAAGCATTCAAATATTTGAGCTCATGGAAGTCGTCATTCTTATTCAAACCATCACAGTGTCTCAGAATCACCTGCTCAGAAATGGCATTGACCTCAGTGGACTTGGTCCTCTCATATCAGTCAGATGGGAGAACTGCCTCACTTTCTAGATTTGAAGTTCCCTCTTCCCAGATGACCCTGGCTTGTGTCAGTCTGACAGATAGCTAACCACCACCATACCTAATATTTGTGAAGTCTAGGATCCACTACCAAGCACTGCATAAGGTATGGTATTAGGTGCATAGTGGGGAGCATAGCCACTTTCCAAACCCTACGTAAGCAGGCATAGCATTCTACATCTAATATCCTAGCACTTGGGAGACAGGAAGGAAGGTCAGGAGTTCAAGGTGGTCCTCAGCTAATCTGGGATACATGAGATCCTGTCTCAATAAATAATAAAATGTACTGGGGCCAGGTGCTTCTCAATAACAGGCACACCGCCCTGTTTTTATATAATTATATTAAAAAGCATATAAAATAATGAGTTTTAGATGACGCTTTCATTCATGTGAACTGTTGTTCTCATTTTCTATAATTAGCCTCATTTTCTATAATTATCTTCAAAGATATTTTCAGTCAGTTCCCTTGACACAGTTTCCAGAGAAGTCCTTGCCAGAGGCTGAACTTGATTTGACTTGAGAATCTACATATGGCTCCTGTTCTTAAATTTTCTTTTAAAACATTTTTTTCACATTTGTGTGTGAGCATCTATGTGCATGGAAGTAAGCACACACATGTGCCACAGAGTTCACATGCCAGTCAGGTTACCCCTTGCAACATGTGAGTCTCAGGGCTGGACCCCTGGTCACCAGGCTTTCTAGCAAGTCCCTTCATGGTTGAGTCATTTCACTGTCCAGCTTTCAAAGGTTACAATCCAAACAAGACAAGTATCACATGATATCATCATCTTTCCATTGTTGAATATTTATTGGGAGGGTGCCAGGCACTGTGCTGGGTATGTGGAGGTGCAACTAAAAGGTGGTTTGTAATGTTAAGATGCATTGGACAATAAGAAACACATTCTGAGCACCTGGCATGGTGACACACGCTTGTAATCCCAGCTCTGGAAAGGAAACAAGGCTACACAGAAAGACAGGTGCTGCCTTCAAAAGAATCAGTCAACTGATCTCTCAAGAGGCAAGCAAAACATTTAAAAATATTTTTTTTTTTTACTTTCAGGGTTTAATTTTTTAATTTTTTGGGAATTTCATGGAGTACTGTATTCACAGTATTTACTCCCCTCCCCTCCAACTTCTCAAGCTCATGTCTCTTCTTTACTTTTATTGTTGCTACACAAATGTAACTTACTGAGTTCATTTAGTGTGGCTTGAAGGTACTTGGATTTAATAACCCATCAGGTGTTGGGGATTGGTTCTAATGTATGTCCAAATGTTGAAGGTCCTTGTCCTCAATTGGTTTTTAACCAATCAATTAAGATGCCATCAGCCAATGGCTGAGCAAAGGGAGACCCTTTGATTTAATCTGAGGGTGGGACCCTTTGATTTGTGAGGATGCAAAAGAGAGGAAGAGATGAGACTCAGGAGCTGCAGGAAAGAAAGGCAACCAGCCAGGTGAGAATTCAAGTGGGTGGCCACTTCCCCAATTGGCCTGGGGTAGCAGAAAGAGGATTAGAATTGCCCAGCCTTGACATTAATCCTAGCATTTCAAAATTAGGCTAAGGTGTGTGCCTTTCATTGAGGATCAGAAGAATTCCTGGGCGGGTGGCTGGAAGCACGTGACCCAGCACCCACTGGGAGCACTAAATGGTGTAGCCCAAACTCACCTCAACAATCAGGGAACTCATTCATGCAAAGACCTGGTGCTTCCACCCATAGCAGCAGTTGCTTGCCTTTGGTGATCTCTTACTGAACCAGTCATCATCATGGTTCATAGCTTTACAGTTAGGTAGGATCACAGATTGTTCCTCTCCTTTGGTAGCTTACATAACATTTTCAGAATGTTCATTGGAAAGGAAACTTCTAGGTCAGTTCTAGCTCAATTCCAGCAACTCCTGTGTCCAGAATATTGTAGTGGCTATTCCCAGTTGTCAACTTGACTATATCTGGATTGAACTACAATCCAGAATTAGAAGGCTCACCTGTGACCCTAATCTGGAGGCTGGGAGATACAAGTTTC
>NW_022196896.1:4588753-4597544 GCF_008632895.1 Mastomys coucha
GAGGCATAGTGGCTATGAATTCCAGAAGATTAAGACAGGGAGATCTCTGAGTTCAAGGTCATCTGGGACAAAGCAAGTCCCAGATCCAGAGGCATGGTGGCACACACCTTTAATCTGGGGTACACCTTCTGCTGGAGACCTACATAAGGATGTTGGAAGATTAATGCAAATATGTAGTGTCTTCAACAATCTGGTCTTACTTTGGGTTGTTTTCTTAACTCTTTGTTTTCTGAGTTCTTTGCATATTCTAGATATTAATCATCTGTCAGCTTTATGCAGCTAGCAAAGGGTCTCTTCCTCTCTGGGGCTCTCTCTTCTCTTCACTGCTCCCTGTGCTGTACAGGATCTTTTAAGTTTTATGAAGGTTCATTTGTCAATTGTCATCCTTAATTCCTGAACAGACAGAGTCCTACTTATAAATTCCTTTCCTGCCCATGTTTTCTTCTAGAAGTCTTAGGGTTTCTAGTCAGGTTTCACATTAAAGTCTCCAATTCACTTAGAGTTGATTTTTGTGCAGAGTAATAGATATAGATATAATTTTATTTTTCTTCTAAATTTGGACACCCCATTTTCCCAACACCATTTGTTGAAAATGCTTTTTTCCCCCCAGTGTGCATTTTTGGCATCATTCATACACCAGTTGGTGAGCTATACAGGTCTAATTCAGTGGTAGAGTATATGTCTAGCATGCACCAGGCCCTGGGTTTGATTTCCAGTATGAAGAAAACCTAACAAGAGTATATTTAAGTCAGGTGTGTTAATTCATACCTGCAATTTCACTCCTACTGGAGATCAGAAAGATTGCTGTAAGTTTGAGAGCAGACACATAGTAAGCCTGTGTGTCACAATTTAAAAAAGAAATGTGTATGGCTGTTTTGCCTGCATGTATGAATGTGCATCTTATACATTCCTGGCACACACAGATGTCAGAAGAGGAGTCTAGTCCCCTGATGGTTGTGAGCCACTATGTGGGTGCTGGGAACTGAAACCAGGTCTCCTGACAGAGCAGACAGTGCTCTTAACCTTTGAGTCATCTCTCTTGTCTTAATTGTTCCTTAGTGCAATAGCCATGACCAAGGCCCTTCTTACAGAAGAAAGCACTTATTTGGAGGTTTATTTACACTTTCAGAAGGTTAGTCTAGGACCATCATGGCAGGAGGTGCGGAAGGCAACAGGTAGACATGAGGCTGAGAGCTTGCATCCTGGTCTGCATTCAGGCAGAGAAAGACACTGGCCTAACATGGGCTTTTGAATATTCAAAGCCCACCCTCAGTGACACACTTCCTCCAACAAAGCCATGGTTCCTAATCCTTCCCAAACAGTTCCACTAATTTGGGAACCAAGCATTCAAAATGTTATGAGCCTATAGGGGCCGTTCTCGCTCAAATCACCATACCCCCCTTTAAAATCATTTAATTAATTAATTACAATGATTCGTGTATCAGGAATGCTCTTGAGTGGTAGCAGCGAGTGATGCTTGTCAGACACTGTGCTGTGTGGTCATATGCGGATGTTGGAGAAGCTTGTTGCTATTCTTTTGACTTCACATATGAGGAACATGAAGTATGAAAGCTTGCAAACTTTCCCAACATCCATGCTAACAGAAAAAGGGGAGGAAAAAGGAGAAAGAAAGGAAGGAAAGAACAAAGGAATGAAGGAAGGAAGAAGGGAAGGAGGAAGGGAGGAAGGAAGAAAGAAAGAAAAGAAGGGAGGAAGGAAAGAAGAACAAAAGAGAGAAAGAAAGAAAGAGAGAGAGGGGGAGGGAGGGAGGAAAGAAAAGAGGGAGGGAGGAAGGAAGGGAGGAAGGAAGGGAGGAAGGAAGGAAGAAAGACAGAAAAGAGAGCTGGGGCTTTCTTACTCCTGCTTCTCTCCTTTGCCCCCTTGCTCCCACCTCTCCCCATTCCCTTCCTCCCTCTCTCCACTTGGTCACTGCCAGCCCCTACTTCTCCACTCTCTCCTTTTCTCGGCTTTTGCTACCCTCTTAACTCCCCTCCCCATGCCCTAAATAAACTCTATTCTGTACTAAAAAACAAACAAACAAAAAGCTGGGGCTATTCAGCGATTGGTAGAAGGCAGAGCTGGGAAGGGAAGATAAAGGTACCACAAGATGGACTTGACGGTAGTGATGTTGGACGGTAGTGAATCGTTAAAAATTTTTGTTGTTGTTTTGAGACAGAAAGGTCAGGAGTTCAAAGCCAACCTGAG
The DNA here is from genome assembly GCF_008632895.1 of Mastomys coucha. NCBI lineage: Eukaryota > Metazoa > Chordata > Mammalia > Rodentia > Muridae > Mastomys > Mastomys coucha. The sequence goes on from NW_022196896.1 coordinate 4,590,959, forward strand.
ATGCATGAGATCCTCTCTCAAAACAGAATAAACAAATCCCCAACATAATTTAAATTACAATTAAATAGGTTTCTAGTCAGGTTTCACATTAAAGTCTTCAATTCACTTAGAGTTGATTTTTGTGTAGAGGAATAGATATAGATATAATTTCATTTTTCTTCTAAATATGGGCACCCCGCTTTCCCAACACCATTTGTTGAAAATGCTGTGTGTTTTAGTTAGGGTTTCTATTGCTGCAACAAAACACCCTGACCAAAAGCAAGCTGGGAAAGGAAGGGCTCATTCAGCGTACACTTCCACATTGCTGTTCATCACTGAAGGAAGACAGGACAGGGACTCAACCCGGGCTCCAATCTCAAGGCAGGAGCTGATGCAGAGGCCAGGGAGGGCGCTGCTTACTGGCTTGCTCAGCTCGCTTTCTTATAGAACTCAGAACCACCAGGCCAGAGATGGCACCACCCACAATGGGCTGGGCCCTCCCACACTCGTCACTAGTTTTAAAAAGGCCCTATAGTCCAAGATAATAGAGACATTTTCTCAACCAAGTTTCCTTCCTTTTAAATAATTCTAGTTTGTGTCAAATTTGCATGAACTAGCCAGCACACTATGTTATGTATAATGGCGAACTGGGAACTCCCTGTGTAGACCAGGCTGGCCTTGAACTCCTAGAAAGCCACTTGCCTCTGCTTCCCAGGTGCTAAGAATAAAGGTGAGCACCACCACACTCAGCCATTAAAGGGACTGACAAGATGACTCAGTGTGTAAAAGCAATTGCTGGGGGGGCCTTTCATCCTTGGGACTCCAGGTTGGCCTGTGGTCTCCACACACGTTCCTTGATACACAACCCTCTCCCCTCCCTGCTCCCGATACACACATAAACAAACAAATAAATGTAATAATGTTGAATGGGGTTAATAAAAAGACAGCTCAGATGTGGTGGTACATTCTTGTAATACTACCACTTGCAAAATAGAGACAGAAAGGTCAGGAGTTCAAAGCCAACCTGAGATACATGAGATCCTCTCTCAAAACAGAATAAACAAATCCCCAACATAAATTAAAATTAAATAGAAAAAAGGGAAAATATAGCTGGGTGCCATGTGCAGTCTTGTAATCTTAACATTTAAGAGGCAAAAGGCAAAAGAATTGGCATGAGTTTGAGGCCATCTCAGGGTACCTGTCAAGCCCACTAGCAACTGGGCTACATATTGAGAACCTGTTTCAAAACCAAGAGATAAAAAAAAGTAACGTGTAAATCACAGACAACTAAGTTTACAAGAGGGGACATCCTGTAAGGTTACTCTGAAGGCTCCATAAGATGCTACAGAGGCCCAAAGTAAACCATGGCATGTGATAACAGGAAAGAGGGACAGCCAAATGGACACCCTAGAAAAATTGTCCCACTTCATGTGACACTAGGAAGAGCCAGGGTATGAAGTCTGGAGTATTCTCAGAGGTATGGCTCCAGGAAGACACAACTAAGTTCAGAAGCCTCATGAGAACCAGGTAGGGTAGTCAGTTGGTCCTACATAATTTAAGGGGCTGAGAGGATTGCCACAAGTTGAAGTCATTCAAAACCTGAGAAAAAAAAAACAAAAAACAAAAAAAAACAAAAACCAACCTAACAAACAAAAAACAGTGGGCAACGCGTGAAACCCGTAACTTAGGAGAGCACCAGGATAGAAGAGGCCGGAAAATGTTTGGCATCATCTTCCCTTAACTTAGGCTTGACCCATTCTGAGGGAGACTTTGGGTTGGCCTGCCACTGCTTTGTTCTAAAAGCACTTCCGCCTGCCGATCAACTTCAATTCTTAAGTTTCGCAACACAGTGTAAGCCTGGAAAATTCATGGACTGCTCTCCATCCTGAATAATGATTACAAAGTAACTTCTGAGTAGGGATTGTGACTCAGCCAAGCTCACCTCCGTCCCCTCGCGGACTTTCAAGGGTCCACGTAAATCCTGCCAACACAGCATGCCAATCAATCATTGCTCAGTCTCAGTCACACCTCAGTTTTGTGGTGATGACAAAGTGTGAGAGTCTGGCAGGATGGGTCACATGCGCGTTTAGCTCCGCCTTTTCCGGCCAGCAACCTTCAGGCCTTCCAGCTGTCTGCTTATGTTGGTATTAAAAGCAGCCACACCCCTGCAGTAAAGCACGTCCCACCAGCTGGCGGAGGGGAGGGAGACGTGAGTAACTACACACTGGACTTTGCCAGGAAGGGAAAGAGCAGGTGCTGGCCAAGAAGTGTTGCAATTCAGGAAATTTCTGGCCTTGGGCAAGCTGCCGACATCCCCTGCAGTGTAGTAGCCTAGCTTCTGGTTTGTTTAACTCACACTGGAAAGACGTAACAAGTGACCCAGTTCTTTCTCAGTGGACTTTAATTCCTCCGTGTGCCCTCAGAGGATTCCTTTTTTTTTTTTTTTTTAAGATTTATTTATTATTATACATAAGTACACTGTAGCTTGTCTTCAGACGCACCAGAAGAGGACGTCAGATCTCATGACGGGTGGTTGTGAGCCACCATGTGGTTGCTGGGATTTGAACTCACGACCTTCGGAAGAGCAGTCGGTGCTCTTACCTCCTGAGCCATCTCACCAGCCCCCTCAGAGGATTCTTGACAACTAAAAATCACTACTCACTGCCACTTTAGCTTTACGTTGACTTTAAATTTCAAATATGTCATTTCAAGATTCCAGTTTGGGTGTAGTCTCTCTCTCTCTTTCTCTCTCTCTCTCTCTCTCTCTCTCTCTCTCTCTCTCTCTCTCTCTCTCTCTCTCTCTCTCTCCACAACCCCCTCTCTCTCTTGGTCTCTCTCTCCCCCATCTCTTCCTTATTCTTTTCCCTCTTTCCTGTTTTTCTTTTTAAGCAGAGTTGGCCTTTATTAAGAAATTTAGCTAACCATTGTAGCACATACCTATAATCCCAATGCTCAGGAGGAAGGTAGGGGATTCAACATTATTATCTGCTACAAAGGAATCTTGAGACCGCCTGGACAACCTGGGGGGTTGGGGGGAGGGAGAGGAAGAGAGGGAAGAAGAGGACGAGGGGGAGGAGGAGGAGGAGGAAGAAGAAGAAATAAAAAGTGAAAGAAAAAAAAAGACACCAAACAAAGAAAAACCAAAACAAACAAACAAACAAAACAGGGTGGACTGGACGCAGTTAAGGGTGCCTGTATTAGTCAGGGTTTGTATTCCTGCACAAAACATCATGACCAGGAAGCAAATTGGGGAGGAAAGGGTTTATTCAGTTTACACTTCCACATTGCTGTTCACCAAAGAAAGCCAAGACAGGAACTCATAAAGGGCAAGAACTCAGAGGCAGGAGCAGAACTCAGGATGCAGAGGCCATTGAGGGGTGCTGCTTACTGGCTTGCTTTCCCTGACTTGCTCAGTTATAGAACTACCAGCCCAGGGATGGCATCACCCAGAATGGGCTAGGCCCTCCCCCTTGATCACTAATTAAGAAAATGCCTTACAGCTGGATCTCATGGAGGCATTTCCTCAAGGGAGGCTCCTTGCTGTCTGTGATAACTCCAGCTTGTATCAAGTTGACACACAAAACCAGCCAGTACACTCACACACCCACTCCCCTGTTTAAAAATTTTAAATGAGCTTAAAGAAAGGAGTGTACACACCCAGGTGTGGTTACAGGCTTCTCAGGACTGAGTCAGCATTTTGTTGCTAGTGTTTTATTTGGAGAGCAGGGGGTGGAGTGGGGGGAAATTTTATTGTTGTCGTTTTAAAGATTTACTTTTAATTATGTGTGAATCTGTGTGTGGGTATGGGTGGGTATCTGCAGAGGCCAGAAAAGGGTGTCAGATACCCTGGGAACTGGAGTTAGAGGCAGATATGAGCTGCTCAAAATAGACGCTAGGAACCAAACTAAGGTCCTCTGTAAGAGCAGCTCAGGCCCCGACTGTCCTAGAGTGGAGAGATCAGACAGGCTTAGAACAGAGGTCTACGTCAAAAAGCTTACTAACGTCTCTTCCTTTCACTATCTCTTCCATGGAAAGGGAATCATAACTATACTTTGTCACAAAAATGTTTGTCATAAAAATATGGAGCAAATTAAATAAGAATTTAGTAATTCTTTGGGGTTTGTGTTTTGTTGTTTTGTTTTGAAATTGGGTCTCAATATGTAGCTCAGGCTGGTCTTGAACTTGAAATCCTCCTGACTTAGCCTCTTAGATGCTGGAAACACAGGTGTGCAGAGCCATTCCTAAAGCATAAAGATTGTATTATTTCGTGTGTGTGTGTGTGTGTGTGTGTGTGTGTGTGCATACATGCAAGTATGCCTGTGTGTGTCTGTATGTGTGTGCACATGCTACAGGAGGTATGGAGGCCAGGGGACATTGTTGGGTATCAATTCTTGCCTTTTACCGTTAGGCAGGATCTCTCTTTCGTTGTTTGCTGCAGCATAAGACAGGCTAGCTGGCCAGGAGCGTCTGGGGTCTCCTGCCTTCGCTTCTCACCTCTGAAGGAATCTTGTGATTATAAGCACTGGCTGTCTAGGAAGCTTTAGCTGTGTTCTGGGGATCTCAAGTCCTGTCTTCACACTTGTTCACAAAGCCTTTACTCACAGAGCCAATTCTCTGGTCCCAATCATTTCTATTTATCTTTCCTCTTTTTTTTTTTTCTTTTGGCATTGCTGGGGATTGAAACCCTGTTGTATTAATTATTTAATCTCAGTCCAGGGTTTCTATACCACCTTTGATCATTCAGTTCCTAGACAAAAGATACAAAACTTTGTATTTATACAAAGCCTTTAAAGCAGTAGGCCTGGGCAGATAGCTCCCCTCTATATTATTATGTCTACCTCCCTGCCAGTAACCCTGAGCTATGACTAGCCATGTTCCATTTGGGCTGCTCTTAACTCCAAGAGCCCAGCCCTCATGGACATGTTTTCACAACTCACCTACCCTCTCTCCATTTTTTCTCTTTTCCCTCGTGGTCTCCTCAGACCCCGAAGTCCAGGAATCAAAACCCCACCTACCTCTCTTCTGCCCAACTGTAGGCTGTCGGCATATTTATTCAACCAATAGTTCTAAATTAAGGAGCAAGGTCACATAGCAGCACTTGATATATGTGAGGCATTTTGTGCCCAAAGTACACAGGCCTAAGACAGCAATTTCAGAATCTGGCTTAAGGTAGCTTCCCTTCCAAGTCTGTGCAAGAGACAGACATGTTAATAATAGAGCATAGACAAGCATTCACCTGTAAGCCCAGCACATGAGGCAGAGGCTGGAAGATCAAAGTAAGTCTGATTTACATACTGAATTCCGTGTCAGCCAGGGCTACAGGAGCTAGGCATGGTGGCACACACCTTGAATCCCAAAAGTCAGGGCAGAGACAGGTCAATCTTCATGAACTGAAGGCCAGCCAAGCCTACATAGCATGTTCCAGGATAGCCAGGCCTGTATGAGCCAGGTCTCAAAAATCCAAAACCAAAGTACCACCACCCGTCAAAAAGATGGAAACAAAACAAGGGGCTGGGGAGAAGACCCAATGGTCAAGAGCCCTAGCTGCTGTTGCAAAAGACCTGAATTCAGTTCCCAGTGGCATACTGCCCGTCTCAGCAGTTCCACAGGATCAGTGCTCTTTTACCCCAGCCTCTTAAAATTAGGCTAGAATGCTGGTTTCCCACTCAACTTCCAGCTTGTGCTTAAACTGTGCAAGCACTCAGTGGTGCTCAGAACAATGGCCATCTGGAGCCCCTACCCTGGAGGTAAATTCCTGACAAGGTGAGAGAGGAATGGTCTTTCCTGAAGGGCCAAGATTTGGTATCCTAACAAAAGGGATGAGGTAGAAAAAGTCACTAGGAAGCTAGTCATCCGAGCAGGCTTGGAGGATGTTGGGGTGGAACCTCTTCATGGTCAACAGTCTATGAAATAAAGGTTACTAAGGAATGATCAGAGAAAGTCAGACCTGAGTCATCTTCTGAGTATGGATGGGAAAAAGTGGCCTCCAGACTGACCCAATCTCCCAAGCTACCTGAAAAATTAATAGATAGCCATTTGATCTAGGCCCCATGAACCTCATGAGATTGTCACATAGCCAAAGGCCTTCTGGTAAAACACATCGAGTGCCTCTGAGGAGCTTCACTGAGTTCCTTTCTGTAAAAGCCAAACAGACTTACCAATCACTTGGAGGGACTCTGACTTGAAAGGAAGGTTTCTGTTCTCATGAGAGAAGAGAAACTAGTACAGACTCTGTCTGGTGTGTTGGTTGGGGCAGTGCGGTGTCTTTGGCCATTGTCCCCTGTTATCTTTGAAAGTGTACTGGGTGTGCTTTTCAGTGACCTTTGTCTGTCTTCCCACAACACTCTGTGAAGGAGTCCTTTCCAGGGATTACAAGGGATTGGGGGAGGGGATGAGAGAGATTCCAGTAGCAAACAAAATCACATCACAAATTATCAACAAGCAGAGCAGACAGCTTAAAGATGTGTAAGTATGGGGCAGTGCAGCTCTGTGGGACTCGACTTGTGTGAGATCCTGGCTATCAGCTCCTCCCCTACCCCACCCTGAAGGAAGCCGGCCCACAGCTTCACTTCATCCCGTGGGAGCTCCACGAACGGGAACTTGAGGT
>NW_022196896.1:4603624-4610251 GCF_008632895.1 Mastomys coucha
CCCCCCCCCCACAAGTTAAACTCAACAAATCTACCTCAGTGCCAGTGTTTGCATTGGACAAAGAAAACAGGCAAGGAAGGTCAACCTGCTCTTGGGTGTCCTGGAAGGAGCCAGTCCTCAGCCTCAGGGGAGCGGCTCAATAAATAGACAGTTCAGGCTTTGTCCTTGGAAGCTTCAGAGGCTCTCTCATGAATGCTAAGGAAAGGACTATAGCTACTGCGTTTGATACTGATGGGATAGTGTTTGCGTTACTGCTCAACATGACCACTTAAGTGTCTTGGGCCCAAGGCCGGAGAGATGGGCTGGCTCAGTGGTTAAGAACACTTGCTGCTCTTCCAGAGGACTTGAGCTTCATTCTAGAACCCAGATCAGGAGTAAAATATAAAAATAAAATCTTTTTTTTTTTAAAAAAAAAAAAAGTGTCCTGGGAGCATGTGTGCCATGTTTAACCCGGAAGCTCAAGTGTGCTATAGTATTTAGTATACATGAAGTTTTAGTGAGCGAACATTTATAAAATGGTGGTGCGTGTCTTTAATCCCAACACTCAGAACACGGAGGAAGGCAGATCTCTGCGAATTCAAGGGCAGCCTGCTCTACAAAGCAAGTTCCAAGCTAGTCTACCCAGAGCTACGCAGTGAGATCTTGTCTCAAAACAAAAGGAAGGAAGGAAGGGGAGAAAGAAGGAAGGATCCACCTGGGGTTCTTATCGAACGTGTAGGAAATACATGCATGTGCTTTTCCTCCACTACCCCCTTAATTAACCTGTTCATGTAAAGCTGGTTCCCCAAAATCTTGTGACAGAAAATACCAGTGAAGCTTTTTCATTTGTTTTGAAGACGCTTTGTCTATGTTACCATCCTATTACCACCCCCACGGTATGTGCACCATGTGTATGCTTGGTACCCTAAGAGTTCAGAAGAAGGCATCGGATCCCCTGGAACTGGAATGACAGATAGTTGTAAGCCACCATGTGGATGCTGAGAACCGGGCCCAGGTCCTCTGCAAGAACGACAGCTGCTCTGAACCACTCAGTCATCTCTCCAAACTTGCCCCACTCCCACCCCCACCCCCACCCCCACCCCCACCCCCACCCAAACCCTTTTAAAGACATTTACTTGTTTGCTTTTATTTTCTTTCTTTCCTTTTGTTCTTTCTTTTTCTAAGATAAAGGCTCACTATATGGGTTTGGCTAGACTAGAACTCACCCTATAACCCAGGCTAGCTTTGAACTCCTGAGCAATCCTCTTTACCTCAACTTCTCAAGTGTTAGGATTGTTGGTTTCTTTTTTTTTTTTTTTTTTGAGACAGGGTTTCTCTGTGTAGCCCCGGCTGTCCTGGAACTTACACTGTAGACCAGGCTGGACTCGAACTCAGAAATCTGCCTGCCTCAGCCTCCCAAGTGCTGGGACTAAAGGCGTGCACCACCACCACCCGACTGGATTGTTTTTAAAATTACAGAGTCTCATATAATCCAGGCAGGGCTTTATCTCAGGAGGAGACTAAGGATGGCCTTGAATTCCTAGTCTTCTTCGCAAATATTGAGATTATACATGTTGACTATTTGGCTAAGATCTGGAACTATATTTTTAAATTTATTTTTATCATTTTAATTATGTACATGTGTGTGTGCCTGCATAGGACTGAGGTGGATGCCTAAGGAGGCCCACAACGCCAAATACCCCTAGAACTTGAGTCACAACCACTTGTGAGCTGCTTGATGTGGGCGCTAGGAACTGAACTTGAGGTTTCTTTATTTTCTTTTATGAATATGAGGGTTTTGCCTAAATGTATGTCTGTGCATCCTGTGCATGTCTGGTGCCGGCAGAGGCCAAAAGAGAGTGTCAGCTCCCCAGGAACTCCGGTTAAGAATGGTTGTGAGCTGCCGTGTGGGTGGATTCTGGGAATGGACCCAGATCTTCTGAAGAGCAGCCAAGGCTCTCAACTTCTGAGCTACCTCTTCTTCATCCCTGAGTCTTTTTTTTTAAAGAGCCACAACTGCTCTTAACCACTGAGGCACCTCTCCAGTTTCTTGGAGTATATTTTTAAATCACATGTTTAAAATACCTCATTTTCCTACCAGTGGGGATTAACTAAAGTAACAAAGCATCCTAAAGAATGTTTTAGATGGTGGTTCCATTTTCTGCTCCGTCCCTCGGGGTGTTTAGGCACGGCTGTACACCAGGTAGGGAGGATGGCGCCAGGATGGGTGGGGGTTGGGGGGAATAGACTTCTCTGAAGATTTCAGTGTGACTACAGCTTCTTTAGGAAACAGCTCTCTCGGACAATAGTCAACGAAACAGCGTGTGTTCGCTCATACACTTAATTCAGGGTGAATCAAGAGCGACATCCATGAACCTTGGGGAGGGAAAGGGTTCTTCTTACGGTGAAGTTTCATCGCCTGAGGCTTAAGCTTCTGGGATACTTCCTTTGCATGGAGAACCATTCTAGGGATTTGAACCTGTAACTTGGCCAAAGACTGTATGACCTTCCTCAGCTAGAAGATTGGGGATCACCAGATCAGGTGGAGAAGAGGAAGTTCCACTAAGAAAAGGGTCTCTTCCATTTTGCACTGAACTCGGGAAGGCTGTCCAGACATGGTAGACTACAACCTTAGTGACGTGCAACATTATATGTGTATCTATTTCTGTTTTCGTTGTTCATTTGGTGGTAAGGATCAAATCCAGGACCTTGACCATACTAAAAATACACTCCATTGGTGAGCCATTCCCTCAACTAAAGATGTGGTGTCTTTGGCCCATCAGTACCCAGAATCCCTTAACACAGACATCTATGTGTATGCACATATCGCTTTCCCACTCTTCCTAGCGCCAGTATTTACAATCTCTCGACATCCATTTCTTGTACTTATGTTTTTCTTTCAAATTAGTAAGTGTGGCTAGAGACATAGTTCAGTTGGTAGAGTGTTGGCCTAGCTTGTGTGAGGGCCTAGGTACTGCGTGAGGCAGTTGTGTCAGGAGAGCATGCATCCTAGTGCTTGGAGGTGGAGAGGGAAAGATCTGGAACCTTCCAAAGGGATCCTCAGCTAGAAAGTAAGTCTGGGGTCAATCTGTGAGGCCCTGTCTTAAATATTAATAATTTCCCTGCTCCTTTTCTTTGATTTTACTTTTCTTCTGTCCATCATTTCTTTATCCCAGAACTCTCTGACAGAAGACTACATCTCCTCTCAAGTCCTTCAAACATATTACAGATTAATCTTTTGCTTTGAAACCCTACCTGTTGCGTGTAATATTTAAGAACAACATGCGCTATCTCTGGCTAGGCACCGGCCAGCAGCCGTCTCAGTCTGTTCCCAGCCTGGTTTGAGACAGTAGATTTTCCCTTGCCAAGGCCTCTCCAGATCTCTGAGATAGCTCTCTCCTTCCTGCTGCCGGCTGCTGCCAAAGCATTCAGCACTCGCAGATTTCCGTGGCTAGCTGGGGTGCACTCTTACAAACCCACGCTCTGCCATGGTTACCTTGCCCTGGAACTCAGTTGAATTGCTGCGAGATGGAAAACACCAGACAATCTTAGTTTAGAATCAACAGATAACGCAATTGCTGGGCGAGGAATCTAGCATCCTAAATTCACCAACTATTCTATGTTAGAAATCTTCTGGTGGCAGATCCTGATGGATTCTGCCACCTGAACTTACAGCCCCCAGCCTACATCTTGGTTGCCTTGTTCCTGCAATCCAAAAGGAAGTCCCCTCCTCCTGCACTCCCTCTTCCTCTCTTGGACCTGGAAGGGCCAACGATTGGCTTTTTGTCTTCTTTATTATTTAATCAATTAGGGGAAAATTCTGCTACACCTACCCTAGCAACCCTCAGTTCTGAAGCAGTCTGACCTAGTTGCTCTCCAGACCATCTGCACAGCCTTTACTCTAAGATCACCTCTCAATGTCTTACCCATTATTCTTTTCACTCATTTCCTGAGAGAAACATCATCCTTTCTCTTTCTGGGTTGGTCTATGCAAAGAATACCTTCCTAAGAACAACTGAATGAGGGCAAAGTTCTTAGGCTTTATGTGTTTGAAAAAGTTTGACTCTGCCCCTATGCTTGATAGTTTGGGAGAATACCAACTCTTCTATGTTGGTATTCACTTCCCTTTGGAACGTCGAAGTCATTTTTGGTTTGTTTTTCTTCTAACTTCCCAGTTCAATGATGATACTACCCAGGTTTTAATGTGTCATGTGAGATCTGTTTCTCTCTGGAAGGGCTTTAATGTTCATCTCTTTTCTGAACATTATGTTTCTTGGTATAGGAATATTTCCAACAAGTGTGCTGAACAACGTGTGTGTCTTCAGCCTAGAGATTCATGTTCCTCATGCACTACACTCAAGATACGCTGAGATAATTCATTAGCGTGCATTACAGCTAGGATCCTGAATGTCCCCCCAGAGACCTGTGTGTTGAAGGCTTGGTCCTCAGCCTGAGGTGCTATTGGGAAGTGGAATCTCTAGGGGTAGGGCCCTAGTTGAAAGAAGGTAGATTATGGGAGTATGCTCTTAAGAAGGTAATGACCCCTGCCCTTCCTCTCTCTGGCTTCTGCTGACATGTCCAGGTGATCAGGGACTGAAACCATGAGCCAAGTGAACCTTTCTTCTGTACAGGTGTGTTTTCTCTACACATATGTTTTGTCACAGTGACAGGAGTTGACACAAACGAGCTCCTGCTTCTGTTTCCATGCCGTACAAATTCCTTGTGTTACTATTCAGCCCTCAGTGACCCAGCTGGGCATAAGAGAGTAGACCTATAATGACAACAGTTGAGAGGCTGAGGCAGGATGATCTTGAGTTTGAGGCCAGCTTGGACTATATAGTAAATTCTAGACCAGCTGGGGCTACATAAGGAGACCTGTCTTTTAAAAAATGAGAGAGGGAGACAGAGACAGAAGGGAGAGACAGACAGACTCTGATGGTAGACTTTGTGTAGGAAGCATGAATGATTAACCTAGTGGAAGTCACAAAGGGATGAATAGTTTAACTAGGCCTAGAGAACCAGGACATTGTGACTCAGAGAGCATTGTAATTAAAGGACAGGAGAACTAAAGGAAATATAGTCAGGTACGGTGGTGTGCCGTAATGCCAGCACTTGGAGGGCTCACGCTGGAGGATTACGCATTCCAGGGTCAACCTGAGCTAGACTCTGTTTCAAAAACCATAGGTAGGTAATAGATATAGATCTGATCATAGTGAGCTCTCATATCAAAGAAGAAAATATTAGCATCAATATTTAAATTAATCACCTTATTCACATGAACATGTTATGAATAACTGTAACATGCTAACTTGCTAGTTAAGCTAAACTCTAGTTGTTCTCTCCTGAATCTGAGTGATAATTACATCCTTTTAGATCCTGCATTTATAGCAATGAGTCATCACCAATACTGAAACTTGACTTGGCAGAATACCAACATGAGTAGTTCCTTCCAAGTCTCTTGAAAGAGGTTTCATTTGGTCTTTAGCTCTCTAAGCGACTTTGTTGGTCTCTCTGTGTTCAGTTGGATTTATGTTGTTTGAGATAGGGTTTCATATAACCCAGGCTGGTATTGAACTCATCATGTAGCCACGGATGACCTAGAACTCGTGATTCTTCTACTTTTGTCTCCCAAGTGGCTAGGATTACAGGCTCGTGCCACAGTATCCAGCTCTTGTGGTTTTTTTGTTTTGTTTTGTTTTGTTTTTTAAATAATAGAAAATTTATTAATTTACTAGTTTATTTGTATTTATTGCAATTGGTGGGGGAGGGGTCTCTATGCCATGCTGCAACTGCGTAGGTCAGAGAGCAACTTTGTGGCATGGTTTGTCTCCTTCTACCTTTACATGCTCTGCCAGGGATGGAACTTAAGTTGTTAGGGTTGTAGCAGCAGGCAGCAGGCACCTTCAACCTCCGAGCTATCTTGCTGGCCCTGGCTTTATTTTCTGAGTTACTTTTCTCTAAGGTTTTAGCTAATTAGGAAAAAAGATTGAACTGAATATTCTGAGACCAGGAAAATAAACAAGATTGGCAGGGCATGTTTTAATCCATTTTCCTTAGTTAACTTGCTTTCATTTTTTTCTGTGGCAGTAGAGATTGAGTGCAGGCAACTACTTTACTACTTAAATCAGTGGTTCTCAACCTTCCTAATGCTTTAGTCCTTTAATATAGTTCCTCATGTTGTGGTGATCCCAGTCATAAAATTATTTTTTTTAGGGTGGTTTTTAAGATTTTTATTTATTGTATTGTATGTACACTTTCACTGTCAGTGGTTACATTGAGCAATCCTGTTTTAAAATTACAGGCAACACATACATACGGAAAATAAGCCCTGATGCCTTTAATCCCAGGGCTCCAGAGGAGAGGCAGGCAGGAGGATCTCTGATCTAGAGACCGGACTGGTCTACATACTGAGCTTCAGGACAGCCAGGGCCACATAGAGAGAGCCTGTTTCAAAGTAATTAAGTCAATCAGTAAATAGATGAATAATTTAAATGAATATTTAAATTTAAAGCATTTAATTTATATACTTAAATGTGTGTGTGTGTGTTCTAACCCTATCTCAAACCAAAGAAAACCGACGGGGCCACCAATGAACATTCTATATAATGACCATGAAGGGATGAGACCTCATGGAATAGGGGCAACCCA
>NW_022196896.1:4610931-4616110 GCF_008632895.1 Mastomys coucha
ATGTAGGAGGCCACTCCTTGGGAAGTGGGTAAGTTGGAACCACGAAGACTCTGAAGATCTCTATTCACAGCTAAATCTCTTTCCTGAATATGGGTGAAAGATGGTACAGCATCCACAACACTGTCTTCTTGGGGCAGCACGGCACCCTTTACTCTGAGAGAACCAGCAGGATTCAGTGTTGGATGAAGGTCCTGACCAACAAACAAAGATGTCTCTGCCTCTTTCCAATCAGGAACTGAGTCATTCCCCAGGCTCTGCTCAGGTCTCAGGTAGTCTGGCTATCTCTTCTCAGGAATTACTGCCAGCAAAATGTCCTCTTCCTGGCTGTTGGATGGCTCTTCAGTCTCTGAGAGGTTCTGCAGCTCCTGGCTGGCCTGGCCTCTGTTGGGAAACTCTTCATTCTGATTTGACCGGTGCTCTTAGGACAAATCCATTTGATCCCATTTATCCTCTGCGGCTTCAGCCTTCCCAAGGCTGGGATCCCGAAGGAGGTATGCCTGTCCTTCAGAATAGATTATGGACCAGTCACGGGGTTTCTCTTCCCTCAGCATCTCTTCCAGGTCTTTGCAGCTCTTCACTCCGCTCTCCTTCACTAAGGCCTGCAGATCTAGCGGCATGCAGATTAGGAACTGCTCCAACACCAGCTGATCCAGGATCTCCTCCATACTGTTCAGGTCTGGCCTCAGCCACTGATAGCATAGCTCAGACAGTCTCCTCAGGTCCTGGATGTGGTTGGACCCTTTCAAAGGGCTGAAACCTCGGAACTTCATGCGCCAAAATTCGGGGTTGTAGTTTTGCTTTTCTCCATGATTTACCTGGGACGTTAGTGATAGTGGCTGCCCCGATGTGACAAGGCTGTCTGGTGGCACATTCATAGCCATTTCTGGGGTGAATATTTCCCCTTGGTCTGAAGTGACTCCGGTGTAAACCGGCCTACCCGTTTTGCCACAGAGATAGGTTCGATGTTGGTCCAGACGCCTTGCCAGTCCTGTCTTCATGCCCGCAGTCTCCTGTCTTCCCAGATTTCTCTGCAAAGTGCTTGGAGCATCAGCGCCATCCATTGCTTATATAGGCAGCGTAAGAGCCGTCTTCCGGTGGTGGGCGGTGGTGGTGCATGCCTTTAATCCCAGTATTTGGGAGGCTGGGTTCCAGGAGTTCTGGAGGAGGCAGGAGTTCGAAGCTAGTCTGGTCTATAGAGTGAGTTCCAGGACAGCCAGGGCTACACAGAGAAACCCTGTCTCGAAACAAACAAACAAATGTCTTCTGGTTACTAGTCTGCCCAGAGCTTGCCTCAAGCCTTTAGGCGCCATTTTAGATGTCATTTTAGAAATCTGGAGGATAGATTTATCCATAAAATTATTTTTGTTGCTACTTCATAAACAGTACTTTTGCTAGTTATGAATCGAATGTAAATATCTATGTTTTCCAATGATCTCAGGCGACCCCTGTGAAAGGGCTATTTGACTCACATGCACACACGCACACACACCACACACTCCCACCAAAGGGGTTGCTACCCATAGGCTGAGAGCTGCTGACTTAAATCCTCAGCCATAGTTTCATATATTTGAAACAGGTTCTCTTACAGTACAAGCTGGCTGTAAACTTGCTGCTAGTTGAAACTGACTATAAACTCTTGACAGAAAGTTCAGGTATCCAGTAGTTGTCCAGTCCACAAGGGGGGATTGTCTCTGTTGGTCTTCGGTATGCACTGGAATCTTAAGAAGTATGCTCCAATGCCAGTGAAGGAATGAACTTGCTCACAAAGCAAGAGCAAGAAGGCAAAGAGCAAAAGCTCCTTCTTCCTTGGCTAGGCTTTGTTGTCAACTTGACTTCATCTGGAAGGAACTAAAATGCAAAAATGGAGGCACACCTGTGAGGGATCGAGCCTATAGCTTGCTCTTCGTCACCAGCTGTGGCTCGGTCACTTGTTCTACTCACAGGTTGCTGAATCAAATTCAGTTCACAGGCTGGAAGACTTGCTGGCCGACTTTCATTTCTGCTTTTTGGAAATGGTGTCATTCTTTAGCACTGCCTGACTTGGAACTCTATGTGCAGATCGGCTTAGTCTCAAACTTTTGGCACATCCCCTGCCTTTGCTTCCAAAGGACTACACAAAGCCACCACACCTATCAAAGATGTGAACCAAAGGCTTTGTTAAGATCTTTTCCAGTTTTGGATCTCTGATTCCCATTCATCCAATGGACATGATCACCTACCATGAACATAAAAATCAGTAAAGCCCACAGAAATGATAAAGCCCGGCAATTAGTCATGATGAAATGTAAATACTTATATAAAGTTATCACTCTGTATAGTCGGGTATCATCCTGTATAGTCAGCATGGTCGACTTTGCTAGCAGTAATACAATGTTTTGGGCACTGGTTGCTGCTACCTAGTTTAAGAATTACTGGGAGCAGGCCTGTAAGGCTCAGAGAGGAGTACAGCTGAGGCTCTCTAAAACTGTCAGTCACCTGTCAGCCAGGGATGATGCTCAGACCCTAAAGCCAGCATTTGGGAGGTAGAGACAGCAAGGTCAAGAGTTCAAGGTCATACTTGGCTATGTATTGAGTTCCAAGCTAGCTAGACCCTCAAAGGACTAAAATGAAAACAAAACCCAATAACATAGTATGGTAGATAATACAGGTGATAAACATCAAACCTGTGCTTTGTGGTGGGTTTTTTTTTTTTTAAGTTTTTATTTTGTTGTTTTGGATTTTTTTTTCCAGGACACAATGTAGTTCTGGATGTCCTAGAACTCACTGTTGGTCAAGCTGGCCTCAAACTCTCAGAGATGCATCTGCCTCTGTGCCTCCTGAGTACTGGGATTAAAGTCATGTGCCACCAAGCCATCTGTGCTCCTAAGGGAGAAAGTACCTATCTCAGCACTGAGGCCAGAGCCTTTCCAGCATGATGGCTCACACTTTTAACCCCACCACTGGGGAGGCAAAGGCAGGAAGCTCTCCATGAGTTCAAGGCTAGTTTGCTTTACATTATGAATTCCAGGCCAGGGAAGGCTATATAGCAAGACTCTGTATAGAATTTTTTTATTTTTACTTATTGTTACTAGAAATTTTAAGGAGTCCCTTTTGGGGTGTCACACACTACCAGGGAAATTGAAGTCCTCGCTCAGGGTTCTTTGCCTCAATAATAAGATAATTTAGAACAGAAGCTTGAGAATTAAGTTTATTAGAGTTTTGTGTTTTCCAAAGACCGTAAGCAGGCTTGGTGTGAATCTCAGCAGCTGCCTAGAGAGAGAAGGGTAAAGAAGGAGACAAAAATGTCTTTTTGTAAGCGGCCACAGAGCAGAAAGAGGCAGACAGCTTCAGAGGAGAGTGAACTCCCAGAGTGTCTGGGAAAGCATGCCTGGCAGTATCTGAAATAAAAGAGACGAAAAGGAAGTTAGCAAAAGGTCATTTTTCTACTCATGGCAAGACATAGAGTCCACTCTTTGACTAAGGGATAGCTTTCTCTTGATGTGCCTCAACAGAGCCCAGACCAAGGGAACTGCACCACTCCCACTTCAGAAGAGGTAACCCTAAAATCATTTATAAGAAGGGCTGAAATCAGGAATGGATAGTCCCTACTTTCCTCAAAGCTAGAGACTCGATTTTAAATCTGTTCACCATCAAGAATTAATGTATGGACTGGGAGTGGCTGTTTAGGAAGAAATAAGATGTCCGAGCTCCCTTCTAGGATCTCTAGCCTGAGAACAAAGACATTCCTTACTGCTGGCCAAAGACAATGGAACTATTCCCTGCCTCTAACCCTCCTAGCTCATTCCTATCTTTGTTCTCCTTAGTGTATGTGTGTGTGTGTGTGTAATGGGAGCAGTTGTGCTGCAGAATATGTTTGGAAGTCAGAGGGCAACTTTGTGGTTTTGGTTCTCTTTCATTCTTAGGTGGCTTACAGGGATGGGACTCAGGTTGGCAGGCTTATGTAGCAAGCACTTTAATTATTCGCTGATCCATCTAGATGTCCCGCTCTTTATTATTTTGAGACAGAGTCTCATTAAATTCCCTGCACCAGAACTTTCTCATTCTCTACCCTAGCCTCTCCAAGAGCTATTGTTACAGGTCTTGCTTGCTCTTGCCATATATAGACTGGAGTTCAGATTCTTCTCTTAACTTCTTAATGATTTGTGTTTAATTCTTTAGCCTTTGTATACCTAAATTACTGTAAAATGATAAAACAACTCAATTACAGTGGTGACCTGGGCATTTAATCCCAGCACTAGGGAGGCAGAGGCAGGTGTATCTCTGTGTCTGAGGCCAGGCTGGTCTATACCAAGAGTAAAGCCATCTTGAAGAAAAAAAGAAGAAGCTAAATAAATAAAACCCTAATCATTAAAGAAGTATGTTTCAAACAAGATGAATTACAGAAATTAGTTCTGAGGTCCTACTTGTTTGGTAAATGGTGGCTACAGTTCTTTTCTATATTAAACTGTGAGGAGAGAATTCTGTTAACCTAGTTAACTAGCCAACTGTAGCAGGGCTGGTTTTCTCTGTATGGGACACAGGCCAATTGGTTTGCAGCAGCATCAAGTTTCAGGGGCAATGTGAGATCTCAAGGGCCTCCCAGATCTTTAGCTATAAAAGCAGTTAACAATTTTACGGCCCATTTTCGGTACTATAGAGTACTTTTAATAAACTGAGCAATCCATCAGTAAACCCTTTTTTATTTTCACCACCAGGGTTAATTAGCAGCGTCAGAAAACCCGAATGAGAAACCACATAGCTACATTTCACTGTAGGTTAAACGGAGGCAGATCTTCACCAGTGCTATAAATCCTTAGTGAAATAAATCCTTAGTGTTCTCCGAAATCTCTTAAAATTTTTATGTTGAGCTGAAATCGAAAACCTACAAAGCAGTCCTTTCTTGAGGTCAGCAGCTTCCTAGTTCCTCCACCGCCTCTCTCCTCTTCCTACCCTGCCCCACCCCCAGGCTACCCCAAGGGATTGCTGCAAGGGAGGTGAGGCACAAGTCGAACTTCATTGTTCATGGGACACTCTACCGAAGAACCCGTTGGACGCGCCTGCGCAACGTGCTCTCTTTGTGAGGGGCTGCAGCAGGCCGCTTGTTTGTGTCTTGCCTCCGGGCGTGGAGGAGGAGCCAGGGGCGTGGCCTGGCGGGCGCATTCGGATTGGGCCGCCACGTGGAGGTGGGCGGGCACGGGGC
>NW_022196896.1:4616626-4618206 GCF_008632895.1 Mastomys coucha
GCGCAGGAGGAGCGAGGTCCGGCGGCCACTGCCCTGCTGCACAGACAGCCCCCACTCGCGAAGGAGGTAGGGCCGGTGGGGGCGGGGCGGCTGTTTACTCGGGAGGGAAGTTTCCGTGACGCTCGCCGGAGTCGTGGGGCGGAAGCGAGGGGGGGTGCTGGGCGGCCTCGCTGGCGCCGCCCATTGGCTCCGGAGCCAGCCAATGGGAGCAGTGCCTGAGGCCCAGCAACAGCCTGCTTTTAGAAGGTTGGCGGCGATCCAGGGGGTTTCGGCGTTCGGGGCTCACGGACCTGCGGAGGGCTGACGTCAGCCCGCTACGTGCGGCGCTCTGGGGCGCTCATGAAGGCGGTGCTGGGTGGGGGTGGGGACGGAGGCGCAGGCGCGGTGCCCACTGGGGCACCCGGGCCCGACCCATTGAATCGGACTTGGATTTGGAAGTTGGCAGGAGTCTGTCTGATGGATATCCGACCCGTTTGTGTCCCGGTCCCTGTGCTGTATGAACGGTGCGGGCTGGCACGAGCTTGCCTCGCTGGAGGGGCTTCTAAGCAGCACCCTGAAATGAGTTTTAGAAGTTTTATTAGAATGGACTCTTCAGTTAACCGATCTGGATAATATGGGTAAAATTTTGTCGGGGCCGAAGAGTTGTCTTAGCAAACAAAAACAACAAAACAACCTTTTTCTCATACAGTTTGAAGAATTCTTTGTTGATAATGACGCGATAAGCAGCCATTGTACTGAAATTGTACTTGATCAAGATGTGCCCATGGAAAGGAATAAAAATTTAGATCCTGAAGTGTTTTGGGTTTTTTTGTTCTGTTTTGTTATTAGTTTTTCAGACAGGCACTTGCATTAGCTTAGAACTCACTGTACATCAGAGAAAATTCTATTTTTAAAAGGCTGTATTGAATGGGAAAGACGGTGTGACCTTGTACTTCGTTTTCGGTTTTTGTGGCCTTATATCATGCAAGCATCAGAGGGGCAGTGATCTAAGGGTGGAGTTTTCTCTTGGAGCAAATTTCTGTAGAATATACTTTTGGCTGGGAAAATCAATAGGGTGTGAAAGATTTTGGTCTGTTAGGAGTGAGGGCTGAGTTTACAAGATTAACTGGCCTGGAATTTACCTTTCTGGTTCTGCCTTACTGACCTTTTGGCTGGGCTTAGAAGATTGTCCATGAAGTTGTTGAATCTGAAAGGCAGACAGGAACGGTCTAACCTCTAGAGGACACCTGCTCCTTACCGTTGTTTACAGTTAGAAAAGATGAACCTTGAGTTTTTAACTGATACTTTACTATATATAAGTTTGATATGTGCTGAAATTAACAGCATCAATCAGTTGTGATAGCAACATAAGAGGCATGCACATTTGAACCTTCAGTAAGTAGTAAGCACATCCCACACATAAGTATTTATTGAAAACTGAATTAAATTCTAGAGGAATTTAAAAGCAAGTTTGCTAAATGTAAGTAGCAATAACTTTTATCTTGAAAATTGTTCACTTTTGTGTTCCTTTGTAGGTTTTAAAATCAAAGATGGGAAAATCGGAGAAAATTGCCCTTCCCCACAGCCAGCTTGTGCATGGT
>NW_022196896.1:4619110-4629015 GCF_008632895.1 Mastomys coucha
TTATTGAGATTTAAAACACCTCTAATTTTAAATACCAACAAAATTGGTTGTAATCAAATTTTAAATCAATAATAATAATTTGGCCTCCCCCTTTTAAGGTAGTCTTGGCTTTTTGTGTGTGACTGCTGTCGGAATGAATGTGTGACCAGGTGACTGTGTGTGATTGGACTCGGACCATTTGTTGTCTTTGTGTCTTTAGCTATGCTAAAATAACAAGCTTACTACAAAATTTAATAATTTAGCCTACTCTAAGAGAAAGAATTTTCCATCTTAGAAATAGAAATGAATGTGAGCCGGGCAGTGGTGGCACACCCCTTTAGTCCCAGCACTTGGGAGGCAGAGGCAGGTGAATTTCTGAGTTCAAGGCCAGCCTGGTCTACAGAGTGAGTTCCAGGACAGCCAGGGCTATACAGAGAAACCCTGTCTCGGAAAAAAAAACAAAAACAAAAAAAAAACCCAACCAAACGAAAAATGACATGAACACAAGTGAAGCTGGTTGTTATAAATAATGAAAATTAATTATGACAGTATTCGAGCTAGCTCAGCTATGGAGTTGAGATAACCTAGACCTTGTGCTTCTTCTGGCTCCACTCCAGTGCTGGGGTTACTGGCATACACAATTAACCCTGGCTTAAGCAGTGCTGGGAATCAAACAGGGCTCTGGGCATACTAGGCAAGCAAGCACTGTGCCAGTAGACTGTAGCTCTAGCTCTAGAATATATAATTCCTCATTTTTATTTTGAGAGGCTTAGTTCTGAGTTTCCCAGGCTGTCCTTCATCTTGTCTCATGGTCCAAGCAGGGCTGAAACTTGTAATCTATTTGACTAAGGAATTGGGAGTACAGGCAAACTCTGACACCTCACTTAGAATTTCCTTTTGTATGAACTGTTACTGTGTGACTTAGATTTTGTGCCTGTGAGTACAATGCCCATGGAGGCTGGAGGAATCTGATCTCTGGGGCTGAACTCCGAAGGGCATCTCTCCCACCTCTATATTTTTCAGTGAGAAAATACTTTTGTTAAAGGGATGGGGATGATGCCTCAGAGGGTAAAGGAGCTTGAGCTTGAACCCTGGAACCCATAGTAGAGGTAGTCAAAAATTTTAATAGTCTATGTGTCTTCCAGTGGAGAAATTTAAAAGAGCTCTTCCTCTGGGGGCTTTGGTTGTGTTACACAAAGCTAAGGCTTATAAAACTTTAGCACTCAGCAAATATACGACTTGGTCGGTAAAGACGCACGGCACCAGCTTGAAGTCCTGGAAACCACAAGGTAGACAGGACTAGATGCAAGTTGTCCTGTGACCTCTCAGGCACCACCCTCCACTAAAAACATTTGAGGGATTGGGGGAGATGTCTTTGCAAGCATGAGGACCTAAACTTGCATCCCTAGCCACTGAGCCTGTAATCTTGGAGCTGGGAAGGGAAAGACAAAAGAATTCCAAGGCTCACTCTCCACCTAGCCCAAAAACACGTGAGCCTCGGTCTTGGATGTTGTGATGAGTCAGCAGGTGTAGGAGAGAACTGGAAAGTTTTCTAACTGCGCTTGGCTGTGGTACACCACCCACTACATATGCACACACAGTAGTAAAGTAGGGAGCCAGAGAGTAAGATACACACATGGAGGGGGGACGGGCAGTCACCACACACCATGTTTTGAGTTCAGCTTAGTGATGCATACTTAACCTGTGTCTCAGTACTCTCATAAATTCGAAACTATCAGAAGTTGAAGATAATTCTTGTTTCAAAAAGAAAGGTCATGGTAGCACTTCATGTCTTCATTTTTGATAGCCCTATCAAAAAATCCAAACACAAAGATACTGTGCTCCCTTTAAAGCCTGTACCTTGTAGGAGACTCTTAGACACTATTTGCCAAGCTCTCAGGACAGTTGACATAAAGTCTTGGTCCCCTCAGACCACAGACTGTGGCAGCTGATCTTTAGGAAATACCCCACTGTCCCAGTGCCCTCAGGAGGTACTCCCCTGTCCTAGTGAAGCAATTTTCTCTTAATGATGCTGGTTAATCGCAGCTGATTGTTTTTCAGCCCCAACAGACCAGAGGCCACAGATTCTTAATCTAGAGCATCACTCAGTGCTTCCACAGTGTCTGCCTCTGTGGGAAACTTAAGACAAGCTTCTCTTGCCTGACCTCCCTCAAAGGTAGGCTGTAGGGCCAGGCATGGTGACCACTGCTTTCAATCGCCACTGGGGAGACGGAGGCAGGCAAATCTCTGTGGGTTCAAGGCTACCCAGGCCCTGTCTGGAAACAAAATCCCAATTTACTTTTGCTCATGCTTTTTCACACAACAAAGATGAGCCCAAAATTTTAATGCTGAGAAGAAGCCAATCCAGGCCTCCATTGCAGTGTTTCTGCCCCCTTAGCGCCACAGCCCAGAACAGACCTGAAAAGGGGTAGAAGAACTAAACGCGGCTCAGTGAGGGTGGGGATCAAATCCTGATTGTGTGGCTGTGGCCGACTGACAAGATTGCTGGTTCTGGTTGTGCTAGTGTGAAGACAACAACTGCAGCCCTATTCCTAATTGAAAATGCAGTGTTGGTGAGAGACAGGGTAATTGAGATTACAGAAAGGGAGGCCAGCTTTGCCAGTGAAGTAGACAGTTAGCTTCTGTGGCTGTAATAAAATACCATGACCAAAAATTAGCTTGGGGCTTGGGCTCAGTGACCCAAACCTTGAATCCCAGCAATCAGGAGACAGGTGAATCTTTGTGAGTTTTAAGGCCAGCCTGGTTTACCTAGCAAGTTTTAGGCCAGACAGGGATGCATGGAGAGGTGCTGTCTCAAAACAAAATTCGCAGTGCCAATCTGTCACTGAGGGAATTCAGAGCAAGCCACCAGAGACAGGACCTGAGGCAGAGTGCCTTTGGGAGCACAACTTCCTGCTTGCTGCCCATGACTTGCTCAACTCACTTTCTTACACAACCAAGATCATAGTCTCCCACCTTACTGTATCCCAGGAGTGCAGAGTGATGTACTCAGCCTCCTAAATGTTGGGATTATGGGCAGGCATCACTACACCTAGCTCTAAAAGACAAGTATGTGGTACTGAAGAGTGAGCTCTGGACTTTGGCACGAAAGCAGACATGCTACTATTAAGTTATATACCAACCCCCATTTTGATTTTCCAGTTTGAGAAAGGTCTTTCTACCAAGACCAGACAGCCTTGAGTTTGTGGTCCTGTTGCCTCCCAAAGTGTTGGGATTACAACCATGTCCAGCAGTAGGCTGGATGTATTAAATAGATTGTCAGGGCTGGGAATATAGTTCAGTGCTAGAGTTCATGCCTACTTGCAAACAAGAGGCCCTAGTTTCAATTTCCCATACCGAAAAACAAAAATTTAAGAACCACTGAATTGTTTGCCAGCCCTAATGGTATGTGCTTTCATCTCCATGATTTGAAGCCAACTGGGGCTCCTTATCCAGACCTGTCTGAAAGTCTTTCCCTCATATACATACACACTATGAATTTTCAACATACATTTTCTATTTAAAATGGGCTTATGAGGTCATACTCCCATCACTAATGAAAAAGTACCTGTAAATGCTACAGGCAGCCCTTCAGAGTTGCTTGTGTGCATACAGGTACTTCAGTAAGATTGGAATTCGCTCACCTGACTGTCAAAAAATGAGCTGCAGGTGTGTTTTTGGCAGTCTTCTGTTTGAAGAGAAAAGATAGCAGGTCAAAAATGGTTTCCTTTCATCTTCAGATTTTGTTTTTGTTTTTTAAAAAAACTCTTAGTTTTTGTGTATGGGTTTTGCCTATATCTAATGTCTGTGTACATGTGTATGCCTGTTGCCCACAGAGTCCAGAAAAGGGAATAAGATCACCCTGGAACTGGAGTTACAGATGTCTGTGAGCTGCCAGGTGGAATTGAATCTGCTCCTCTGGAGGAGCCCTAACCACTGCACCATCTCTCCAGCCCCTGGGGTTTTTTGTTTGTTTGTTTGGTGTGCATGCTTGTGCTCCTGTGTTTATGTGTATGTATATGTGTATGTATGTGTTTGAGTACGTGTATGCATATGTGCATGTGTATGCACATGTGTGTTTATGTATGTTTGTGTGTGTGCATGAATGTGTGTGTGCATATGTGTGTATGTGTATGTATGCATATGTGTATGTATGTGTGTTTGTATATGTGTGCATGTGTGTGTATGTATGTGTGTATGTTTGTGAGAGAATGTGTGTGTTTGTGTGTATGCATGTACATATATGTGTATGTGTATGTATGTGTGTTTGCATATGTGTGTGTATGTATGTATGTGTGTGTGTGTTGGTGTGTGAGAGTGTGTGTCTGTTGTTGGATATTTAACAGGTTCTCATTGTCCAAGTTGGCTTGGAACTGGTGGACCTCCTACCTTCACTTCCTGATTTCTAAGTAACAAAAGCCTTTCCCCTTGCATTTTGGTTTTCAGATTTTTTTTTTTAAGTAATAAGACTTGTGTTTTACAGTTTTTTTTCTTATTTTTTCATTTATTTCTTTATAGACAGGTACTCTGATAGCCCACACCAGCCTTTCAGTACTAGGATTGTTGGCACATGCCACAATGCTTGGTTTTTCCCTTTCATAAACATTTTGGTGACTCTTGGTTATCTCCAACATAGCTCAGCTATAGGGTGCTTCCCTAGCATGTGCAAGGTCCGCGTTCAATCCCTGCAGTATTCTCTACACATGCCCCTCACCCCTAATCCTCTGTGAGGGGCCCAAGGTATTCGAACAGTAGATTTGGGGTGGGGGCAGAAATGGTGGCATTTTTTGATGTTGCTTCGTTTGTTTTGGTTTGGGCTTTTGTTTTGTTTTAATTTTTGTGATAGAGTCTTGCTATGCACCCCAAGTGGGTATTATAGACATGGACCACCACACCCATGTGAGCAGGAAGATATTTTGGCATTTACTTGAAAACATGAGATCATAGAGGGCTTTGGTTTTGATCCTGTCAAGGCTGAGTATGGCCGCTTATTTCTGTAATCCTATATACTCTGGAGGATGAGGCAGGAGATCAGGGCCTTCCCAGATGATGTAACTGACTTAGATTTACAAATAGCCCCTCCTTCAACAAACAAACAAACAAAAAATATGCTCAGTGGTATAATTGTTTCCTAACTTATACAAGGCCCTAGGTTTATTCTTTAGTATTACCCAAAACAAACCAACATACTCCTCCTCCCAAAAAACTTGGGCAAATTACTGTTAGGGTTTTCTTGTTACAAAATAAGGGCGCCTGCTGGTTCCATACAAAGGTGAACAAATTAACTTCAGTCTTCAAATAGTAAACTGTTTTTAAATGGTAGCGGAGACTAGTCTCAAAGAGTTGCCACTTCCTCCACCCTCCATGGCTTAGAGCCATTGTACATTCACACCAATATCCTTAAGCCTGTGTATATTTTACTTTTCTTTTGGTTTTGATTTTGAGTTTCATGTTGCCCAGGATAACCTAAAACTCTGTAGGTAGCTGAAAATATCCTTGAACTCTTGATTTTCCTGCCTCTACCTCTCAAGTGCTTGGATTATAGGCATGAGCCACTGTGGTGCTTTAAATAAGAAGAACTCTCTCCTGGCAGTGGTGGCACATACCTTTAATCCCTGCACTAGTGAGTTCCAGGACAGCCAGGGCTATACAGAGAAACCCTGTCTTGAAAAAAAAAAGAATAACTCATATAGGATCATATATTTGAATGCTTGTTTATCAGGGAGTGACACTAGTTGAGAAGCATTAGGAGTGTGGCCTGTTTGAGTAAGTGTGGTGTTCTTGGAGGAAGTGTGTCACTAGGGTGGGCTTTGGAGTTTCAAAAGGCTAAGCCAGTCCCAGTGTCTCTTCCTGCTGCCTGTGGATCCAGACGCAGAACTGTGGGCTACCTCTCCTGTAAGCTGCCATGCTCACCACCATGACAATGATGTACTAAACCACTGAACCTAAAAGCCATCCCCAATTAAATGCTTTCCCTTATAAAAGTTGCTGTGGTCATGGTGTCTCTTCACAGCAATAAAGCTCTGGCTAAGACAGCCACTGTGTCTGACCCTAACATACAATCTATAATGGAAAATAAAGACATTCCTAGCAGGCAACTTTCCATGATACACCACCAACTTCTGCCCAGGGCCGTGGCCCACACTGAAGCCCAAAGGCATTTAAAATTATTTATGTACATGTATACCACAGTGTGCTTCTGGAGGTCAGAGGACAAATTTTGGAGATAGTTCTCTTTATATGGGCCCCAGGTACTGAACTCAGGTCACCAGGCTTGCACACCAAGTACTTTACCCACTGAACCATCTTGTTGCTTCCTCTCCCCCATGCATTTTCCCCCCAATTCAGTCCTTTGGTTTCCTCTAGACATTGTCTGAGTTTTAAGGTTACTTTTTGGTTGTTATTTTTGTCCCATTTTGAGATAAGAGTTTTACTGTGTAGCCCTGCCTGGCCTGGAACTCACAAAGGCCACTTTTCCAAAAGACATGGCATAGTACTCAGGGAAAGAACTCTAAGCAAACCTTCCCTCAGCTCTCTAGCTGTGGCTGTGTGCCCCATAACTAAACCTTCTGCATCTTAGCCTCTTTATTTGGAATCATATTATTTTATCATGTAGATATAGTTAAATACATGAACGAATAACTTAAAACTTAAAGAGAACAGTTCTAAGCACACAGTAATGGTCAAAAAATAATTGAAGGAATCTCTTGGGAGACAATCCTCTAAGCATACCTATTAGGGATTATTTAGCTGTTGACATATCAATCCAGAATTACATTCATTAGGTTGAGGTAGGGAGAGTGCAGTGCTTTGGATATAAATGCTCCCTCACCCACTGACTCATATAAGAGTGTTTGGTTCCTAGTTGGTGGACTATTTGGGAAGGGTTTGGAGGTGTGGCTTTGGTAGAGGAGGTGTGTCACTGGGAGTAGTCTTTGGGATTTCAAAAGCCCAAGCCAGGCTCAGTCTTGCTCCCCACCATCATGATCTTAGACTCACCCTCTGAAATGGTAAGCAAGTCCCCAATTAAATGCTAACTTTTAAAAGTTGCCTTGGTCATGGTGTTTTGTCACAGTGATAATTAACAGTAACTAAGACCAAAGTTGGTACCAGGAGTGGGGTATTGCTGTGTAAGCTCATATTGGAGGAATACGGAAGATCTTCAGACAGTGGACTAGAAAAGTGGTTGAACATTGTAAGCAGGGCTTATTGAGCTATCCTAGTAAAAGCATGAAAGACAATAGTGCTGAGAGCAAGGTGGAGGTTTCAGAGAAGAATATTAGAGACCATTCTTGTGACATTTTGGCAAAGATTATGTCTGCTTTTTCTTTTTTTTTGCCCTTGCCCCAAAAAAATCTGCCTAAAGTTTTGGACTAAGATCATTGGCAGGAGACATTTCAAGACAGCCTAGTATTGACTATGTCATGTGGTTATTGGTGATCACTGTTATGCAGATCTACAATGAAAAGATTAGGTAGGGCAAAAAGATAAAGAAAAGGTACAGTCTGAAGAGAAAAAACACAAGGAAATGTTGTGTTAGAGCCAAGTCCTGTGTTCAAGTAGATGAGAAATTTAAAGAAAAGCCTAGGGCTACATGGAATCAGGGAAATGCAGCCCTTAGGGTAAGCCACCACTCTGGGAAACAACTTCTGTCTTAGGTAGGGTTACTATAGCTGTGACAAAGTACCATGACAAGGCAACTTTTAACAGAAAGCATTTAACTGGGGGCTTGTCTTCGTTTCAGAGAGTGAGTCCATGGCCATCATAGCAGGAACTGTGATGGCAAGCAGGTAGGCATGGTGATGGAGAAGTAGCTGAGAGCTCACATCTGATTTATATGGCATGTTGAAGAGTTGGATGCAGGAGGATCAGGGAACCAGTTCAAAGGAGAGAGGTGTTTTATACTCAGCAAAGCTGAAATGAGTAAGAGAGATAAAGAAACATCTAATAAGCTTTTTGACATTGGGCCATAGACAAGCCAGACTTGGAGTTTGCCCTGCTGGTTTTTAGTTTTGCTTTGATACAACATTTCCTTTTTCTGCCCTTTCGTCCCTTTTGGAATGGTAATATCTACTGTGTGCCACTGTATGTTAGGAGTATGTAATCTGCTTTTTTATTTTACAGGGGCTTACACTTAAGAGATTGCCTTGGGACTCAGAAAAGATCTTGAACTTTTAAACAGTGTTGAGACTGTGAAGTATGACGGGGACTTTTGAAGTTGGGCTAAATATATTTTCCATTATGATATGGACAAGAATCTATGGGGGTCAGGGAGTGGAATGTGATTCATTCAAAAACTCATATATTTGAATGTTTGGTTCCCAACTGGTGGACTAATTAGGAAGAGTTAGGTGTGGCCTTTCTGAACTAGGTGTGTCACTGAGGGTGAGCTTTGAGGTTCTGAAAGCCAAAGCTAGATCCAGTCTTTGCACCCCGTTTCTGCCTGCAACTTTCACATGAGATATGAACTTGTAGCTACTACTCCATTGCCTGCCTGCCTGCCACCATGCTCCCCACCATGATGATTCTGAACTAACCCTCTGAAACTGTAAGCAAGCCCCCATTTAAATGCTTTCTTTTAGAAGTTGCCATGGTCAAGCCAGGAATGGTGGCACACGACTTTAATTCTAACACTTGGCAGGCAAAAGTAGGCAGATTTTCTTTGTTTGTGTGTTTGTTTGTATTTGTTTATTTTGTTTTGTTTTGTTTTTTGAGGTAGGGTTTCTCTGTATAGCTCTGGCTGTCCTGGAACTCACTCCGTAGACCAGACTGGCCTTGAACTCAGAAATCTGCCTGCCTCTGCCTCCCAAGTGCTGGGATTAAAGGCATGTGCCACCACTGCCCCGGCCAGTAGGCAGATCTCTTTTGGAGACCAGCATGGTCTACACAGCAGGCTTCAGGATAGCAAGGACTACACAGAGAGACACTTTTTCAAACAAAAAGTTGCCTTGGTCATGTGCTTTGTCAGTGCAGTAGTAACCTTACCTAAGACAAAGACCAACACTAGCAGTGGGTGGTACCATCCCCTAGGCTTTTATAGACACTATAAAAAAAGAGAAAAGTAGCTGATCATGAGCATTCATTCACTTCTTTCTGCTTCCTGACTTTGAGTGCCATGTTATCAAGGAGCTTCAAGCTTCCGCCACCATGATCTCCCTACCATGATGGACTGTGTCTTTCTTGATAAATCCCACCTCTTAAAAAAAATAATGATACTTTTAAGAGGCTGGAGAGATGGTTCAGTGGTCATCTGCATGGAATACTCTTCTTGGGAACTCAGATTCAATTCCCAGCACCTGCATGGTGGCTCACAACCATATATAACTCAAGCTCCAGGGAAATGATGCCCTCTTCTGACCTTTGTGGTCACCTGGCACACTAGGGGTGCATGACATGCAGACAAAACACCCTTACATTTTGTACTGGCTGGTTTTGTGTGTCAACTTGACACAAGCTGGAGTTATCACAGAGAAAGGCGCCTCCCTTGAAGAAATGCCTCCATGAGATCTAGCTGTAAGGCATTTTCTCAATTAGTGATCAAGGGTAGGAGGGCCCATTGTGGATGGTGCCATCCCTGGGCTGGAAGTCTTGGGTCTATAAGGAAGCAAGCTGAACAAGCCAGGGGGAGCAAGCCAGTAAGCAGCATTCCTCCATGGCCTCTGCATCAGCTCCTGCCTTCGAACTCCTGCCCTGTGTGAGTTCCTGTCCTGACTTCCTTTGGTGATGAACAGCAATGAGGAAGTGTAAGCTGAATAAACCCTTTCCTCCCTAATTTCCTTCTTGGTCATGATGTTTTGTGCAGGAATAGAAACCCTGACTAAGACACATATAATACAAAATTTAAATTAAAAAAATTATTTAGCCGGGCGGTGGTGGCGCACGCCTTTAATCCCAGCACTTGGGAGGCAGAGGCAGGCGAATTTCTG
>NW_022196896.1:4629172-4648561 GCF_008632895.1 Mastomys coucha
AAAAAAAAAAAAAAAAAAAAAAAATTATTTAAGCCACTATCATTCTATATTTCCACCAAACTGAACACTATTTCTCCCCAGCATTAGGTTCTGATGAGCCGTCCTGCCTCCATCTTGGGTTTAAAAGCCATCTTAAAATAAAGACAAACTAGGTTTAATTCTATTTATGATTAAACCTCTGTTTCTCAAAGATTGGGCTGTGCCCCACATGTATCCTTAATACAAAAGGCTCTGTCCTATCGTTCCAGGAAATGGCAACTGTGCCTTTGTTCCAAAAGGTTACTTTGACCACTACCTGTTGTTGTCACTACTTGTTATAAACACCTTGTAACCATGGCTTTGCTTCAGGAGATGGTTATGAGTAATTTGATATGCTTATGTTCTGCTTCTATAGCCCTGCCTATTTGCCTGTCAAACCCCGCATTTGGAAACCTGCTACCCTTGAGCTTTAAAAGCTTTATCTTCCTTCCACCCAATAATGATCTCTTGAACCCTACTTTCAGTTGGAGACAGCCCATGTACATGAATAAAAAGGCTTGCTTTAATTAATTGCTTGCTTTAATTGGCCATGATGATTTGGGTCAGTGGTCTTTCTCCTTGAATCTTTAAGAAACAGTATTACAATGAAAAACCATGACAAACCTAAGGGAACATTTTAAAAATGTTTAGGAATATATGAACTTTTCCAGTAAGTGTTAATGGAATGGGCATGTTAATGGCTGGGCATGACATGGCCAGTGCCATGTTGAAATCAGAGCAGGCATGGTTACTCCATTGGACCCTTATGAACCACTCAGAGGCCACCAACACTCCCTGAAGAAAGGGGAGAGGCCTCATGAGACAGGACATACAACATAGAACATAGTACATACTTGATAGGGGAGGCTTTTCTTCCACAGTATGGCAGGCTGTAAGCTACCCATTCTTCTGTAAGTAAGCCTAATTCAACTTGTCCCTTCACTAAACTAGACTTGGTAGAATAATATTTTTGGTCTGTAGTTAGCATCCTTTCTGTGGCAAATAGAAGTTTATTCAAGTTTCCCCAGGAAAAGTCACACACCTTTGAGAGAATGCTCCCCTGAGGAAATGATCTGGAACTGTAAGGACACTGTAAAAGTTCAGTTAAGTCCTTGGCTC
Source organism: Mastomys coucha (assembly GCF_008632895.1). Classification (NCBI taxonomy): domain Eukaryota; kingdom Metazoa; phylum Chordata; class Mammalia; order Rodentia; family Muridae; genus Mastomys; species Mastomys coucha. Next base: position 4,630,310 of record NW_022196896.1, read on the forward strand.
CCCTAACCCCTGCTCCTACCATGCTGGACTAAAGAACCTAAGGCTAGTGATCACTGTCAGGACAGCACGTCAAACTCTTCATTATAATTGCTTTATTACAGAGGAACACCAGAGTGAACTTTTGAAATAAATAACTTTTGCTATGGTTAAATAGAGAAAATATATTCAGGGAGTATAATATACATTAATTTGTCTTCTCCAAATATCACCAATGTACAAATGATTTTGTAAAGTTGTTTTTCACATAAAGGATTTTAAAAAGCAAAGAAAAATGGAACTTTATATTTTAAATTAATATGAGCAACATAGTTCCAAATACTGAAAATGTAAGACAGGTTTCTTAGGTATTCCAGGCATAAATATTAGCTGTAAGAACCGACAGTGTGTTTCAGTAATGAGATCTAACAGAGTAAATCTGTAAACATATCTCTTTGACAATTATATGCAAACCGTTTTTTAATCACAGATCTACTAAAACTCTCTGAATGTAAACCTCAAACACATTGTAAAAGAAATTCTAAATTACAACAATACAAAAGCAACAATTGTCAACAAAGTTATTTGGTTTACAAAATGTAGAGTAAAAGTCAAATACCTTAAAGCTGTTTTATGAAGACCTTTTCTTTATTTCTTTCCTTCCTTCCTTTTTTCTTTCTTTTTTCTTTCTTTCTCTTTCTATTCTCCTTTTCTCTCTCTCCCTCTTTCCCTCTTTCCCTCTCTCTCTCTTTCCCTCTCTCTCTTTCCCTCTCTCTCTGTCCCTCTCTCTCTGTCCCTCCCTCCCTCTCTCTCTGTCCCTCTCTCTCTGTCCCTCTCTCCCTCTCTCTCTCTCTCTCTCTCTCTCTCTCTCTCTCTCTCTCTCGTGTGTGTGTGTGTGTGTGTGTGTGATGGGTCTCAAAATTCCCCAGGCTGCCTCAGCTTCCTGAGTGCTACTGAGGTAACAAGCATGTGCCACCTATCTGACTTGAAGGTGTAGTTTTGACCTTAAATGTTTTGCACACATTTAATATGCATATGTGTGTGCGTACATGTGCACACATGCCATAGTATAGGTGTGGAAATCAGAGAGAGTCTGCAGGAGTCACCCTTGCGGGTTCCAGGGTTTTCATTCAAGTTGCCCAGCTAGCTCTCAGTTGCCACGTTTGGATGGTGAATGGGTTTACCCACCAGGCTATCTCATTAGCTAATACTTCTTAATATAATGTACTGTGTTTAATTTTTTTAAAAGACTTTTATATAATTAGGATATTTAACTAGAGCTCTAAAAAGAAAAATGCAGATGAAAATAGCTATATAGAAATAATGGTATAAATATGAATTTATACAAAATGTACTATACTTCAAATATGTAAGGCTTAACATGAGTTTTTGTGGATTCTGAGTGTTCCACACCATAATTTTTAGAGTAGTCTCAAGCCATTCAAAATCTAGAACTTCTAAAATGGTTTCACTTTTTTAAAAAAAGCATTCATTTATTTCCCTTAGGCAGGGTCTCATGTAGCCCAGTTCACGCTGGTTTTACCCCTTCTACCTCACCCCCAAGGGCTGGGGTCACAGACTCAGGCCACCACACGGCTCTGTTTAAGCAGTTGAAGCAAACATGGATAACAATTTCATGTCAACTGGTCTGTGCTGTTGTGTTCAAAAACAATGAAATGTTCTTTAAGTTAGCTTTTAAACATCTTTTAGCTATCTTTTAAACAGCTATGGAATCTCCACATAAATTTTACCTTCTGAGACTTCAGAATGCTGTAATGTGAACTAGTATTAACTGGGATACTTCCGTTTAAGTTTAAACAGAAGTTACAAGAAAGACACAGATGGCTAAACAGATTAAGTCTGGCCTATCCAATTACATATAGTCACAATTATTTTTTATGCGAAAGGTGCTTTAGAATAAAAATATTTTGGTAGAGGATATTATTGACAATATTTAACACTAAGTAGAATTTTTGCATTGGTTCCATTTTACCGCTATCTTTCAGAAAGTATCCCTCACTGCCATGTGAACCAGGTACAGGCTATGCAATGGCAACATTGCATACACAGTGAGTGAGTTGTGGATGAGCCCTTAAAGCAAGATAAAACATTTATTAGTCAAAGCTAGGGCAATTTTATTCTTTCCACATGCCTGAAGTAACTAATGCAGGTTCGAATTTCTACAGGCCTTGAAGAATTTTAACCACAATGAGGTGTGAGAGATAACTTGTAGCAGAGCTTTGTGGCTCTGCTGGAAGTTGCTCTTCACCAACTGTTTTTATGATGGTAACTCCCAGATCTGGAGTGTGACCGGAAATGAGAATGTTTTGTTGTTTGTGTCTTCGATCCAGAACTGGCATACCCTCTGGGAGACTTGCATGGAGATCTTGCTATGGAGTCACAGTGTCGTCCATGGGGTCTGGACTTTGCTCCGGAGCCAGTCTGCTTTTGAGGTGAGCGTGACTGTGATTTTTCCATCGACTTGGACCTTTTGGGTAAGGACTTGGATCTTGATCGTCCTCTAGATCCAGAATTCCTTCTTGGTGTTCTTGACTGCCTCACGGAGGTAGACTGCCTGGGTAGTGATTTGGAACGAGATTTAGACTGACTGTAAGAAGATCGCCTGTGCCGAGACCTGAAAGCATGCAGACCATTAGAGCATGTACTTTATACAGGGCAGCGGCTTAAGACAGCACTTCCTCGTGTGCGTGCTCTGTATGACACTGAACAGGTGCTGTGGTTTGAATGTGAAATATACCCCACAGGGGCTGTCAAGATGACTTAGTGGCTAAAAGCACTGGCTCTTCCAGAGGATCTGGGTTTCTAGAGGATCCTAGCCCCCACGTGGTAGGTCACACAGATCCAGAGAATCTGGTGCCTTCTGGCCTCTGAAAGTACTGCATACGCTTGAGTCACAGATATACATACAGGTAAAAGACGCATACAGATAAAATGGGGAAAAAAATCCTCCCCAGACTCAAGTACTGCTAGGGGACTTAGGGGGTGTGACTAGATCCTGAGGGCTCTGACCTAACCAGTGGGTTAACCCCCTGATGGACTCAGTGTATGGCATTATCAGGTGAAGGTGAAAGGTAGGAGGTGAGGCCTTCTTAGTGGAAGTGGGTCACTGGGGCTGCTTTCAAAGCTGTTTCTTTCTTTCATCAGGCTGGTGGTAGTGCATGCCTTTAACCCTGGCACTCAGGAGGCATAGGCAGGAGATCTGAGTCTGGTCAATGCCAGTCTGGTCTACAGAGCAGGTTCCAGGACAGTTAGGGGTACACAGAGACACACGATCTCTTGCCTTACCATCCTGAGTAGCTAAGATCACAGGGCACATGCATGTGGGGCAGATGGAGACACTGAGTGTCTTACTCAGTGGCTTCCCACTTTATTTTCTGAGACAGGTTCTCCCTGAATTCAGATCTCAATAACTGGCTAGGCTGGCTGGTCAGCAAGCTCCAGGGATATGCCTGTCTCTGCTTCCTCTAGTGCTGGGGTTAGAGGCACAAGCCAGCAGGACCAGCTTTTGCATGGTGTTGGGGGAACCACCTACCTGACTCTATAATGCAATTGCTGTGTTTTTCTTTTTTCTTTTTCCCTTTCTTTCTTCTTTTTGTTTGATCTTTCAGCCTGGGACATATGTGGCCTGGCTAGTCTTGAACTCTACATGTAGCTGATGGTGACCTCAAATTCCTGAGCCTCCTCCCTCCACCTTTCCATCACACCACATCCAGCTATTCAGATCATTCCTTAAGATCAGAATTCACTTTAAAACTCCACAAGCCTATGAAAAAGTTAAAGCGTTAAGCCATACATATTTAAGAGAATTTGGGCATGACAATTCAATTTCAATGACTCTTTCAATAGTATCACCATTTAACTTGCACTGTGATTTAGTAGTTTCTAATAAAATAGATACCAATTTCTAAGTAGAAAAATAGACAACTTGCAAAGGTCTTTTCTTAACAAATTTACTATTTTCTTGTCTCCTTTCTATATAATATGAGCATAGCTGGAATTGGTTCTTAATAATAATACATTATCAGCTTATAAGAATAAATTGCAGAATAAAAGGCAGAGGCAGGTGGATCTCTGAGTTCAAGGCCACCCTGGTCTACAGAGCAAGTTCCAGGGACAGCCAAAGCTTCACAGAGAAACCTTGTCTTGAAAAACAAAACAAACAAGCAAATTGATTTAATTTTAGCCATCTTCCTTCCTTTCATAAACAACCACCTAACTTCTTTTGCGCTTACTCTTTTGCAGAAGTCAAGATTCTGAATTATTGGGTTCCTTTAGGAAAATCTCACTTATCTAAAATTCCTAAGCTTGTTTGTTTAGTATATATTATTTTATGTGTTTTATTTAGGGGCAGGGTCTTACTGTGTAGCCCCAGCTGGCCTTGAACTTAAGATCTCGCCCTTTCCATTCTTGACTACTGGGGCTACAGAACATGTGGTATCCACCACATCCTGCTTCTGTTTTCCCCACATTCTCTCTCTCTCTCTCTCTCTCTCTCTCTCTCTCTCTCTCTCTCTCTCTTTCTCTCTCTGTGTGTGTGTATGTGTAAGCCTTTTCTTTTGGGGAGAAGAGGCTGAGACAGCTCTAGATAGGTAGCGTCTGCCTTATAAATACTGGGATTACAGGTATGTGCTACTATGGCCAGCTTCACTGTGTCTATCTATTTAAAAAGTTAAAATTAAGTCATAGTTCCCTGATACTTAAAAGCAATCACTTAAAAGCACTGGAATACAGCCAATAAGTCCAAGCTGAATAACAATATATTGGCTAGGTATGGTAGTATATGCCTGTAATCCCAGGACTTGGGAGGCTGAGGTTGAAGGATCGTTTCAAGTTTGAGCCTGACTTGGGTTAAATAGTGTGTTCAAGGCCAGCCTGGATTATATATCACTTTTTAAAAGTTAGGGGGCAGTGGTGTACATCTGTAAACCCAGGACTGAGGGATGTGGTGGGGGTGGAGGACGGTAGATTCCAGTTCACTGGTCAGCCAGGCTAGCTTAAATGACAGAGCTTCAGTTTGAGAGACCAAAACTTAAGGTACAGAGTGATCAAGAGGGAAACCTGATATAAACCTCTAACCACACACATGCATGCACATCCACATGAATACATGTGCACACACATACACGAATGTGTACTTATAACACACACAATCTAAATGACACTAACAAGACCCTGTCTAAAGATAAAAAGTTTTAAAGGAGAGGGGTATATAGTATGGATATAGTAGAGTGCCTGCGAGCATGTGCCCAGTCCTGAGTTCAACCCCAGTGTTCAGAAAAACAATATATGATAGAGAAGAACATATCTTTCTACAAAAGTTAGTTTATGCATATTAAACAAAATCACCCAAGAACCTGCCCCTCCATATCCCCAGTAATTCTTTAAAATGCGTGCCATAAACAGTAGAAAATGAGGCCGCCCACTGTTTCTTTCAGTACTTACTCTTTCAGGCTATCAGAGCGCCTCCGGTCTCTTCCCCATGAAGAACTCCGGCTTCTCGATCTCCTCTGGCTCGGGCTTCTGGATCTCCTGTGGTCACTCGGGGAGCACAGGTGGCGCTCTTTTGACTTCATTTGGCCTGGTGCTGGAATATGAAGAACAAGGCTTCTAACAGTTCACTACCTGACAACCACGGTAGCTGCCACTCAGTCCGTATCATTTTCTGAAGAACTCTAAACCAAAGCTATTGTTGCTGAGGCTCATTCGGCTAAGTAAGTAAGGTCTAATGGTCATTTACACTTACTTTTGCGGTCACCTTGTGCAAACTGTATTTCAATTTGCCGGCCACATACCCACTTCCTGTTGAGGTTGTAAAGTGCATCTTCAGCATCCCGAACATCTTCAAACATGACCAGTTGTTAAGGACACTTTGGACATCAGATGGTAAATAAAAATATTTCTAGGGTATTATTTACATGTGAAATTAAGTCAACAAGAAAACCAAGTTGTGGCTTTAATATGAATAACCAAAAAAGCCTTTGTATTTTATTATGAAAACACCCTCTTGTGATTAGAAAAATGAATATAAAATAAACAGAAGATACAATATAGCAGCATAATTTGAAGCATGAGAAAACAATTAATCCCAAATTAGCCAGCATTATAAGATAAACTTTTAGAGCTTACTCTCACTTTTTAGAGTAAGGATCCGTCAAGTTTTCCCTGGAAATACAGCATGCAGAAGCTTTTATTCTGCAACTAAAAGTACTCTGTCATTAAAAGTTTAGTTATGAAATTTAGGAGAAATGACTCATAAACAAAACTGCAGTAAAAGTAAGGTAACAGGGAAGACTACTTTGGGCTTCAACGATGGTGTCCATTTTTAAACCTACTGCTCTAAACAGTCCCTTCTGTGTTACTACCTGGGATGTAAGGATAAAGTAACAAGGAAACTAACTGTTAGGGCTGGCTCAAAGAAACCTGAGACAAACGGGTGACTAAGGTGCCTATTAACATATCAAAGCGAGGCCACGGCCAGTCACAGCAGTGCAAGGATCTGCTGCAGAGTCCTCCTGGTGACTACTGGGACACCCTACGCTAACGCGCTAATGCACTAATGTGCTAATGCTCAACAGTCTCTGGGCTTCCCTTCCCTTGCCCCAGCTTCTCTTCCCTATACAATCCAGCCATGTTGGCTCCATGTTCTCTTGGTGTTCTTCGTGGCTCCTGGTCCATCCCCACCCCCTCCCTGCCATGGTCCTGTTCAATCTGGACCCTTCCAGATGCCTCTCGCTGTTTTCTCTTTCATACCGACAACAAAACTTGTCCTCAACCATAGCTAGGAACAATTATGGCCTCATTTTTTACTCAAAAATAATCTGCAAACATCTGGAACCACATGCACTGGTTTGAAATGCTCCAGTGAACGTCCTAATCTAAAGCACTTGGCCGCAAGCCTTACTGTAAGGGAGAGTAGCTGTGTGGAACTGTAAATAGCTGTACTGCAGGAGGCTGTTTACCAGCCTTTTTTCTCTCTGTCTTTTTAGGACAGCATCTCATTTTGTAGCTCTGGCTGGCTTGGAGCTCCTTATGTGGACCATACTGTCACTGAACTCACAGAGATCCCTCTACTTTCCAAACGTTGGGATTAAAGGTATGAGCCACCATGCTGGGCCCTGTTTACTAGTTTTCTTAAAGTAGCAAATAAACAAACAAGGAAGCTCAAAAAATGCATATAATAGGAGACTGGCAATGACCTCCGTAACAGGACATCTTGAACTCCCTCCATCTTTTACCCTTTAGGACCTGCAAAGTGGACTTTATAAGAGATGTAGAACCAATAAAACTCAGATTTGGGTTTAACTCCAGAACTCTGTATAAATCTAAGAAAGCTGGTCTCAAAGCTTGCTTTGTTCTTTGCTTGATAAAGGCTTCCTTCTCCCAGGTCTACACGGTGCCCACCCGGCCCCTTTGCTCCTGGCTGCTCAGGTGCCTTCTGTTTTAACTGTGAGGCTTACACTTAGCTAACAAGTAGATTCAAACTATGGAGGCGCTGGCCAGCTGTCTTAGATTTTCTGAAAGAAAGAAACAAACACATTTAATTAGACAATGTTGAGCTCATTCACTCCTGAGTACATATATATATGTGTGTGTGCCCAGGATGCAGTATATTTGCATGCACCCATAAAATGAAGGATATTGAACATAAGCGAATCCTCTGGGGCGGCGACTGTAGAAGTCCAGTGGGATATAAACATCTACTATGGGGCCATATCTGCCAAACTCTCGGCGCAAGTCCTCAGGCCTGGAGTGTTACAGAAATAAGGCAAAGAAATATAAAAAGCTGGAGTAAATACTTTGTCTATAGAAATCCAACTGAAATATCAGAAATAAAGTATATGGTTGGGCCAGTGAGAGGGCTCAGCTCAATGGGTAAGGGTATATGAGGCTGTAATCAGTCTTTGGCTACTTGGTGGGTTCTCTTCCACTCTTCTCCACCCCTTTTCTACACTTTCAATCCACTAACACTAGATAAGAAAGAAGAAGAAAGGATAGAGAGGAAAAGAAAAGATCCCTGAATAAAGTCAGGGGTCAGAAAGTAGACTACTTCCTGCTGATTAGAAACATCTGGCTCCTTGGGACAAATTTGATCTCTGCTATCACAATATCTAACCTCTCAGTGCCCTAGGATTTATGTATCCTCTGAAAAGTCCCCAGAATTCCAAACATCAGACAATCGCAGAAACTATCTGCATCTGGTAAAATCACACCCCTGCTAGAGCAGGAGGCAAATCATAGTCAGCTGCTGTGGACAATCTGAAGAAGCCCCATATTCCACACCTGGGATTAAAATGAAAGCATCCTCTTACAATATTTCTATGTTTTGTTTTTTTTTTTAAAGAAACCAAAATTGTCACTACATAAGGCTAAGCCTAAAGACCTGAGTTCAAAACCTGAATCCCACATGATGGAAAGAGAACCATCTCTTACAGGTTGTTCTTTAATCTTTAAGCACAGAGTCAAAGGAAGAGGAGGAGGAGGAGGAGGAGGAACACAGAGAGGCACACACAAATAAATGTTAAAAAAATTAAACAGGGAGTATATTGTCTAAACTTTCCTTATCTAAAACTGTCTCTCGTAACAATTAGCCACATTTCTTTCTTTTGGTGGGTATCATAGGGTAGAGAACCAACTCTTGCTATGTACACCAGGCTGGCATCGAACTCACAGATCTGCCTCAGCCCTCCAAGTGCTAGGATTGCAGGTTGCACTTCATGGCTACTTCACACACAGTTTTGAAAGGAAAAGAAAATCAAAACAAGACCATTCTCAGTCCTCTTGATCTTGGAAGTCTGGATTAGTGACCTGGGAGTCTGTACTTCTTATAGACATTTCAGGTGGTTGTTAAATTTAGTCAAGTTCAAAAAGTCTGACCCAGTATAGCCACCTTTAAAAGTTATTTCTATCAAAAGACTTGACAGTTTCATTTAAGAACACATTCACTTGCCTCTCTGTAACTTCATGCTTATTCTAATTTTGTTTTCAGAAGAGAAGAATTAGAATCTAAAGGAGTCTCAGAATTTTTTTTTAGACTTTAACAAAAAAAAAATGTGTTTTCCCATATAACCAAAAGCAAAGTAACTACTTTATTCTTATATTTGATGGTATTTTGAGCCTCCAGTATGTATTCTACCATTATAGCATGGGACTTTACTTTAAAAGAAAAAGATAGCAGAGAGAGAGAGAGAGAGAGAGAGAGACAGAGAGACAGAGAGACAGAGAGAGAGAGACAGAGAGAGAGACAGAGAGACAGAGAGAGACAGAGAGAGAAAGAGAGACAGAGAGAGACAGGCAGATAGAGAGAGAGAGAGACAGACAGACACAGAGAGACACAGACACACACACATACACACACACACACACACAGAGAGAGAGAGAGAGAGAGAGAGAGAGAGAGAGAGAGAGAGAGAGAGAAACATATAGATGGGATAGCGGGGGGGGTGGGGTTATAGGGAGAATGGGTAGCTGTGGGGAAGGAAGCCTGTGAGCCGGAGGGATTTTGGGGGTGGGGGTGGGGATGGAGAAGGGAAACCCAGCTGGATTCTGGAAGCTTATTTAGACTGCCTTTGGAGTTTCCTTTGTACCCAATGATAGCATCATTGGGTCTTTGCAGAGCTACAATTTAACTGAAGCACAACATGTTTAGCAGGGCTAGCTGGCAGTTATATACACAAGGAGCTGTTCATCTGCAGATGATTTAATTCTCATAACTCTATGGTTGTTTACAGACAGATTAATCTGTCTGTGAGGTCACTGAGATAGCAAGTGATGGAGATGGAATCAATCACTAGTCTCTTATTAATCTCTGTAGCATACAGTCTCAGGGAGCTTGCAGGGACTCGGCCTCAAGGTTCCAGGACAAAGCATGGCTCAGAAGAAAGAGTGTTTCAGAACAGCACCGAGGAGGACTCAAAGGTCTGCTCTGGCTCTAGGAAACGGAAGGAAGCTGCTGTCAGTAACAGAAGTCAGACATTAGAAAAGAGCTTACTGAAAAGAGCCGTGCTTCCTGGTGCAGAGCTGGGGAGTGAGACATACCGTAGTATTCAGAAAGCCTGTGGGTATGCGAGTGATATTGATCAATTTCTCTTAAGACTACACAATAATATGTCTGATTTTTAATTAAATTTGTACATTTTAATTTAATCTTATTGTATGTGAGTCTGAATCTGGGCATGTACCTGCAGAAGCATCTCGTGGCAGTCGGAGGACAGCTTTTAAGTGTTAGTTCTCTTTCACAGTGGGACCTGACTGCCTTTTTCTGATGAGCCATCTTGGTGGCCCAGTATATCAGTAGGTAAGGCTAGAGGCTTTATGTCATAACATAAAGACTGATCTAACATTGATGAGACATCTACTGTATGCCCTGGGCAGTGTCTCTTTTATGGCACACTCTATTTAATATTGTTTGGCTGTCTTCTTAAATAGTCTATTAGTGTCACAATATCTTTTTCCTTTCTTCGTTCGATAACTCAGAAGGAATGGGTCTTCTAAAAAAATAAATAAATAAATCTGGCTCCTGTATATCTGAATGTCAGCCATCTCTCTCACAGCTGTGACCACATCATGGGGACCCCCACCATGAAACCCAGAGTGGCCCCAAGTCTGAAAACCAAGCCTCATTCAGCTGGTCTACAAGTTGTGGTGACAGCAAGCCAGGTTCCAAAAGTGAGACCAGATATGCACGCCAAGAAACACCACAAACAACCTCACCCCAGATGCCTCCATCCCACAAACACAGCAAATGACCATGACTGCATGTCTCCTCCAGGAGCCAGCATCCCCCTATAGTATTTACTGAGAAAAGCAACTTAGCCTGTCCATAAGGTAAGGACTTAAACAGCAATTATAAATATGCTTGAAGTACTCAAAAGGATACATATAAATGCCTGAAGATCATGAAAAAAAAAACCAAACAGCTGAATGAAAAAATAAGTACAAGTGCTTGGGAGATAGTTCAGCAATTAAGAGCACTGACTGCTCTTCCAGAGGACCTGTGTTCAATTCCCAGCAACGACATGGTGGTTCACAACCATTTGTAATGTGATCTTATGCCCTCTTCTGGTGTGTTAATAGCAAAAGTGTACTTAATAAATAAGTCTTAAAAAAAGAAGAAAAAAGGACTAGTTTGAAAAAAAGAGAAAAAATAAGCATAATTCAAGATATGAAAACAGAAATTAATTAGGAGAAAAAATACTTGAAGAAAAGCCAAAAGAAAATAAGTTTAAAAAAAAAAATCTCAAGAATCCAAACAAAGAGCTCAGAGAAAAATATCACCAAAAGATTTGATCAAGTAGAAGAGAACATCAAGTCTTGAAGACAAGGCAAAAGAAATAGATTGCTCAGTCAAGAAACTACTAAATCTAAAACAAAACAACTGAGAACACACTATCCAGGAAATCTAGGACACTATGAAAAGACCAAACCTACAAATTACAGATATAGAAGATGGAGAAGAAATCAGGTTAAAGACACAGAAAGTATTTTCAATGAAACCATAGATGGAAACCTCCTCAGTCTAAAGAAGGAGGTGCCTATCAAGGTACAAGAAGCATACAGAACACCAACGAGGATCCGATAGGAAGCCCCTCTCAACACACAATAATGAAAACACTAAATATAAAGGGCCCTTTAAAGGGGCATAAACAGCTTCAAGGGAGAAAGATCAAGACACATATAACAGAAAGCCCATCAGAATTACAGTAATTTTTTTTAAGATTTTTTTTTTCAGTTTGTTTGTTTTGTGGAGACAGGGTTTCTTTGCTTAACCATCCTGGCTGTCCTGGAACTCACTCTGTAGACCAGGATGGCCTTGAACTCACAGAAATCCATCTGCCTCTGCCTCCTGAGTGCTAGGATTAAAGGCATACTTTTTTATTTTTTAAGATTTATTTTGATTTTCTGTGTAGAAGTTCTGCCTGCACATATGCAGGTATGTTGCTTGTATGTCTAGTGCTCAGGGAAAGGGCTTCAGATTCCCAGAGACTGGAGTTACAGACAGTTGTGAGCCATCACATGGGAGCTGGGAATTGAACTCTGGTCATCTGGAAGAGTATCCAGAGCTCTTAACTGTTGAGCCATCTCTCAAGCCACCAGCACTTCGATAGAGACCACAAAACCAAGAAGGTCCTGAGCTGAGGCTCTACAAGTTCTGAAAGACCATGGGTGCCAACCCAGCCTTCTATACTCAGCAAAACCATGAATTGTAATTAATGGAGAAAGAAAACTATTTCACAATAAAAACAGATTTAAGGCATTTACATTCAGTAAACCAGCTCTGCAAAGGGGAACAGAAGGAGTGCTTTAGCATAAAAGGATGATCAAACCCTCCAAGGAGGCACAAGGCCTAAGAAGTCTAAGAAAACGACACCATGACAACGAAAAAAGAATTAATAAACATTGTTTGATAACAACTCTCAATGTTAATGGTCTCAATTTCCCAAAAAAAAAAGGATACAAACTAACATGAGCCATCTTTGTACTGCCTCCAAAAGACCCACACCATCTAGAGGAGATACCACCATAGAGCAAAAGGATAAAAGGAATTCACAAGTAAATGGAATCAAGAAGCAACCAAGTATAGATACTTTAATATCTGACAAAATAGACTTCAAACCAAAATTACTCAGAAGAGGTAATGATGGGTACTCCGTACTCACTCAAGGAAAATCTACCAACAAATGTGCCAATCCTAAATGTGTGTGTACCAAACGCAGGACAATCACTTTCATAAATTAGGTCTAAAATCACATACTGACCCTCACACAGCAATAGTGGGTGACTTTAGTACTCAACTGTCACCAACAGACAGACAGTCCACCCAGACAAAAACTAAACGGAGATCCTCGGTAGTTAAAGGCATCACAGAGAAAATAGATCTAACACATCTACAGTACATTCACCCAAACACCTAAGAGTGCACATTCCTCTCAGCAGCCCATGGAACTCTCTCCAAAACTGACCACATATTAAGATACAAGGCAACGTCTCAACAAATATAGGGAAAGTGAAATAACATCCTGCATCCTAGCCACCCACCAAAGAATAAAGCTGTATGTATATCTACAATAACAGGAATGACAGAAAGGACACAAACACATGGAAACTAAACAACACACTACTTAATGAAAATTGGGTCAAGGGAGAAAGCAAGGAAATAAAGAGCTTCCTAGAATTAAGTGAAAACAAATAATACAGCATCTGTGGGACACAGTGAAGTCTTCCTCAGAGGAAGATGTATGACACTGGGTGCCTACGTCCGAAAGATGGATCGCTCACATATTAACAATGTAATGATGAAGTTCAGAAAAGCAGCAACAAGCAACACTCAAAGTCAAAGCCTTTCCACTAAAATCAGGACCAAGACAAGCTTATCTACTCTCTCCATTCCTGGTCAGAGACAAATGAAGATGATAAAAAGGATAAAAATACAAAAGAAAGTAGTCAAAATATCCTTATTTGCCAATAATTGTATAACTAAAAGACCCTAAATAATCCACAGGAAACTTCTACAGCTAATACATCTAATGAAGTAGCAGAATACAAAATTGCATGAAAACCAGTAGCCTTCCTCTTACAAACAAACACACTGACAGAGAAATAGGGAAATGGGAAATAAAGGAAAATGTCTTGGGTAGGCTGGAGAGATGGGGAAGGGGTTAAGGTCATTTGTTCTAACAGAGGCCCTTGATTCATTCTCAGGCCCACACGGCAGCTCACAGTTGTCCATGACTCCAGTTCCAGGGGATCTGATGCCTTCTTTTGATCTCCTTGGGTACCAGGCATGCATATGGTGCATAGACATACATGTAAGCAAAACACTTGTACACATAACATAAAAAAAAATCTTTTAGGTGCAGACCTTGGGTGCAAACTCTGCAGCCAGTCCTACAACACCTAGAGGAAGCTCCACTCCCAGGTGCTCTAACACGCCCAGATTCAGAGGTGAGGAAGACACAACATCTGTCCCAACACCAGGAGTAACTGGGACCAGTAGGACCCAGGCACACAACCCAATGGCTGGGGTTGCTTGCGGTCTGTCTGGGCCGGCCAGTGCCCTGAGCAGACCTTGGGCGCAAACTCCTTAGCCAGTCCCACAACACCCAGAGGAAGCTCCACTTCCAGGCACTCTAACAAGCCCAAGATCACATGATCCCAGAACCACAGGATCCCAGAGACAGCTTGACTCTGAGGAGTTCTGACACAACCAGGATCACAGGAAGGACAGGCTTCAGTCAGATTTAGCAAGGGCAGGTAGCACTAGAGATAACCAGATGGATGGAGGAAGGGGAGGTGTGGGGGCAAGTGTAAGAAAATAAACAACCCAAACCAAGGTCACTTGGCATCATCAGAACCCAATTCTTCCACCATAGCAAGTCCTGGACACACCATCACACCAGAAAAGCAAGATTCAGATCTAAAATCACTTCTCATGATGATGATACAGGACTTTAAGAAAGACATAAATAGCCGGGCAGTGGTGGCGCACGCCTTTAATCCCAGCACTTGGGAGGCAGAGGCAGGCGGATTTCTGAGTTCGAGGCCAGCCTGGTCTACAGAGTGAGTTCCAGGACAGCCAAGGCTACACAGAGAAACCCTGTCTTGAAAAAAAAAAGACATAAATAGCACCCTCAAAGAAATACAGGAGAACACAGGTAAACAGCTAGAAGCCCTTCAAGAGGAAACACAAAAATCCCTTAAAGAACTACAGGAAAACACAATCAAACAGGTGAAGGAAATGAACAAAACCATCCAGAACCTAAAAATGGAAATTGAAACAATAAAGAAATCAGAAAGAGAGACAACCCTGGAGATACAAAACCTAGGAAAGAGATTAGGAGTCATAGATGTGAGCATCATCAACAGAATACAAGAGATAGAAGAGAGAATCTCAGGGGCAGAAGACACCATAGAAAACATTGACACAACAGTCAAAGAAAAGGCAAAAGGCAAAAAGGTCCTAACTCAGAACAGCCAGGAAATCCAGGACGCACTGAGAAGACCAAACCTAAGGATAATAGGTACAGAAGAGAGTGAAGACTCCCAATGTAATAAGCCAATAAATATCTTCAACAAAATTATAGAAGAAAACTTCCCTAACCTAAAGAAAAAGATGCCCATGAACATACAAGGAGCCTACAGAACTCCAAATAGACTGGACCAGAAAAAAATTCCTCCTGTCACATAATAATCAAAACACCAAATTCACTAAACAATGAAAGAATTTTAAAATCAGTAAAGGAAAAAGGTCAAGTAACATATAAAGGCAGGCATATCAGAATTACACAAGATTCTCACCAAAGACTATGGAAGCTAGGAAATCCTGGGCAGATGTCATATAAACCCTACAAGAACACAAATACCAGCCCAGGGTACTATACCCAGCAAAACTCTCAATTACCATAGATGGAGAAAACAAGATATTCCATGACAAAACAAAATTTACACTATATCTTTCCAAAAATCTAGCCCTACGAAGGATAATAGATGGAAGACACCAACATAAGGAGCAAAACTACACCCTAGAAGAAGCAAGAAAGTAATCTTTCAATAAATCCACACAAACCTAATTCCACCTCTTACAACAAAAACAACAGGAAGTAACAATTACTTTTTCTTAATATCTTAATATGAAAATTAATATTACCAACATATCCTAATGATTAAAATCCAAAAATATGAGGAATTAGAAATTTGTTGATTGTCATCCAATGGTCTCTCTAATTTGGTAATTGGAGAAATAGGTCCAATATTGTACAATCCATATACACTTTCTGCTTGTTTGTACATGACAGTGTCTTGCTGTGTACCATATAATGGTCTTGAAATCTTGCTTCTCCTATCTCAGCCTCTCTATTAGTAGTATTGTTTATTTCATGTTTTTACACTATACTATGGTTTTCAGAACAGCTTACATATTTCAAAAGTATTTATACAGCCAAAAGAAACATAGACAATTAACTAGGGAGGTGGCTTTTAAGAGAACAACAAAGAGTGAGACTGAATGCTTTGCTTGATGTTTGTTAACTATTGTATCAATTTTGAAGAAGAGGACTTTATAAGTTACTCTTTCTCTGAGATGAATGCTTTTTCAACTTATCACAGCCAATGAACCAGATTCTTACCCTCACCTAATGTCTGTGCCATCCTCCAAGCAAAACCATTGTTCATTGAAACAGTTGGCGAATGACTTTATGGATAGACCATCTTAATACACACACTATTTCTTAAATGAATGTAACCTGTTCTCTGTAGGCTGAGAATGAAGTCACTTACTCAAGACAAATAGCTTTGACCATAGCAGGAAGTCTGTATCCAAAAATCGTGCCTACAATTCATTTCTTGGTGCAGCAGAACTGTTAACTCTCAGCTTAGCTAGATGGAAGTAATATCCTTTGGTGATGTGAGGGTCACTGAAGTACAGCCTTCATTCATTGGATTACAATGAAATCCAATGTCTAAAAATTGTTCTTATTTTGGGCTTGTACCACAATAAAAGCCAAGATTTTAAGCTCTACTAAATACAAAACAAACAAACAAAAAAGACTATCTATATTTATATTCATTAAAAAAATACTAGTAGTGATGTATTATTTTAAAATATACAATTAATATGTTTGGAGTTATTTAAAATTTATTTGAGAAAAATGTATGTATTTTCAGTATTGCTGTAGACAAGCATCTACGTAAGACCATTAAATTGATTATTGCTTTATATCAAACAACTTTTATAATACTCATTTTTATTGTTATAATATTTTATAAATGTTAAAGAATATGACCAAAAAAAAAGGTACTGTAGGTATTGAATGGGGCATCTCTGGGAGGAGTTGGGGTACAAAAGGGAAACAAGAATGTGATTTAATTTATTTACTTATATGTTTTTAAATGTTAACAAATTCAGATATATTGAAATCATGTATCTTTTCTCATCATAATGCAATAAAACTTAAATCAATAAATGAGAAAAAAAGAAAATGAACAATCACACAAAAAAATCTTTTAAAAAAATTCTGGGGGGCTGGCGAGATGGCTCAGTGGGTAAGAGCACTGACTGCTCTTCCAAAGGTCCTGAGTTCGGATCCCAGCAACCACATGGTGGCTCACAACCACCCATAATGAGATCTGTCGCCCTCTTCTGGTACATCCGAAGACAGCTACAGCTACAAAGTATTAGCAGGGCTGGAGTGAGTGGGGCAGGGCTGAGCTGAGTTCAATTCCCAGCAACCACATGATGGCTCATGGCCATCTGTACAGCTACAGTGTACTCATACACATAAAATAAATAAATCTTAAAACAAAAAGTTTTAAAAAAATTCCAGGATAAATATAAGGAAGTGAAATACTATAAAACTTTAAGAAATTGAAGAAGATATTAGGAGAAAATATTTTCTATGCTTATGGATTGGTAAATTAATATTGTAAAATGGCTATCCTACCAAAAGCCATCGACATAGCCACACAACCCCCAGCACAATTCCTCACAGGACTGAACAACATTTATCAGACTTTATATGGAAGCCCATAAAAATTAGAACAGTCTATTAAATTTTTTTAAATTATTATTTTATGTATATGGGTGTTAAGCCTGCATGTTGTCTATGTGCTGTGTGCATCCCTGGTGACAGCAGAGGCCAGAAGAGGGCATTGAATCTCCTAGAATTGCAGTTACAGATGTTTGTGAGCAGTCAGTGGGTGCTAGGAATTAAACCTGGTTCTTAAATGCTGAGCCATCTCTCCAAACTCCTAATGCAACCTTTAACAATGAAAGAACTCCTGAAGGCACCACCATTCCTGATTTTAACTTTTACTATATAGCATAGAAAAAAAAATAGCGTGGAACTGGCATCAAGGCAGATAAATGGAATAGAATATTCCCGGATATTAAGTCCACCTAACTACAAATACCTGATTTTTGACAAAGAGGCAAAAACAACAATAACAACAAAAATAAAAAAACAAACAAAACAAAAAACAAAAAAACCACACACACTAGGAAAAAAAAAAAACTTCAACAAATGGTCCTGGTCAAACTAGATTCATTGCCTGTGGAGGAATGAAACTAGATCCATATCTTGTTTGCAGACAAAACTCAACTCAAAGATCAAGGATCTCAATTATAAGAGCTGATACCCTAAGTGAGGCGGTGGCAGCACACACCTTTAATCCCAGCACTTGGGAGGCAGAGGAAGGTAGATTTCTGAGTTCGAGGCCAGCATGGTCTACAGAGTGAGTTTCAGGACAGCCAGGTCTACACAG
>NW_022196896.1:4648571-4651655 GCF_008632895.1 Mastomys coucha
AGCACTAAGTTCAAATCCCAGAAACCACATGATGGTTCACAACCATCTGTGATGACATCGGACGCCCTCTCTTACAGTGTACTTACATATAATAAATAAATAAATCTTAAAAAAAAAACCAATTAAAAAATGGGATACATAACTAAACAGAGAGTGGCTGAGAGATGAAACACAGATGGCTGAGCAACAGTTTAAGAAACGTTCAATATCCTTAGCCACCAGGGAAATGCAAATTAGAATGGCTCTAAGACTTTATATTGCACCAGTCAGAACGGCCAAGATTTAAAAAAAAAAAAAATGACAGCAGGCAGATGCTGGTGAGGAGTCAAAGGAAGGGGAACTCTTAGTCACAGCTGACTGGAGTGCGAACTGGTGCAGCCACTATGGAGATCAGTGTGGGGGTTCCTCTGGCAGCTGAGAATGGATCCATCTCAAGATCTAGCTATAGCATTCTTGGACATATAACAAAAAGACTCCACATCCTACTGTGGCGGTAACAGAGCATCCATGCCCAACCCTGCTCTATTCATAGTAGCCGGGAAACACAAACAGCCTAGATGTCCATTAACTGATGAAAGGGCAATGAATATCATTTGACTGTTAAGAAAAATAAAGTCAGAAGATTTCTCACACACATACACACACACACACACACACACACACACACACACATGCACACGCACACGCACGCACACGCACACGCACGCACACGCACGTGCATGGGAGCACACGAAGATCTAAATGAAACTGCCAAATACTGAGGGAGCCAGAGCTCCAGCTAGACATCTCTTGTCACCAAATGAAGCTTCTAGTACCAGGAACGAGTTACATCTGAATAAAAAACAGACATAAAAAGGAAAGAAACATGACTGCTTCCAGGTATGGTGGAGGAGAAAGTTTATTGCATAGCCAGAGGCAGGGACAGAGACATCTGGGAGAGCAGAGTGGACACATCCAGACTGAGCTGTGCAACGTGGGGGTTTGGGGGAGGGGAAGGAAGATGGGAGAGAGGAGAAGCACCTGCAGCAGCCAGAAGGCCCAAAGGTGAAAAAAGAGTGGGTAACTCCAATGGTTGGATTATATAGGGAAGAGAAGCCCAGCCATCTGTGCTGGAGCGTTCAAGGCACGGGGTGGGATATGTCAGCCAGAAGGACCCCTTTAACAGGGAAGGAGGGAGGGATTGGTGGGGGAACCTGGCAGTCAAATCCACTGATATGTAGGCACCTCAGCAATTTGTCCCAGGTTTGAAATCCAACAATATCTAAGTGAGTTGTTGGCCACAGGAGTCTCATGCGAACCCTCAAGGAGCCCAGGCTCTTGCCAGGACTATAGGTTGCTTTCTGTAAACTGATAGCCAGGCCCCATTGCTGAAGACAACACCTACACAACTCAATGAACATGGAGAGGTTGGTCTGGGGCCTACATAGAGCCTGCATACTAGTGCCTTTGGTACAGGACAATACTCTGCATGCTACCAAAAAGAGAAATGTAAACACCAAGCTAGCTGCAAACCCCTTAATCTACAATGGTGGCCTGTCTGCTAGTGCAAAGATGCCACAACTCGTGGGAGGAACCAACCAACAATCTAATCTGAGTTAAGGCTCATTCCATGACACTACTTGTGTGAGACTAGCTAGCCTAGGGACCTATAGTAAAGTCAAATACTAGCATTCTAAAATAAAAAGGAGGAGGAGGAAAGAAAGAGAAAGGAAGAAAGGAAGGAAGGAAGGAGGGAAGGAAAAGAAAAAGTAAATGACTCCTCTGGGGCTGGAGAGATGATTCAGAGGTTGAGAGCACTGACTGCTCTCCCAGAGGTCCTGAGTTCAATTCCCAGCAACCACATGGTGGCTCACAGCCATCTGTAATGGGATCAGATGCCCTCTTCTGGTGTGTCTGAAATCACACCAGAGTCAGCGATAAATAAATCTTTGAAAAAAAAAAAAAAAGACTCCTATTGTCCTATTGACATTCTGCTGTATTTATAAGTCAGTGCTTGCTTGGCCATCATCAGAGAAGCTTCCTCCTTCCTTTATCTGCAGCAGATGAGAGCAGATACAGAAACCCACAGCCAGGCATCATGTAGAGAATAAGAGACCTTGGAACACTCAGCCCTAATTGGGATATGTGGTGATTTGAATAGGTTTGGTCCCCAAAATGTGTGTTTAGATGCTTGGCCCACAGGGAGGGACACGATTAGGTGTGTCCTTGTTAGAATAGGTGTGGCCTTGTTGGAGGAAGTGCTTCACTGTGGGCTTTGAGATCTCATGCTCAAGCTCCCACTAGGACAGGGAGAACCTCCTCCTGGCTGCCTACAGAAGAGAGTCTCCTCCTGGCTACCTACAGAAGAGAGTCTCATCCTGGCTGCCTACAGAAGAGAGTCTCCTCCTGGCTGCCTTCAGTTGAGATGTAGAACCCTCAGCTCCTTCTCCAGCACCATGTCTGCCTGGAAACTGCCATGATTCCCACCATGATGATAATGGACCGAACCTCCGAACTGTAAGCCAGCCTCAATGAAATTCTGTCCTTTATAAAAGTTACCTCGGTCCTGGTGTCTCTTCACAGCCATGAAACCCTGAGTAAGAAAGGATGTTTCTATCAAACCTCTCTCCTCAGGGCCCTTGGAGGAGGAACTAGAAAGCGTGTAAGACCCAAAGGAGATGGAGAACACCAAGAAAGCAAGGCTTTCTAAATCAACATGATCTATGCATGTACAAACTCAAAGATTGAGGCAGCAAGTATAGAGCCTGCATGCGTCTGCACCAGATGAGGTTGTAGGGATGAAAGGAGACGTGGATACATGCCACCATCCCTGACCCAGAAGCAATTTCCAATTGGTAACTGCTTGCAAATGAAAATTCAATTTCCTCCAAGAGAGTCTGATGGGGAAATCAAATTACTCTGTGAGTAGACCTGAGTCTCAGCAGTGGATGGGCAACAGAGAATGGACTCTGTGAGTAGGCCTGAGTCTCAGCAGTGGATGGACAACAGAGAATGGACTCTGTGGGTAGGCCTGATGCTCAGCAGTGGATGGGCAACAGAGAATGGACTCTGTGGGTAGGCCTGAGTCTCAGCAGTGGATGGGCA